>NC_057868.1:35632576-35947723 GCF_019740435.1 Gambusia affinis | reverse complement strand
AAGTACTCCTTCCTCCTGAGATTTTTCAGATTTTGTCATGTCAAAAGCCACAAATTTCAGCATCTCGTATTATGATTTTATGTAGAAACACATTAAGGTTTGCAAAAATGTGAACCGAAAGAAAAATTATCTATTGATTTAAAAAATATTTACAAATAAAAAGCTAAAAGAAAATCTTTTTTATTATACTGAATACATGAAAATAATAATGTTCAATCTATGATTTTTCTGCAGAATGATAAAAGCTGAAAATTTCTTTACCACTTTATTTTCTTTATTTAAACATGTTTTAAATTATTTTCTTGGCCCTCAAGTACTTTTTTTATTTTTGGCTCACGTAGGGCTGGACAATAAATCAATGACGACATATATTGCAGTAGACATGTGATCAATATCCATAGATTTCACACAATATTCAATGTTTCTAAGCTTTCTAAGCTGGGTTGGTGGAATCAACTAACTCTCTCACTCTTTGGTAACCTAGCAACTCACTCCTTGGTTACCTAGCAACAACCTGTTGAGTAACTGCAGGCAGTAGTTTAAGGTTTTCTACTGAGCCTCATATCTGCTTAAAAATAGAAAAACAGTGGCATGGATTGAAAACTGTGGATATAACAGGGGGCGAGCCCACTAGTTTGGGAGTATTTCACTTATTTAAAACAAAAAAACGAATCAATAATTATCAGTAAACAGTTATAAACGCCTATGGGTTTTTTTATTTTTATTTTTCTACATGTGCTTACAGGCTGGTTCCAGTATCCCATCAGTCAGTCTGTTTGTAGTGAACCTTTACGGCCCAGCTCACACTCTGGAGATGCTGCCTCCCGACTCCCTGAGGTCCAGGTACATCTCTGCGAATTTAAAATAAAGCTCTATGAATTCAGACAGCACCTGTCAGAGATGATTACGCTGTCCTAAAATCGCTCCCAGTCACTGCTTCTTCTCTTTATCTTTTTTTTTTCTTCCTCCGCGTATCATTTTCTGCATCACCTCTTCAGGGAAAACTACATCTCCATGGTGAGCTGGATCAGCAGCACCCGGCTCGCGGTTCGCTGGCTGAACCGTGCCCAGAACCAATCAGTGCTCTGCGTGTGCGAGGCCACCACTGGGGCATGCTCAGAGGTGAGCATTCGTCGCTTTCTCTGTATTAGTAGTCAGAAGGGTTTTCTGCTCCAATATAGTGATTTAATAGAATCTTGCTTCATTTACACAGTTTGGGGAGTTGAGATTGATTTCCTGAACCCCTCAGATTTGTTCTGCCTGGATTAATATTTGGAGTCGCTTGCTGCATGAGAAGAATTTTCAGTGATTCGCTGAACTCCACCGCTTTCGTATTGAAGAAATTCATGCAGTTTTATGATCTAAAGCTGGGTCTAATCATCTATAACTGTGATGTATAATTAAAAGGAATTTTATTAAACTTTCTTTTAAAAGTTACTTTAGAGATACCATCCACTGGTGTTTTTTTTCACCAACAAAAGTTACTCGAACAATAAAAACACGGCTGGGTAATAAAGTATGAATTTTTACTGCAGGAGTTTATAAAATACTAAACTTTTGAGGAGTGTACAGAAGAAAGAACAATGAATAATTCTGTGTGTGGTTTTGGGTTGATGACATCACAAGAGGCACCAGAATCAACACAGAATGTAGTTTTGTGGGTTTTATTGAGATTTCTTGTGGTAAACCACAACAGTATCTCAAATGATCATCATGACAGACAAGACAAATAATCTTCCAGTGCTAACTACAGAAATACAGCCACTCAGTCAGGAACAACCAATCAGAGCCAGGAGGAGGGTTTTTCAGTCACTGAGCTGGTTCACCACAACATAGCATGCCGCAAATGCTAAAGCTAGTTAGCCTAGCCACAGTTTCTCTGGAATGATAGTTTGGTTCTTTGCCATTAGCATTTTGAGGAGCGCGTACACGAGTATGATTGACAGCTCTAAGACCTTCCTCCTGGCTCTGATTAGCTGTTTTTGACCAAGTTGAGACTTGAAAATTGATGCCGGATCCAATCTCTTCCGTGGTCCTATATTATCAAATGGAGTGATATTATTGCACTCATCTTGAAATATTTTTGGTATTTTTAGATGTTATAAGAGTAAATTACCTTTAAAGAAGAATTTTTGTTAAAAACATGCCTTATGTGATGTGATCGGAGGCATTTGCATGAAGAATGTTGTTTTTATTGATTGACCAAAATGTAGCAAAACACCGTAGAACCGACTATGGCATGCTGTTCCATACATAACAAACTGTATTTGAACTGAGTTTGATTTATTTACAAGATTATTCTAACTAGCAACTTTACTTTTTTTTTTTTTGGAAAATGGTTAGAAATAAGTGAAAAATGTTTCTATTTCATCTGAAATCCATAGAAACATAAAATGGCCATGGACATGATGCAGAACCAGCGACAGGTGTGTATTTCTTGTGATTCAGAAAATCTCCCTTCATTAATTACTTCTGGGTTTCCTTTAACCTTTCACCTTCTATCAACAGGACTTGCCTTTGTTTTCGTCAGACGGCTCGATGTTTTATACAATACTTCCAGCAAAGCAAGGCGCTCGTGGAGAGTTTCACCACATTGCTGGTCTGACGGTTCAGGTCAGTCATTTTCCATCCTTTGTCATTATACTTTTACAAAAGTACAGATTTTTAAAATTCACATCAGTAAAGCCTTATTTTATTCTCTACAATACAATTTATTCAGTCCTGAAGTGTTTACTTTGTTTTTAGTTTTTATGTTTGTAGATGTAATGAAAAAGTGTATAAGCATACAATATAAAATGGAATGTGTATAATTTTCTTTCCTTATTTAATTTACTAAAAAATTTAAATATGATTCCTAAAACGTAAATTGAATACAATTTTCCTTGTTTTTGTACTTTATAGAATTTCTCCAAGGTTATTAAAAACCTTGTTTGTGCTAATCTTAGTTTGGGGCTTTAAAATGTCTTAAATATCCATCCAATTTATTTATTTGATGAAATTGCTTTGGGTGTTCATTTTTCCATAAATTTTAACTAAAAATATATAATGCAGGAAAGCTATAAGCTGTAGGGAAATACATTCTTCCCCACACATTTAAACTTGGCTGCATTCCTGATTAGGCATTCTGCTTCGGAAACTGGCTTATTGTGCATTCTGGGGAAAAAAATTAAATGCTTTTGTTACATTATGCTCTCATTAATCATTAGAGAGTGTAAATATGAGCAGGCGTGGTTTGAAAACCAGTAATCAAAACAGCTTTATGTTTACTGCAGGAAAGCACTGGAGAGTAGGTGTAAAAAGTCAGATACTAGAGCTAAAAATCATGATTAGACAAAAATAATTTAATTTATTTAAGTTATCCAGTTAAATATGTTGTTACATTAATCATTTATTAAGTTATTTGTTATTTATTTAGCTCTTAAATCTATAACGTTGTGAAGTTTTGCATACTGAGACCTATTACACTTCCTAGAACAGGTTGGGAGAGGTCTATGGTCCATATAAAAACATGTTCATCACATTTTTGCACAAAATCCTCCTTAGACAATCAGATTTTATTCTGCTGTGTTTTGAACTCCTTTCAGAATGAGCTGTTTCATGGCCTCTTATCACTTTAAATCAAAGTAAGCTGCTGCTGGCCACGCCCCCAGCTCAACATTTACATTAGCATACATGAAAATACCTGCTAACTCATGCGTATTTATACAACCAAACATCTTCGAAAAGCATTAGTAGAGCCTCATGCACAAGCAACAAGAATGCAGCAAGTGGATAAATCAACAACAAACCATTTGTCTTTTCCAGCAGCCATTGTACAGCACATATAGTGGCTGACCAAACGTGCTGGTTGCTAGGTAACCAGCAGGGCTTTGCTGGAGTTACTGATGATTTGTGGTGTTATATTTTGAAGGTTTTTGAAGTACAGTAATCCCTCGTTTATCGCGGGGGTTACGTTCCGAAAACGACCCGCGATAAGTGAAATCCGCGAAATAGAAAACTTTTTTTTTTTACAATTAGCAACTATTACATGTACTGTATACAAATACAGTGACTCACGTGTAGGCCGTTTCACTGCTCTTCAGATTGCTGCATCCTGACTGCGCTCTGCAGTGTTCTCTTCTTCGAAATTACAAGATAATTTGGCCAACTTAATGTTAATTTGCCAAGCTGTTTTATGTACGTACATAACTGACGAGACAAAATGATAGCACAATTCAGCATGTTTTGATACAAGAAGCGGGAGTGAGTTTTTAGCGAATCAGAATGCAGAGCACAATGCACCAAAAAAAAAAAAAAAAAAGCATTATGAAAATCCGCGAAATAGCGAATCCGCGATAAGTGAACCGCGAAGTGGCGAGGGATCACTGTATCTTATTTTCTTGACACCAAAAACATTAATTTATGTCCAAAAAATGGCTGGGTCATTTGTTAAATGCTTGGGCTGTTTTTTTAGAAGCAATAGAGACCTAAATGGAAGTAAAAATGTTCAAGATGTGAATTTTAATTCCCCTTTAATGTTCTTCTTATATGCCGCTCTGGAAAAATTTAAGAGCCCACTGCTCTGAAACCAATTGAAAACCTCCTGGTCTTTCCACCAAGTATTGATTTCTGAACTCTTCCTGAGTTAAAATATTAGTATTGTTGTTTCTAAATGAATATGAACTTGTTTTCTTTGCATTATATGAAGTCTGAAAGCTTTGAATCTTTTTATTTTGATAATTTCTCATTTTCTGCAAATAAATACAACATTTTTGCTTGGAATATCTTAAGTGGTCCCCTAATTTTTTTTTTTTCTTTTTTGTCAACAAGTTTCTCCCATTTCGGCAGAGGCCCACATCCAGTGTGATTTCTGCCTTCATAATAAAAATATCCAACAGGATCCTCTCTACAGCCACCGGTCGTTTGATTGAATCTCACATTTTCGAGCCATGCTGTTCCTCCTGCCATGCTCTGACAGAACCTTGCTATACAGCTGTTCCTATTTTTATTCTGTGTATACTGTGAACACTCCTGCTTTGCTCTTCATCACTGTGTGTCTGTGTAATGCAGCCTGCCATCCCCTCTGTGCCCCCTCGCTTCTTGACATCGGGGAGCTGGGATGTCACCTTGCTCTGCGCCTTAGACGAGAAGGCTGGAAAGATGTATGTGGGAGCCACACTGAGTGGGAAATCTTTCTGTGAACACAAAAGTTGCAGTCTCTGAAATGATTATATAGAGATTTTAATCTAAATCCTTCAACTAGGAGAGTAGAAACTGACTTAGTTGGACTTCTAAAATGATGTAAGTAGTTAGAAAGGATTAAATAAGCTGAACTAGGAATGCAAGTTATTGATTTATAAATGTAATCTAACGTTGATTGATCTTATGGCTCAACTAATTGTTAAAAACCAAAGTTTTTTGCTTGTATCAAGAGGGCCAACTGTCTTTTCATAACGTGAAGGGCTGTATTTCATACAAATTTAGAAAAAGAATCAGATAATTTTACAACATATTTTCTGTTAAATATTCACTGAATAAACATAAAATTGTGGTTTTCTGACATTATTAAACTCATAGAGTCTTAAAATTACACATCAATGATGACTTTTTAGTTTTTTTCCTCCTCGTATTTTCATGAAATTGTGGTATTAGATTTTTTTTCTGCGTTATGCCCTCTGCTTTTCTGTCATCAAATCATCGCCTTCATAGCAAATCAGTAATTGTTGGTTTAAAAGTTGGAGTTGTTCCCCCATGTGGCTTGACTGAATGAACGCTGTTAAGTTGATAACCTAATGAGCTTGTCCAGAGCTTAGATTTCAGAACAGAACCGCATAAAGAGCATTTTTCATCCCACACCTACGACGGTGTATTAGGATCTTTGTAGGTAGAAAAGAAAGAAAAAAACAAAATTTTATATAAAAAAACGCAGAATTTTTTAGATCAATTTCAGAAACAAGAATATTTCAGAGTTTGAAAACTCACAAATTTTCAACTTTTGGATAATTTCTGTGTTTAAAAATTCCAAAAATTGTTACTTTTGAAGCTCAGAAATGTCATAATTTTTTTATGAAATATTTCAATTCCTTTTCTAGTAAATTTGGAGCTTTTAAAACTCTGAAATTTCCACATTTTTCTTGCAGATTGGCTAGAAGAAAATAAAAAATTGTAAATTTCAACCAAAAGAATTTTTTAGATCAATCTCAGAAATTTTCTAGTAGAAATATGGAAATTTCTGAGTTTCGAAAGTCAAAAATTTTAAAACGTTAAAAGCTTTTGACTTTTCAAACTCAAAAAATTCTTTGTTTTTTACTAGAAAATCTCTAAAATTAATTCCAAAATTTTCTTGACCTTTTTTTAAAATTTCTGAAGTTTTTGGCAGCAATTTACTCCTCCTTTTTTGTTTTCTGTCTACAATAGCTAGATTATATCACCGTTGTAAACAACAGACTCTTTTTGGACTGTTTTACTTTCCCAATCTGGTTTAGCGCCGCCATCTTTAATACTATATGTGGCTCGACTTTCGGACGACCAGTGGCGCCCTCTGCTGGATGGCGGCCAAACTACAACACTAAAAACTGTCTAAACTAAGCAGACATATTAGCTTATCAAATTAAGCTGATTTTAATCAAGAGATAATTTAAAATTGACTAACTTATTGCCTCTCCAATCTGAACATGTAGTATTGATCTGGGCTGACAAACTAAAGGAACTATCTTTCATTTAGACTGAAGCACTAAACCCACTGACAGGAAAGAGGACAAAGGATTACTTGGGGATTACACGAGGCGAGCAGATTATTGCTTAAATCTACCTTTATCCTGCTGGGGGCGTAAATCTCAGACGGACCGGGCTCGGAAAAACCCGCTGTTAAAGTAGCCGTCTCTCGTCAGCAGCTCGGCTCTCATGCTGTCGCTGCTTGTTGCCTCTAAACAACTCATTACTCTTCATACACTCACGCAGACGCAGGGAGTCGACTCCACTCTGTTGCTTCTTGGAGAAAACGCTGTGGTGTAGAGCTGGCTTTATTAGACCGCTGAAGTATGTAAATGAGGGCCGATAGATTGTGATCATGAATAATTTATATGCAGATCGCAGGAGGAAGTTGGAACACCTGAAAGTTTGACGTTAAAACTTTGGCGAAAAGTTTTAGCCGTGACACAAGTAAAAGGTTTTGCAGGTTTTTTAAACGTTTAGTCTTGCAAAAGTCTTCATGCCCTTCCCATAGCTACAACCTACAATATATTTTATTGGAATTAACGGTTGATTGATAGAGGATAAAGTAGTGTTTGAGTTTGAAGTGATGAAAATTAAAACTAGATCTGTTGGGGTTAACAAAATAAAAACGAAATGTTTTTATTCATGGTTTAGCTTAGCTGTTTAAACAGACTTTAAATTATATGTTGTATGAACCGATGTTTAATTTGTCCGTTTTAATTAAATCAGATTCATTTCTGTTTTATCCGTTTTTATTTATTTCAACCAGACTAACTTGTCTGGTTGAAATGAATAAAACGTCTAAAGTAATCACAAATTACTTTAAGCTAGAGCCATTCTTTTCTATTAACATTTAATTTATGAAAAGTTGTTTTAAAAAGGCTATGCTTAATTGGAAAGATTTCAACCTAAGATTGAATCTTTCCTGAAACAAAATGCATCTTAGAGAAATGAAGTTTTAGCATTTGCTCCATTCTAAAAGAGTTTTGTAATTATGTGAAAATATGTGATTTTTGCTTGATTTTTAAATCTGGATCTCATTTTCAGCTACTTCCTGAGCACAGAAGAATCGAGAGAGAGCAGACACCTTTACAGGTAAAGCCCTTATGAATAGTCACAATTTCTATAATTTTAAATCAAACAGAAGGAGACAGGTTGTATTTTCATTTTACATAATCCAGTTTTGTATCATTTGAACATGTGGAGGTTTTGCATAGACCAGCCAGAGAGATGTAGAAGAATTCCAAAATATAATCTTGATTTATTACAAAAAGTGTCCAAAAATGACAAATTGGGCCCAAACTGAGGTCAACATAAAAAAGTATAACGCAGGTGGTAACACAACAAACTGAAGCACAAACTGACCTAACAAACAAGACACACACAAGAGGGTAACTAAACACACAAGAACCTAACAAATACTGGTCAGAATATTATTAAATCTGTAAATTAAATAAATATCAGATTTAAACTAACTTTCAAAAAGAAGAAACATTAAATAAATGGTCAAAATAAACTATAAACCAAGGTTTAGTGGGTGATTACTTTTTAACACTCGGTTTGGGTAAATTTATTAAAATATAAAAAATAAATAAAGAAAATCTGTAAGGAGGCAAATACTTTTTTACATTACATCAGATTTGAACTTCAAAACCAAACACATTATTTATGATTTTGTCATTTGTTTCATATTGACTCATTTTGACACAATATGTGACAAAATGTATTATAAAAACAATCCAACCATCTCTTGGAGCAAATAGAAACGCTGTAACTTTCCCTCTAAATGCTGCTTTAACCTGTTTTACTTTATTTTACTTTAAGTGTGGATTTGAATGGAGCGTTTCAGCGTCATTGCATCTCCTGTGGCCTCATTGACGGATGTGGATTCTTCAAAGCCGTTTTCAGCCCAAATCGAACCCACTTTGTCCTCTACTGCCTGGGTAAATCACACAGTACATTGGGGTTTTATGTGACACATTAACACAAAAAAGAGGATAATTTTGAAATAAAAAGCTAATGTTTTTAAGAGTAAAAATGTAAAAAAAGACTAAATATAAATTTTACCCCCAGTCCAGCTACATAAAACTTGTTTAGAGCTGCAAATATTAAATGAATTTTTGATAAATAGTTGAGAAAATTTGTTCTTGTGCGTGAAGATCACTTTATTCATGTTTTTAGTGAATGGATTTTCTCCTGTGGGACATTGATATTTGTGGAAAAGGATATAAAAAATATTTATTTTCTTTCCTCTAAAGTTTATTTGGATGTACTAAATGTCTGTACGCTGTGAGCTCTTGAAATCAAAGTCAAAAATTCAATTTTGAGCACAATTCTGCCCATAGAGCTGATACTGAAAAAAGCATTTCCAACCTACTGACAAAAGAAGTAAAAAAATATATTACTAATTCTTTTAGAGACATGTTTTTGTGGAAATTGACTGCAATTATTCCACCAAAGAGAGCCTAAAGCCTAAAGAGAATATGAATATTTATTTATTGTAGCAGCAAAGTGACAAGCAATAAAAGCAAATAGACTCACAGAATGATTGAATATAGAAATATATATAAAAACAGAATAAAGAATAAAAATGCTGCAAATTAAGGGTGAAATTTCAACATAAATGTTGTGTAGCTATGAAAAAAAACTCCAGTCCAGAAGAATGTGGAACTGATCTGGTAAATCCAAATAAATACTTAATTCTGATAAATGGGATAACTTCACACTCCTCAGTTTACATCATTTTCTTTCATTTTGTTTCAGGCCCAGGAATCCCTAAAGTGACGGTTCATAGTATGAAGGACCCCGCCAGTGAGTGTCAAATGTAGTTTCAAATATCAGCCAGCAGAAGGCGCTGTTCTAAAACAGACCCGAATGCTGGATTTATTTGTGAACATCGCCACCTGCCTGTCACTCCTAACTTCAGCCATAACCATTGATATAACAACATTAGGGTGATGTGTAGCGTCTGTCTTTGTGTTTTTAGTGAAACTAAAACAAGTTGGTATGTTTTGGTTGCGTGTTCTGTGCAGGTTATGTCATCTTGGAGGATAACAACCTGCTGTCTGCAGCTCTGGAGGACAAGAGGCTCCCTGAGAGTCTGTTCAGGACAGTCCAAGCAGACAACCATGGTGCAAAGTTCTGGCATTTTATAACTTTTATACTATTTATAATCAGCAACATTTCTTTAAACTTTTAAAAGGAAGTGACAGCAAAAAAAGGCTCATTTCTACCTGCAGTTGCTGGACAGGTTGATGTAATCAAGTGTGATGTAGCAGATTGTGAATTGGTGAAAAAGCTTCATATTATTTAGTTACATACATGTCTGTTAATTCATTATTCAGATTGAATGAAAAACAAATAAACTAATCTAACTACTATGGAAGTTTGAAGTAAAACTCTGACCTTTGATTTCTACCAATTAAACTCAGAATTGTGACTTTTTTCAAGAATTCTGATTAAAACTTTTAGATCTTAAAGTCAAAATTCTGAGGGGGGGAAAAATCAGGATTCAGATTTTTTTTAAAATGAATATTTAAAAAAAAAAAAAATCTGAATTCTACCTGGAAAACAATATGAATTCTGAGGGGGAAAAAATCAGAACCCTGGCCGGAGAGGAGATCAGGAAGCTGGACTTCTGAGAAAAACAATTTGGAAATCCAAAGGGAAAAAAATGGGAATTATGATGTTAAAGTCAAAATTCTGAGAAAAAAAAGTCAGAATTTTGACCTCAAATTCAGAATTTTGACTTTTGATCTAAAAAAATTAACGAATTCCGAAAGGATCTTTGGTGATCAGGGGATTCTGGATTTGAAGACAGAATTTTTATGTAATCGGGTTTAAAGGAAAAAAGTCAGAATTCCGACTTTAAGCTTCAGAGATTAAAAGTTAGACTTCTGAGTTTAGAGTCAAAATTTGTTTTTTTTCTGCAAACCAACAGACAATTCAGAAAACAATATTAAATCTGCTTATTTAACAGCCATATTTTTGCCAAATGTGGCAGCATTTTGTAACTGTGACACGTTATGATCTTATTAAGCCAAATTATTCTTGCTGTGACTAAATTTTCCTCCTGCAGATCTGCACCTGAAGCTGACTCTGCCTCAGGGCTACGAGGCCAACCTGCTCCCGCTCCTCATTATTGTGTAAGTGTCGCCTGCTGAACATGCAGGTGAAAAATCGCCTTCCTTTTATGATTTATGACATATTTTTAGCCATACAAAGGTGTTCATTTATCACCTCGCTTGCTTACCTTGTTTTTCTTGTAACATTCAGTGACGGCACGCCTGGCAGCCAGACTGTGACGGAGGAGTTTTCCCTCGGCTGGCCTCAGGTCCTCTGCAGCACGCACGGCGTGGCTTTGGCCTGGGTGGACGGACGCAGCGGCGTCGGCCGTGGGCAGAAGGCCGTCGCCGTCGACCCCCGGAAACTCGGCTCACTGAGAGTCAAAGACTATCTTGGAGTTGTAGAGTCAGTGAAATTTTACTGCACTATAGTGTTAAATTCCTTTAAAACTACTAAACTAACCAATGTAATTCTTCCACAGGTTGTTAATGCAGCTTCCTTACGTTGATGATCGGAGGATAGCCCTCTTTGGAAAGGTTTTAAAAGGTTTTTTTTAGATATGAAATGTTAGATTTTGTAAAGCTGCAGCACTGTTTAACTCTGTTTTGTTGTTTCTAATTTCAGGCACTTGGAGGTTATTTAGCGCTCAAAATGTTAGCTGCAACCGACAACCTCTTTCAATGCACTGCAGCTGTAGCACCCATAACGGATTTCAGGCTTTACAGTGAGTTCAGACACAAACGAAGCCTGGCACAGCATCACATTTTTCTGAAATTTCTCCCAGAAATTTGTACAACAGAAATTCTAATATTGCTGTTTTCAGTCCATTTTGATAAAGGCATAAAAAATTTAAATAAAATATCAATAAATCAACCGGGAATAAAAACCAAACACAACAGAAACTATAAACAGAATAGATTTTGAATCCTCTGTAAGCAAAATTGTCACGTTTATTTTAATTTATGATCCAAATAATTGATTAATTGTGACAGGCTTGACAGAAACACTAAGGCTTTTTCCTCAACAATGAAATAAACGTTGAATAGCAAAAATCAGATCAAATGTTTTTTGTTTCTTAGGTGCAGCTTTTTCTGAAAGGTATCTTGGATTTCCAGCAAAGGAGGAGCATGCTTATACGGTAAGGTTATAAAACTCGTTCTCCACTGCCTTGCAGAAGTATTTACACACCTTCCAACATTTATTATGTTGTCATTTCAATCTATTTAATTAAGTGATAGATTTTGTGAAATCAATCACCTTCAGAAGTCAACTCTGTACAGAACCAGCATTCTGTTTCAGTTTTTATCTGATGTGTATTTACTTGATATCAGTAATGTTTACTGCTTGTTTCATAAATTATTTACTCTACGATGTAAAGCACTTTTAACTGCCTTGTTGCTGAAATGTACTATAAAAATAAACTTAAGTTGACTTCAGGGAAAAGAAAGGCCCACAAATATTGAATGAGAATTTATCAGATAAGCAGCTAAGTGGCTAATGCTAATGTTACCAAACTCCATTTTGGCAGAACAGAAAATATTTTACATTGAAAAATATTCTGAACTTGAAGTTGAGTTAGGGTAGGGTATTATTAACATTATTAAAATAATTTTATTCATTTATTTTAGTCATTTTAACCTTTCTGGTAACAAGTATCAGAAAAAGAATTGAATTGTGAGCAACATGAAAGTCTGAACTTGAATTATGTCAAGAATTATGTCTCCACATTGCATCTTTTAGAAGATATGATGTGGGGATGTTGTTCTTGGGACATTAAAAATTGGTCAGAGATGACTGGAAAATGGTGATCCCAAAAGAAAACCAATCATATTTATATCTTAAGATGTTGCAAACAAAATCCTGTACTTTACATCTAAGTGGGAATTTGTGGCATTGCTTCCTTGATTTGCTTTGAAGGTATTATCCATTTTGCTAAAAGATTTCCAAAAGCTTCAGTCTGTAGATTTGCGGACTGCAATCTACGAACTTGAGCTGAGATTGCAACAAAAGAGGGTTCTGCACAGTTTCAGCTGGGAGCTGAATTCCTACGCACACTTTCCAGAATCTTTTTTGTGGCTTTGTGTTCGTCAGTCTCATCAAATCTCAATAAAATACGACATAGTTTGTAGTGATAACATAACAAAATGAGAGAGATCAAAAGGTCTGAATACTCTTTCAAAGCACCTCAGTTTTATAATTAAAGGAAACTAAATAATTCGAAAGACTCAATTCTAAATTAACCAAACAAACCTAAAACAATCTAATACAGAAAACTGCCCTGCAATACATCTTGTTTTCATGATAGTTAGATTGTTTTAGGGAGTTGATTCAATTCCACTGTTTCCTTTGGGGCCTGGGTTTGCAGAACAGTTGAATTGTGGTCTATAAAAGTCAGATGTGCGCAGTATTTTCTTTCAGTCTGACAACATATTGAATTGAATGAATGTACTACATCAAGAGAAGTGCACACAAAACAGTATAGACGTCTCAAATCGGGATGAAAGAACCACTTTGCTGCAGTATTAAAACCACTCACATGTAAAGGGAGCAAAACGTGTATTAGGTGCATTTGATTAAATATCTTTCAAGGAAATAATGGATTTTAGACTTCTTGTTAATGTTATATTGACTCTGCCAGCCCACCAACACGTGTTTAAACAGAAAACACAACAACAATTCCCAGATGCACCTATAATATCTCATCATAAGAGACATTTCCCAGGTGTTCCTGTCCATCACATCAGTCAGACTGGGATTACTGAAAACCAAGAATGTTTTTGAAATCTCTGATCTACAGATCTGGTGTGTAACTTTTATATATATAAAAAAACAAAACATGTTTTTTAATAATTGTTAAAAACATGACAGTATTTTATGGGACAGATATTCTGCTAAAAGATCAATCTTCTCCATCTCCTTGCTCAGCTACTGTTGTTGCGTCGCTCCTGACCAAAAACAACCAATCAGAGTCAGGAGGAGGGTCTTAGCGCTGTCAATCAACTCTGCATTAGAGCAAAACCGTTTGTCTGCCTTCATTGGTGGCCAGGCACAACGGGAGAGAGATGAGCTCAATATTGTTTACAGATTATCTGTCTCATAATATACATTCACATCACAGCAGTGACAGTTTAAACAAATATGTAAAAAAATAAATAAATAAATAAAATTTTAAGTTACATACCGTATTTCCTGGACTATAAGGGGCACTTAAAAGCCTTTAATTATAATCAAAAAACGACAGTGTGCCTTAGAATCCGGTGCATTTTATATATTGTTCTGGAGTAAAACAGCGCCCTCTAGTGATCAATATGGATAAAAATGTGGCTGTGTTTACTGATATCAGCGATTTTGTGTGGTACACGGCGCTCTGTAACATACAATAAATGTAGCTGTATGTTACATTACAGCTACCATAGTCAGGAGCGTCGCAGAGTATTACATTCTGTGCTTTGACTGACTGGCTGATTTATCTGACTGTTTTGTTTCACTTAAAGCACCTTATAGTCCGGGGCACTTTATGTATGAAAAGAGATCGAAAGTAGACCATTCAGTAACAGTGTGCCTTACAATCCAGTACGCCCTACAGTGTTGAAAATACGGTATTTCACCTTTAAACTAAATAAAACTTCACTGTAATGATGATGTGTTTTCCCAGACTGCATCTGTCCTTGAAGAAGTCAACAAACTAAAAGAGGAGAACTTCCTCATTGTGCACGGAACTGCAGATGGTGAGTTCCCACTAGTTTATGTGATCAACTTTTGGAATAATCTCACATCTGATTTATGTTTTCTGTGTCTCCAACCGAAGCGAGGGTCCACTTCCAGCACAGTGCTGAGCTACTAAGCCGCCTGGTGAAGGTGGAGGCCAACTACTCCCTGCAGCTGTACCCAGACGAGGGCCACGTCCTGAGAGAGCCCCGCAGTGTCAGACATTTCCAGCGGACTGTGGTGAACTACCTCCAAAACTGCCTGAAACACAGCGCCCTTCTAGATGCCCCAGAGGAAGAAGAAGAGGAAGAAGACTGAGCCCAGAGGCCTTCGTCTCTTCCTCCAGAAGGACTCATGATGAGGCCTGGATGCACCGGTTATGCATTTCATTGGGTCAGGTCACCAGGAATTAGAGCAGAGGAGTGGGGACCAAAAGCATCAGATCACCTCCTGTAACTTCTGGAAAAAATTGTTGTACTGTACGACATGATGTTGTAACTAACACAATTAGTTCAGCCGTTTTGTTGTATGTTTTGAGGAAGAGAGTTTACAAAATTCACCTGAGACGATGTGGAGGAGACTGCCACTGACTCAAAACGTTTACAAAGATTAGAAAGCATGCATGTCATAATGGCTGCATGATGCTGATTATTGTATTTTGAGCCTTTTTTTTTCAAAGATTTTTGATTTTGTCTTTAAAATTTAGAAATGGGGTCTCTATGTAGGTCAGGTTTTGAGGTCTGCTGTGCTTCAACTTTTAGATGCATTCTTGCTTTGGCAATCCTCAATCAAATGGTTAAAGGAGACCTTTTATGCAAAATTCACTTGTTGCACGTTTTGGACTTTTATCTGGGTTTCTAAAACAGCTAAAAAAAAACATCCAAACGTTTTACGGCAATAAGCTAATGTTTTTTTGGTGTCTGGAAAACAAGAGCTGTGTCCGAATTCAGGGTCTGGATCCTTCGAAGGACGGATTTGTAGCCCGATTACGTCATAGTGTGGCGACAAGGCCTGTCCGAATTCGAAGACTCCTTCACATGCTGCCTTCTTTCCCCCAGATCTGAACGATGGGTCCGGTGTATCCTTCACGGCCCACCATATCCCATAATTCATACCAGTTTTATGTAACTGTAATGGCTTATTCAAAGATTTGGGAAGTATTATATTTGAAAATGAATAATTATTTTATGTTTATTCCTGGTAGAAATATGCAACACATGTTTGAACATTTTAGTGTCAAACAAACAGATTTCTTTTTTACTATGAAAGGTGAAGAATAATACATAAATAAGGAGTAATACATGACTAAAAAACAAACTTCAGATCCGAAGATTTTTTTTTTCGCCGCTCTCTGCTTCACGCTGTCATGGTTGCTAGGCAACCTGAGTTACACTGAGGTGGGGTCGGGGACAGTTGGTGAAGGCTAGACCTGTCCGAATTCACAGCCTTCCTCTTCCGGTCTCAGTTTATTCATGGCCTTGGAAGGATACAGACCTTGAATTCGGACACAGCTAAGGTGTTTCAAAAACCTTATGATTATGACATCACAGTTGATGGGTACTGCCCTGTTACTTAGCAACAAAAGGGGATCTCCACCCACTTCGTTATTAGACAATGAAAACCTCCGGTCAGCTGGTTTTACTCCTGTATGTTCTGTGCAATGGCTGCTGGAAAAGACAAGTTTTATTGTTGAAAATTGCACATTTGTTTGTTGCTATTTTCACTTGCATAAGGTCCAAGTCTAATTATTGGGGGTGTGGCCAGCAGCAGTTAATTTGCATAAAAGTGACAGAGCCATGAAACAGCACATTTAGCAAGGAGTTCAAAATAGGCAGGACTGAGCAGATGAAATCTCACTATCTCAGAATAAATCTCACTATCTCAGAATAATTTTGTGCAAAAAATGTAAGGAACATTTTTTTTGCACAAATGAGCTATCTTACTTTGAAAGGAAGCAGAATAAGTCCCCTTTAAATTACCTCCTGGCTGTGAAATCAAGTTCTGCAGAGGCCCAGTAGTGAGTCTCAGTACTGGAACTTGTATGCATCTAAAAGTTGCCACTCAATAACTCTAGAAGAGTTGGCTTAGAGTGTGCCAAACCTGCTGAGTGAGTACTGTTGAAAGTATAAACTGACTGCATAAAAGAAACATCCTAACACAAAACTAAATATTTGGGATGGTTACTAGATAAATGATTGTAAATCCAAAACTTTAGAAAAAGCGTAATTGGTTCTTAGGTGCTAGCCTGCTGATAGTCAGGAAGGAAGCTGGTCTGTTCATAACCTGCATGATCTCAGATTACAGTCTGAGTTATGGTTGCATCCCTATGGATTAGATTGTCATCAAAAAGTAAAGAATGTCAGAGTATCATGCAAAAGTAAAGTTATTTCAGTGATTCAATTCAAAAAGTGAAACTCTCAGGTTTACTGCAGACTCTGGACTTCATTAAACATTGTGGACTAAAACCATGACTCACACCAGTCATTCTTTTTCTAGAACAGTTTTTTCTTCCACTCAATTTTCCAATTATATGCTTGGATACAATACTGTGAACAGCCACCTTGTTTAGCATTGGCCTTTGGTGACTTACACTCCTTCAGGAGGAAGTTAATGAAAATCTGCTGGACATCTGTCAGGTTATCTGTGTTACATGTGATTATACAGACAATGATGTGATGTTTACATAAATTCATGTTTTAAAAAACATTTTTTACTGGTCTCATGTTATAGTTTTGAAGTTTGCATTAGCTGTAAACCACAATTATCTAAATAAACAGAGATGAGATGTTGAAAAAAATTACTGTGTATAATGAATCTATACAACGTATGAGTTTCACTTTTTTATTTGAATATCTGAAATAAATCAACTTTTGAAATGTATTCTAATTTATTGAGATACACATTTTCCTTTTGAATTTTTACAGTGTGTTGCCGGATTATGCAGTGTTACATTAAGGATAAAGACCATTCTAAATGTGCCAAATATATTTTACAGATTTTGTCCTCTGGTTTTGTTTGCATTGTGTGAATAACAATGAGTATGCAACTGAAATGCAACAGAAACTATTTATACCATGCTCCAGTTCAAACGTGAGTACAAGTTACAGGAACGTATACATGTCTGTGCACTGTATCTAAAAGTATTATTTCTGTTTTGATACATTGTGGCATTTTAACCATTTATTGTGTAATGCAGGATTAAATTATTTCTTTGGAAAAAGTGTTCAAAGTGTCAAAACTTTCAAAAGGGATCCAACTACCAGGAGTGCATGTTGTTGAATTGAAAAGAACTCAGATGAATCCAGAACATCAGCAACTCCATTTTCACTCAAAAATAAAGCTGGACATTTTGGTCTCAAATCGCTAAAAATATTCCTTTATCGTTCCTCATCCTTTAGTCTCATTGAACCATTTGATGGGATGAATATTGAAAAAGAAAATATCATACAATTAACTCTTCTCTTTATGAAGAGTTAACAGTCTTTTTCTGTTCAATTCACCTCAATTCAAATAAATCTTTTGTCTCAAGTAGTTTTCCAAAACTAGACACCCTATATACTGGATCTATAACACTGTAAAAAGATAAAAAGATCATAGAAAACACAACTGGATAAAAATAGAAAATGTTTAGCATATAGCATATATGTCTTATTTTGCTGTATCATTTCCAGCAAGGGTCTCTGATAATGATAAGCACTCTGTCCTTCAGGTATCTGAAACATATTGATAATATTTTAGCTTAGAAATGTTATGTTTTTGGGTTAAACAACCATTAGAAAGACTACTTATTGAGTCCAGTAAACAATCACTCACAAAAGGTCTGTGCTAGAGAAGCATGTCCAATTAATGGAAGGTTAGGTGAAAGGAAAAAGTGTGCTAATACTTGAACAAACAACAGGGACAATCACAAACTTCAGAAAATTGAAAAACAAAGCTCATTCAAGAGTTTGTGGGAGATTTACAAGTTATTGATTATTGCTGAAGTGAGTGCTTAGATGTATCCAGGACATGGGATACTACTAATGAACCAGAGACAATGTCAGAAATTTTAGAGCCCTTCATGCTCAAGAGGAAGATTAGAGACACCAAAGCCAACAATGCAGACAAGATGAAGATTTGAAGATCCTTATTGAAGCCAACAGTGCTTCCTTAATACCTTAGCAAAGCCCATAGGCTGATTGTCTTAATGTCAGGCATTGTTGGTGTAATTTATGCAAAAGGCTCTCCAACCTTCTACTAAGCCAACATTTCTGTATTAAAACTCTTTTTCTTATTGGTTTTAAGTCCTATTCAAGATTAAAAGAAGTTTATTTTTGAGTTTTATTATCAGTGTCATAATTATACAAAGAACCAAAATAAAAACAGTTTTTAAAAAAGATCAAAGAAGTGAAGTAATGTATTCATTAAATTCTAATCTATTTGGATACACCTGTATGTCATGCCCTGACCAATTTAGAAAAACACATTTTCAAATTTTAGATATTGTATAACATATTTACATCCAGTCATAAACTCATTTGTTGCATCTACATGGTGAAAAGATGGAAAAGGGGTATGATTATATAAGTTCAACTAATTTCAGCCTTAGTCACCAAATAAATTGTGTATTTGGGTGAATTGTGTATGCATGGTATGTAAATGGGAACTGCATTTAGATTTAGGAATATTATATTCCGAATATGTAAGTGCTACCTTTGTTTTGTTTGTGTTTTTCTCTTGGTGGAATGTCTGAAATAAATTAAACAAGTCAAAAATTAAATTAAATTAAATTAACTTGTTCGAAGAGATCTAAGACAAGTTAGCCAAAGGTCTTTGCCGTCTCTGTCCAGACTATGCAAGTAGGAAAATGGACAGACCATGGTTTAAACCTGTCGTCACAAACGCAAGGATGACCCAATCCAATCACATTTAGCTTATCTCTACTTTGACCAATCACACCCAACTGCGTCATTCTATCAATCCAGCGCATCATCCAATCAATACAGTGGGGGGGTAACAGGCCTGAATCCTTCTTCAACCTTCTAGTTTCTGGAGGGGCACCTTCAACCTGGTCCGCGGTGCACTGGCAGTGGCTCCATTTGTTAAAAGAAAAAAAAGAAGAAGTAGAAATAACACTTTGACATAGACACAATGTCCTTCCTGACTGTCAGCAGGCTAGCGCCTAAACTTCTCAATTCAAAGGTAAGACGATAAGAAACACACGGCGTGTGGTATTTTTGTCCAAACGGCTGACGTTGTCTTCGAGCTAACTTTCGGTTAGGCTGCTAACGATGCTAATATCTGGCTAGCTGGTGTTAGCTAGCACAGCACTATCAGGCACAGTGTGTACTACACTTTGTGGAACTTTTTATGGGGTTGTTGCGCGAACATTGTCAAATATTTTAACAGTAGTTTTCCCTTCCTGCTTTTCCATAATTTGGTTGTGTAACAGGAACTCGCGTCTTGTTAGCAAATATTAGCTTGAGGGAGGTTTTCTTGTAAAGCTGGCCTGCTAAAGTCTCACCCTGGGCATGTTTCCTCAGACCGTCATTCCTCTAAGCATTCTAAGAGTCATTTTATTTCTCTTAGATGTTTTAATTGTTTACATTACCATGTATTTGACTTTAGACTGATTTTTAATTTGGTGATTATCCCTCTTCCCCGTTGACCTTCACATTAAGATTAATATTTCAGCTGTGTATAATGTCGTACCGGGATAATGTTTGCAGCATACTGTACAGGAATCTAATAAGCGGTGCTGCAGAAATATGTTTTTCCTTCCGTGCTCATACTCATTCAACGTAAACGTGGTAGGGATACACCCTTATCTGACTCGTAAATTGAGAATGGAAACATGTTTAATAGTTAATCGAGTATCTTATTATTTTAACAGATGAAGTTCTGGAAAGCCAGCTGTACTCCTACCAGTTTGAGATCAAGGACTCCTAGTTTAAACCTTTCAGTGACTACAATCCACTCTGTCCTACTCTACTGACCTTCCAATGCAGACTTTACCCATATTTCTATGTGTCTCTTTCTACTGAAATATTTACAGTATCTCCACAGATAACTCTCCTTTAGGAATATAACTTAAAGGAGTTATATTCTCCTTTTAAGAATATAACTGATGACTAAGTAGTTATATTCCCACCTTGCTGGGTCTGGTGTCCTTACAGATGAAGCTGACCTCTGACACATTTAACTTCTTCACTTATCACCTGTTATCTCAGCTGATACAAAATATGAGTTGGCCTTTTTTCTGCAGTTACATAACATCTTATGACTCCAAGCTATGACATAAAAAAAACTTATGTGAAACACTTTTAGTTTAGAATGACAAAAAAAAAAAGCTTGTGACTCTCTATTAAAAGTGTATTTCGGGTAGAGGGGAGAAGGAAGTGTTTTAGAAGGCAAATAACAAATTTTAAAGATTTAATAAATGTTTAAAAATTGCTGTAGACATGCAGATGTAGTTTTGAGTCAAAAGTTTACAAGGTTATCTTTCCATCAAATTATGTCTCTTTGACATGTATTATTAAACTCAAAAAAGTACATTGAATGAAAAACGTTTTATTTTTCAGTATCTAACATGCTAATTAGGGGAAAGTTGGCCTATTTTGATCTCATTGCAATTGATTGGTGCATCACTAATTAACCAGCATCCAAATATCATCGACAGCGTTTAATTTCTAAACCAGATTGTTTTGTTGGTAAACCATAGAAAATGCTAGTTGCTGACAGTTGAGTGTTTATTTTTTGTTATTTTATAAGCACGACCTTTTGGATGCTGACTCCGTTTACCTTTCTGTGAAATTTAATTTCTCTGCTTCTCTGAGTGAAACTATGGCTCCATATACATAATGCCTAGTAGAGATATTGCATAATCTTTCTGTCAGCTGTGTAAAGAGTGTGTAGTGATGCAAAAACTTCCCTTTTGTTTCGGGGACCCTTGGCTTGGCCCTGCTCAGTTGGGTTCTTGTGGGGGAAGCAGAGCACTTTGCCCTAGTTTTTTCTCATCTATTGTTGCATTTGAGAGTCTAGTAAACCCTTAGATAGCTTATGCTTGCAGTGTTTTGTTGTAGTTTTTAAATATATCCTTTCATTATTGTGCACATTTTTATTTTTATAATAATATTACTATTTATATTCTTTTACATAAAGTAATCCGATATTTGCCTCTAGATAAGAAAAGTCAGTGTTTTGGCACCAAAATCATTGATTAATATAGAGTGTACAAGATGCACACATTCGATAATAAATGAGTAATAAAAAACAAATAATACTAGAAATGTGCATAGGATGCACTAGCTGTGTTCTTGAGGTAAATTTATTTATTTAGTATGAATCTGAATATCAGAGATGAAATGTTCAGGAATCATTATCTGATTTTGGTCGTTTCCTGCTGTTTATAATCACCTAATTTGACAAACTGAATGTTGGAAAGTTTTACCTGCCTTATGCACCAGAATGACCGAGTTAAAAATAGAAACCAGGATCGATAAAGTACATAGTAGCTATTTGATTTGACTACTTGCTTTTTTAGCAACCAGGTAACCACAAGTTAGATTATTCATCTCATTTATCATGTGTAAAATATTCAACTAAACTCTGGGAATAAATTTGTAGGCATGATGAGCTGTAATTAGCTTTTTATTTTTAATTTAAGCCTAAAAAAGTTAGCTTTTCCATAAGTTTTTATTACTTTGGAGACATTTGGTTTCAGATGATGGAGAGTTGAAATTTATATTCAGTCTTTCTACTGCTTGTCTCATTCACAGAATGCCACATACTTATTTGTGGCAGCTAGGAATGCCACTGCATCAACAACAGTAAGTATAAATATTTTAACTGTCATCACTCCTCATTTGTTTTTAAAATAATATGTAAAACACTTTAAAAATACGTAATGGCATGATACTACTAACCTCTGTAGCTCTAAAGTGTTGCGAACACTCTAACCTTTGTTACTTTTGTATTTTAGTTTAAAATAAGAGTAAATAAAGGGTTTTGTGAAATGAATTTTGCTTTTTTTCTCTCCAGAATCTGAAGGATGTGTTGGCAGACCTCATCCCGAAAGAACAGACCAGGATTAAGAACTTTAAACAACAGTATGGCAAAACAAACATAGGTCAGATTACTGTTGACATGGTGAGTAACAACCCTTTACATGTTGTATTAAATAAATTTCAAATAAATATGGATGAAGATAGTAAAGGAAATGTAAAGAATTTTTTTTGTTTTTAAAAGTAGGAGAGGGGTGGAGATCTGAGTCGGTATATTAATTTAGGAATGTCTGTCTCAGCTTTTGACCAGGGCAGAGATTCATAATGCCCTGGCTGCAGCACATAATCCATTTAGTCCCGTCCTGGCTGGTTTACTGTGTCAGGTATCACTGGGCGGTCATCTGCCTCTGAGGTACACAGCACCAAACTGATTCAGTCTGAACTGATTCCTGCCAACACAGAGATTTCTGTATAGACTCAGACATTTACAGCACTGCTATAATGCTTGATGACGGTTTCCAGGTGGACTGCAGGGGAATTTATTGTCTTGTGGTTTAGTTTTATTTCTTTATAGTAAGTTCACCTGTTTTTATAATTTTTTTTTAATGCTGGTGATTTTTTTATGTTTAGCTTAAGATTTTCCAAAGCCTGTTCTAACATCATTTTGCATTGTGATTATTTAACAGGTCTATGGTGGGATGAGAGGGATGAAGGGTCTGGTATATGAAACATCTGTGTTGGATCCAGATGAGGTAAGTTGTTTTTTATTTAATAGCACAGAACATTTCAGAAAATGAGGGTCATAGAGGTGAAAACCTGTTATTGAACAAGAACCTTTTGTTTTGACAGTTTGACATGTTAAAATGTCTTTAGTTGATCAATTGTTCCTGGAAATGCTGTTTGTCAGGCCATACCAGGTGAACTGCCCAAACAGAAAAAAGCATTGGTTTTGTATTTTGTTTGCTAAAAGTTAAGTTAAAAAAAGAACTATGCTGAATTTGATATTTGGAAGCCATATATAATCGTCTCAATAAGTGTGAATATTGTCCATGAATCTGGTTTATTGCAGTAATTAAATACAAAGTAACACTTGTACAGACATGTAGAAATATACATGTAGAAATCTAATTCAGCTATTTATTTCCCTTTCAGTTGTATGGAGAACAGTTAATGGGAACTAAAAACGTAGTCTTTAAGAAAATTTCAGTATTACACAAGATTAATTTAGAAACAATTTATTGACATGCGCATCTGCTGTTACATTTAAAACGTAACATCTCAACTAAGCCTCTCACAATTAATCGATTACTCACATAAGTGAAACTGAACTCAATGATTTGCATTCTGATTAACACTTTTGAAAGTCACTTTTGTTTACAGACACTTCATAAGCTATATTATTTATGATTTGGTTTGCATGTTTTTCTTTTCCTGTTTTATTTATTGTTTTGTGTTTTATTTTGGACATTTAAAATGCCTTTGATAGGGCGAACTTGTGTTAAATTTTCAATATATTACTTGAAAATGGTTTGTTTATTGCAATCTATCATTTTGTGACTTGCCTAATCTCAACATTTTTATGTTTAAGAAAATTTCTTGTTGAATATTTGTTTTTATATTTTTTCACACGAGTTCATTTGTGGCTTCTGTGCCTGTGTGTTGGTGCGCAGGGCATCCGTTTCAGAGGCTACAGCATTCCAGAGTGTCAAAAGTTGCTGCCTAAAGCTCCAGGAGGCGAGGAGCCACTGCCTGAAGGCCTCTTTTGGCTGCTGGTAACAGGACAAATCCCAACGGAGGAGCAGGTGAGGAAGACTAAAGATTCTGTTGATTTGAACAAGGAGACTCTGGCATGCTAACTAGTCAGCGTCCAATTTCCTAGAGGTACAAGTGACACCTTAAGCTCAAGCAAGAATAACAAAGTTGTTAATTCAAAGAAATATATTTGGTTCATCTATAATAACACGGCACCTCACTGTAAATGACCGGAATTCAAATAAAAAGCAACACATAATGAGTGCATCCAACCATAAAAAACAGGAACCAAATATAAACAGAAAGGCTTTGTGAAGCTTTTTCTTTTTAAATACACAAATTAAGTATGACTCATATTTAGTGGTTGCAGTAACTTCTTTAGCATATATGACTGTAAGCAGGCAAAAAGCATTTGAATGCACTTCCTTTTTGTAAGGCAACTTTGATTAATTGCGAATAGCTTTTGATTGATTTTTAGAGCCTAGAATGGGGATCGAGATAATCATTACAAAAGTTGGAAATGCTTTTGATCGGTTCTAGTTGTGATAGATTATCAGCAGTTGGAATGGAGTCATGTGTTCACTAGGGGTGCTGCCCCGATTTCCTTTATTTTGGGAGATTGGTGATTAGTTGATGCTTACATGAGAAGCCAATCTTATCCACCGATCGTATCTACCTCAACAAATCAGCCACTGTCCTTTACTGCTCCCTCATTAGAGGTTTGACTGACAAACCGGGTTACCTTGTCATGTCTGCATGTGTCTAGTTAACAAGAGTCGTCGACTTTCTTGATGGTGACATTTCAGACAAAAACATTGGCAGGTCAGGCATTTTAAAGATCAGCAATTGGCCATAAAATTACAATCAGCTAGTATTTCCATAAGATGATGTTCCACAGATGGCCCTTCTGTCATTGCACTTTGACCTACTGTACAAAAATTGAAGCCTAAGTCACTAAGATTGTATTGCTTCATCTAACCTCTTTGAACAATATCAATACAATTGATAAGACGGTTCTGTTATCTGATTGTAATGTTGGCTTTCAACTGTTTGAGTTTTGTTGTTTTTCTTTTCTTGTTTTTTGCCCCTGTAGGTAAACTGGGTGTCTAAAGAGTGGGCCAAGAGAGCAGCACTCCCTTCTCACGTTGTCACCATGTTGGATAACTTCCCCACGAACCTGCACCCCATGTCTCAGTTCAGTGCTGCCGTCACGGCTCTGAACAGTGAGAGCAGCTTTGCCCGGGCGTACTCTGAGGGAGTGCACAAGTCCAAGTACTGGGAGGTGAGTAAAAATCTGTTCAACACTTCCTGTCCTGATAAACGGTGGCTCTGGGACTGAGTGCAACACAGCAGACACTTTTGGTGAAGTTCCACTAATCTTGATGAATTTTTCACAAAGTTTCTGTCCAATCTTTTACACTTTATTTGGTTAAATGGGAAGTGAAACTCAACCGTTTCCATTGCTTTTCTTAGTTTGTCTATGAAGACTCTATGGACTTGATTGCCAAGCTGCCCTGTATCGCTGCGAAGATCTACCGCAACCTTTACCGCGAAGGCAGCAGCATCGGCGCCATCGACTCCAACCTGGACTGGTCCCATAATTTCACCAACATGCTGGGCTACAGTGACGCCCAGTTCACCGAGCTAATGAGGCTCTACCTCACCATCCACAGGTGGGAAATCAAATGTCTTCATGCATCAGAAACCTGGTTTCTTTTTGTTAGATTTCAAACCAACAATGGTAACTTTTATGGTGCAAGTTCTGAATGTGGCATATTGAAGTTGGTTGCTGTGATTAGTTTTTTTAACTACTGGTATTAGACTAAAAATGTTCTTTGACTAAAATTAATAAGCAGGACATCAGGACTGAGGTTAGGGTAGGCTAACCTTAGTTATCTTCTCTTCTTCTAAAGCTACTAGCTTTTTTATGCATCTTATGTTTTAATAATTTTCATTAGATTCTAGAAATATTAAATGTCTTACCTTTATTTAACCAGGATAAAAACTTTTAGAGATGAAAGAAATCTCTTTTATAAGCGTATCTTAGTGAGTGTCAGCAGCAAAATTACAGCAGTTACTTACAGATGTACACTTTGACTGCACAACAGTATCATTAAAAATGTGAAAACATAGATGTATAACTATAATTGGTTTAAAAATGACATACGGACTATTCATCTGATAGATGTTTTGAAAAGAAACCAGCTCATACAACTGAAGTTCATTCAGTTCAGAACAGTTTGAACTGTAGCGTTTGTTAGTCTGCGGTGGATCAACATTCACCAGGATAATCCACAATCCTGGACAATGTTGAGTATTTTATATTTTGCAACATATATGCTATAAACCACAATGTTTCTGTTTGTAATTCCTAGCAATGGCTTCGATGAGGGTCATTTATGGATAAATTGGGTTGAATTGTCCCTCTGCCTCCAGTCACAAAATAGTTAGAATGTTGATTGGAAGCAAAAATACAAATTACTCCTGTCAATAGAGTTAAAGTATGAATTTAAGCGGCCGGCTGAGTTGGTTTCTGTACTGCAATTCTTCTCTAGTGAGTCATTCAAAGCAAGTAGCGCGTCGGCAAAATAACAAACTCACCCAACTACCTTTTGGTCATGCAAGCATCAGGTACCTGATATGTGACCATACCCTCATGCAGTCACCTGAGGCTGTGGAAAATATGAACACCTGTCACAAATAAACTGCTCTTACAGTTTAACAACACTCAAAGACAAAACTCAACTTTTGCTTCTGGGTTTAGTCCAAAAACAAACTTCCTCCTCTTCTGCTCTGTTCTAGAATAGATTTATACCTTCTTGTCTAATTTGGTCTCATTTCCTGATGTGGAAACACCAGCCGAGGTAACTATTAGTAATTTAAAAAGGCTCCAGTAGTCGAAAAGCAGCTTCAGGAAACATTAACTTCCCTCATGATCTTATCTTTGCAAAGAAGCTCAGTACTTTCATTTCAGGTCGTTTACTCAACCTGCAGCGTTTTCCTCCCCAAAAACTTCAAATTCAGTTGGATTTGCAAAGTGAAACCCACACGAGGAAAAAATTATTATTTTTTCTTTTTTCTTTGCGACTGTCCAATAATAAAATATTACTGGAAAGAGATAAATAAAGCCTACGAGTTATTTTCAAGCAGAACATTCCTTGTGAGAGCAAGTTCAGATATTTTGGCGAGAAGATTCAAAAAGAAACAAATATCTAATGACTATTGTATTAATGCCAAGTAAAAAGATTATTATAAGAAAATTGTTTTCACAGGACAAACCAACCTTAGATGACTGGATAGATGTAACGTGTAAAATGGAAATGGTAACAGATTTTCTCTATTACAAGACTGAAGAATTTAGTTTATGGTGGCAAAATTGGGTAAACTATGTGACCTCTAAGACAATTTTAATTTATTTTTAATGACCAACTTCATAACCCACTCTTACAATAGACACCACCTATCATTGTTGAATAATATTCTTCTAGTTTGTGGATTGTTCTACTTATTTGGTTCCACTTCTTACTATTATATTTTTGCAATCTTTCCCTGGCTATTAGAGTTGTAACAGTTGTTTTATTCGTCATAATGCACAGGTCTGCTTATCTTCTCACGAATGGAAATTTGCATTATCATATAGTGACTGTTTTGTAAAATTTGCTTCACTGGGAATCAATTAATCAAGTTTATTTATCTGGCATAATTCAACAACAAGGTAGTTTAACATCATAAAAATACAAAATCATACAATACAGTCACCAATTGAGGTATTATTTGTCAAGTGCCGTCTCATCAAAATGTTTCATTCATGTTTCAAAAATAACTTTGATCAGGTGGGTTTTTAAGCCTTGATTTAAAGGAACTCTGTGTTTCGGCAGTTTTGCAGTTTTCTGGAAATTTATTCCAGATTTCTGGTGTAAAGAAGCTGAATGCTGCTTCTCCATGTTTGGTTCTGGGGATGCAGAGCAGAACCAGAAGACTTGAGGGGTCTGGACAGTTGATACAACAATAAAGATTAAAAAACTAAAGTTAGCGTTATGCGGTTTATTGAAATTACAAATTATTTGGAAGAAGTTTATGTTTTTTCTGTTTTGGTGTCCGGTTTACAACTGAAGAAATACATCAGTCGGAGATTTAATCATAGTGTATTGAATTTGAATACAGTTCAGAAAAATTATTACGTCTGAATAAAAAATTTAATTTAATCTTTTCAGGTTTGAAAATCTATCGTTACTGAAATTTAGGAGTTCGTAATCCAAAAACAAAAAAACCCTCTCTGTCTGTCCGTGGTCGGTTTGCTGTGTGCGACTCTGAGGACAGTTCTTGCACCAGGGTTGGTGACACGTTTGAGGTGTGGTTTCCTCCTGATGATGTCGTTTCTCTTTTTTTCCGCCAGTGATCATGAAGGAGGCAACGTCAGCGCCCACACCAGCCACCTAGTAGGGAGCGCCCTGTCTGATCCCTATCTGTCCTTCAGCGCAGCTATGAACGGTCTGGCCGGTCCGCTCCACGGCCTGGCCAATCAGGTTTGCACATGACTTATTATCATCTCAAACTAACGGAGCCTTTTTAACCTGCTCTGTTTGCCCCTGTTAGCAAATTTCTAAACATACAGAGAGGTTTCCTCCAGAAAACCTGCTAAGCCTGGTGGTTGGGCCGTCATTCACCCGGCAGCCCGTCGTGTTTTGGAGTTAAAAAATGTTTAAAGTTAACAGAAAATTTGAAAATTTCACTTGATAATTATGTTATTGGAAGCTTGGGAGATTAATACCTGAACACCAACTATAAAATCTTAGAAAATACAGACATTTTAAAAAGACTTAAATAAATAAGCAATGCTTAGCTTGGTGGGGGCACAAGGAAAGCCTGGTGGTCCGCCAGGCTGATGATACACTGGGGGAAACCCTGGACAGGCATGATGAAGATGTTACTATTGATTATCAATTAATAGATTATAATTAATAGATTAGCTTGGAATCAAATTCTTTAATTGTACAAAATGTTTTTTGTTTTTGTGTAGAGATTTTTTTCTTATTACTGAAGCCCTAATAAACCTGATGCATAAGTAGATTGGGAATCAGAAAAACTGCTAGAATTAATACTTTATTCCTTCAGATTTAACTTTAATAAGCGAGTAAAGGTTGCAATAATGTTTTACTTGTACTAAATATATTGAGAACAATCCCATAGTGCTTTTTAAAATATTTTTTTAAAGACTGTATGAGTTTATGTATTTGTTTTAACTTTTATTTCTATGGACTTCTCTGCTATACGCTGAAGGACATGTTTCTTTTTATTTCCATTTTAACCAACAGTAAACTCTTATGTCGTGGTTCAAACTACCTACCTTAGTGTTTTTAGACTTATTTTATTAAGATTCTAGTGTTTGCATATCATTAATTATTAGCTAAATGTATATAATCCTCACTCATTTATTGCCAAATTTCTCCAGTTATTATGGTTTGTACAGGTGCTTAAAATCCTTTAACATGATTTAATTTCAAGATTTTGAAAGTGTTTGATTTGTGTATAAAGTCCTTGAAAGTGCTTGATATTCAAACTGTAGAGTTTTGGAATAAAGTGCAATCTGGAGTTAGATTTAAAGTTTACATTTGGAAAGAGTTATTTACATTTGAAACCACATATTTAAAGAAAATGAAAAGACACCTACATCTTTTTCTCACTTTTTTAAAGTTACACCAGACCAAATTTGTTTTTTTTTTTTTTGTTTGTTTTGGTTAGAATTACAAAACTTATATCTATTTGCTAAGTACAGTAAAACTTAGTGAGAAGATATTTTGAGATTTTTTTGACTTTCTCAGCACATTCAAGTGAGTAGGGCATCAAATTTTATTATTTTAGTTTCTTTGTCTCATCTGTGCAATATTATCACAAGACATTAATGTAATAGTAATAAATTATGTCATAAAATAGTGAATTTAAACTGACTTCTGTAGTTAGTTTGTATTTTTTGTTTTTCATCTCCAAAGTCCAGTGCTGGAAAAGTTTGAAAACAGACCTTGAAAGTGCTTGAATTTTCAGTGAGGAAACTGTATGGACCTGGAGTTACAAATGTTTTGGTTTTCAGAAATAATCCTGACATTTTACTGTAGAGCTCACCTCACTGTAATAATATTCATGAAATGGATGGAAACATAAATAACTTGTTTCTGTTGCAGGAAGTGCTGGTGTGGCTGACGGCCCTGCAGAAGGAGCTCGGAGGAGAAGTATCTGATGAGAGGATGAGGGATTATATCTGGAACACACTCAAGTCTGGAAGGGTAAAAATCGAACCCAAACATTCCCACTCAGTCATGAGTTTGTTTGCATCGACGTTCAGTTAAAGTCAAAAGCCCTGCATGGAGATTGTGATCTCATCGGTTGTGTAACGAGGCGTGTCGCATTTTTGTATTTTTTCTAGGTGGTTCCAGGCTACGGCCATGCTGTCCTAAGAAAGACTGACCCGCGTTACACCTGCCAGCGCGAGTTTGCCCTGAAGCATCTGCCCAATGACCCCATGTTTAAGATGGTGGCCCAGCTTTACAAAATTGTACCCAATGTGCTGCTGGAGCAGGGGAAAGCCAAGAACCCCTGGCCCAACGTAGACGCTCACAGCGGAGTCCTTCTGCAGGTAAGATGCTGTCCACTCACTTCATCACAGTTACACCTATGCCTGTCACAATGATCAATAAACCATTTAATCGCATGATAAATTAAAACAAGCTTAATCATTTTTATTGGCATGATTTATCGTTTCTCTCTTTCTTCCAAAATCTGGATGGTAAAGTTTTCAGTTTGATGTTTTGGTTTCAACTATCCTTTTTTTTCCCTCTTGAAGAACAATTTTGTTATTTTCTTTATTTATCTTTGGTGTTTGAAATGTCTCAGGTTAGACCTTTATGCACAAACCTATTTTTATCATATATAAACTGATGTAACTTGACATAGCATGGAAGCTTATGGAATTGTTGGAAGTGTTTTTTCTTTGCACTCTTCTTCTTGTCAATCACATATTTTAAACAGAATCTTTACACTGTAAAATGACTTCTGAATCAAATCACTACACACTGAAAGATTCACATTCCTACAATAAGTACTACAAAGATGACCAGCCCCTCCATGATTTACCAATTATTTTAATTATTTTATTTATTTATTTATTTTGCAGTCAAAATCACTAATTAACTGACTAACACTGCAAAAGCACAAATTTTTATTAAGTATTTTTGGTCTAGTTCCTAGTGCATATATCTTAGTACATTTGAAATAAGACAAACTAAATTAAAAGTATCTTTTCAGCAACATATTAGGCTTGTTTTAGTAAATAATTCCTTACTTGTTCTATTGGCAGACAAATTAACTTATAACACGGGGAAAATGTCTTGTTATAAGTTAAATAATTTTCCAATGGAACAAGAACTTTTTCATCAAAATTAAGTAATTATGTACTTAAAACAAGACTCCATTTTTTGCTAAAAATTTAACTGTAGGTTACTTTTGTCTTATTTCAAGTTTACTAATATGGTAAACGATAGAAACGAGACTTGGTAAGATTTTGTGTTTTTTGCAATGAGCTATGGCGGCCATATTTGCTACATTCAGTCTAATTTCTGTGTGTGTGCAGTACTACGGGATGACGGAGATGAACTACTACACCGTCCTCTTCGGTGTATCCCGTGCTCTCGGCGTCCTCGCCCAGCTGGTGTGGAGCAGAGCCCTCGGCTTCCCCTTGGAGCGCCCCAAGTCCATGAGCACAGATGGACTGATGACTCTGGTCGGAACCAAATCGGGCTGAAGCGACACCTCAGAGGAGCTGGAGGTTGGCAGGAAGAGTGAGACCAGGCGGAAACATCGAAAGGCAGACACCAGTTGACCCCTTTTGTCATTTCTAACCCCAGGGATTTATTGGGATTCAAAGAGACAGTACGCTTTTAATGGTATTTCGCTAAAGAAGGGCCTTGTAAATTGTCACACCGGTAGTGTTGAACTGCGTTTCGTTAACCACTGACAAGTTTCCCCCATCATGTTTGCATGTTTGGAACTTGAGAGCAACAAACTTCAGACATGCACATATGTAACCTTGAGTGGGCTCAAACTATTTTTTCAGCCCAAGTCTGCAAGCATCTGTAAGATTTCCCCCTGAGCGCTGCCTGCATGGTTCACATTGAGCACTAGGTCTGAACTTTGAATAGGCAGTGGCATGCAAAGGGAATTGTGGGAGTGAACCGCACTTCCTGGATATTTTGTTAAGATTTTCTTAACTTTAAATTCTTTTTGTCTTTTAAAAACACACATCAAATAGCAATGTTTTTGTTCTATGCAATCTTATTTTCCCTTTACGTGTAATTGGTGTGTTTCACTCCCACATATGAACACTCCAGTTTAACATAAATTAATGAAAAGGTCCTAAGCAGTAACCAATATGTAATCTATTGAAGATGTTTAATTGTGTAAGAATCAGTTAAAAGATACTGCCCCTTTAAATCTTTGATCACCCCTGTTTTCTCCTGCTTGTATTTTTTTTCCTCTTTTAAATAAATGACCTCAGTTACCTCTATGATCAAAATGCCTGTCTGCATAGAAACATCTTTGTTTTTCCTTTTTAATATTTCAGCTTTTAATGAATTTCAACTGAAGGCGTCTTAAGATGAATGTACGCAAACAGTACAACAAAAAAAACAATTTGACTAAAAACAGTGTTGTAGTTGCCTGTAATAAATCCTTAAGAGCAAGCTTGGGATGATAGGCTTTATAGTTGTCTTTAACCACCATAGAGTATTTAAAGACAAGGAGAGCGCTTTGACATCGACTACCCCAAATAAACGAGCACTTGCTTGATTGGGTTCCCGAATTTGTAGCTGTAGAACCTTTTATCCGGGTTGATTGTGTACCTTTTGTGTTGAGTAAGTAATCTTCACGTTCTCATTGTGTGGTTTTATTTATACGTTGTGTACATAGGTATATATATGTATAGCTTGAATGTATGAGCTCCATGCGATCACCTGCTTGTTATAACCACAATGAGTTCCACAGATTTATTAATGATGTAATAATAGCGACCGGTTCCACTGGCCACCGTCTCATTCTGACAATGAACAAAAAAAGAAAAACTGCAGCTATCTTGTAAATACAGTTTCTTGCTTAGCTGGTGCTGGTTTTTTTTTTTTTTTTTTTTTTCCTCTCTCTCTTTTTTTTTAAGTTTCAAGCTTGCTCTTAAGTTCTGGGTTTGTCAACACTCCATGTTTGTGAAGTTTCTGTTCCTGCATATATTTTTCTTTTTCCCCTAAAAGCTTTCACACAGGATTTAGTACCATCAGGCTTAATCAGACGTCTTGTTTTTTTTTTTTTTTGGTTTTTTTTTTTCGTGTTCTTCCATGGTATTGGCTGGTTGTTGAGATGTGGTTATTTTGATCGTAGAGGGTTGCTAAGGTTGTACGTAACTGGGCAAAGTGATCATTTTGTTGGAGCGATGCTTTAGGGGATTGAGCCAAACGGGTCAAAATGGGCAAAACAATAAGCATAAAAAGCAATTGATGAAAAAGTTAACAAAAAATGAAAAATAAAGGTTTTTATTAACTTTTTTGTGTCCTTTCTTTGGTTTTCACATGAAAATTTGCAGCCCTTAAACTACTTATTTTTTTACACGTTACAACTACAAAAATTCAATGTATTTTCTTGAAATGTTTTATTTCAACACAAAGTAGCATAAAAATTTGATTTGGAACAAAATGAAGTCTTGGTTTTTAGAACTTTTTACAAAAAAATAAGTGATATGCATTTAAATTAAACTCCTAGTTAATAGTGCTTTAGTAAGTCATATTTTACTGCACTAACAGCAGCATAACACGGCATAAGATTTTCTGCTTTGTAGCTCAAACTCATTCAGATTTAATGAACATAAATTCAAGTTTATCTCAATTTAGGCTAGTTAGAAATACTAGAGCTCAGTTTAGATCAAACATGCTTTTGATTTAAATTAAATTCAAAAAAATCTTTTAATTAGGAGAAATTTTTCTTCAAAGAGTTTTAGATTCTGATGACTGGAAGGATCTAGCAGCCAGTATTACAGCAAATCTGAAGAAGCCTCTGACTAAAGACACTTTTATTAACTGTGTCAAGAAGAGGGTTGTCTGTAATTTTCCTGGTTTTTATATAAAGTCCTTCCTACCATCATCTTCCTGTTTCTTTATTTTTGGTCTTCCACATGTTGTGGTGTTCTCTACATGTCTTGTAGCAAACTGAAAAAGACTTCTTATTTGAACAGAAATACTTTCAGGACTTTAGTTCCTGAAAATATGATTAAAGTCCATTTCGCCCATTCTTTGTTTGCTTCTGAAAGCAGTTGGTTTTATTTTTGGGGTTTTAAACAAATAAAGATGAATACAAATGTATTCCACTGTTTTTCCCCATTTTGTTTACAAAACAAATGCTTTTTATAAATTTACGTTTCTTCCGACTGTCTGCTGTAACGGCTCTTAACTGGCTAAAAATGATAAAGAACTAATAAATACTTTTAAATAAAAATATAACAAAAGTCACTTAGCAGTTTTTCTTTGAATAATTGTATTAACATTTCACAACAAAATGACATTAAAACTACTAATATTTTATTTTTGTTCTGATTTTCTCATTAGTTTTGAAAAATGTTTTTAAACATATTAACATCTCATGGAAGAAAATGTAGCTGCTCTCATTTTGCAAAAGCTTTATTTTTCTAGGAACATTTTCATTTTTTGAAAATGTTCTTGTGAACTTGTGGCTCTAAATGAGTTTTATTCAGCTGGACAGGGGCCAAAAATGGCTTATTGACGAAACTTTTTTTTTTTTGAAGCAACATACATCAAGGAGTGAAGTGACTTCTTGTAATTTATTTCCTAATAAATTCAGTTAGTTTGGGTTTGAGGCATTCATCTTAAAGGAACTAAAATTTTAAAATCCTGCAACTGTGATGCCCACACCCACACAAACGAGAATCTCTTGAAATATGATCCACCCTATGACTGGTTCTGTGTTTACACTTTATTCAGATCTCCATCACTGTGATCATGGAAAGCAGAATGTACAAATGCCCACCTCTCACATGCGCCGTTATTAATAACTGTCCCACATACCTTAACCCCACTCTGGTTTCTTGGTGGTCAGCTGAGTCTCTCTACTATAAAGGAACCTCAGTCCTAAAAGGCACCCAGTTAAATATATTTACTCTGCAGGTGGAGGAAAGCTCTGGCCAGATGAAACGTTTTCAACGCCGGCATTCAAACAAAAATAATCACATTATTTTAGTCTGTTTCATGACCGTCCAGAACTATTTGGTTATTTTGGGTTGTTCCAAAAATGTAAATATCTAAAAAAAAAAAATAATAATAAACTCATACAGTGTATGAATATGTAAATTCATTCTAGTATTGACTTCAAGACTTTATTTCTTTTATATTTCTTAAAACAGAGGTGGGTAGGATAGCCAAAAAATGTGACATATTTTTACTCAGGTAAAAGTAAAAAGTAGCTAAGACTTTAATCAGGTACAGACTGATCCAAACAGCAAGCATTTAATTTGTAAACAGAAATATTTCAAATTCAAAAATACTTTATTAATCACAAAGGAAAATAAAATAAAATAAAAATTAAAAAAATGTAAAGATTTAAATTTTTGTATTTTAAAATATGAAATATTATGAAAATAATTTGCAGGAATAACATAATTACAAAGTAACAAAATTAGACAAAAGAAAAAAAAAATTCCAAATCAATTTAGTTTGAAACTAAAGTTATTAAACGTTAACAAAATTGCAAGTGTATGTTAACTGGGGATTTTTTTGGTTAAGACAAGTTTGTAGAATATCCAGAAATTTTACTCAGGTAAGAGTAATAACATTAGTCTAGTAAATGTAAAAATATAGAGTAGTAAAAATACTCATAAACGTAAATGTTTTCCAGAATTAGTATGCAAAAATATATTGCGTTCTGGTCAACAGAACACTGTTGACTTGACTTTTGTCCAGCAGACAGTCAATGATGCCCGAAGGTCATAAAAGGTCATCATTACTAAATAATTTGGCTGCTTGAGGAATCTGTCCAAAGATGTTACTGGAAAGAAAAGGCGCACAAGCCACAAGAACCAGTGCAGCCTTCAAATGATTGTGATCTCATGTCTATGATTGTAATACCCAGAACATGAGTCCATGGTGCTCGTGCAGTCTATAAAAGTCTGAAATTAATTAATCTAAATTTAATTACTTTTTAAACTAACTGGAGAGGATACAATCCTCACAAACCTCGTTTGTCCTATTTTTTTTCCCGCCGGACTTTTCTGTCAGGCAAAAGCTTGAGACGGCTATAGAGGCTACCGCTAGCTAACTAGCTAGCTTGTTTGGGTTTATTATGAGTAAGTGCAATTCTATCGCCAGTTGGCTGAGCGAAGTTCGTAGATTTCTGTGGATAGATCTTAAATTTAATTAATAATTGTCTTAAAAAGTCTCACATTTGAGTTAGAAAGCCTATGAGTCACAACTGTGTCGCTAATTTTCTTGAGCCACTCTTGAACTGAGACTTAAAGAAGCATCTTACCAGAGCTAAAGAGGGAAAAGGACTGACCTGACACTCAGTTGTAAAATATCTGTTTCATTCTGAACGGCTCAATCAATCAATCAAGTCAATTATTGAGTGCAATCATAGTATATTAGAGCTGCACCTAAAAACTATTTTAGTATTTGAGTATTCGATGTATTATTCTGACGATTAATCAAGTAATCGGATTAAAAAATACTTTTTTTTCCATTTCATCACTTAAGCCTTTTGCATTCAATATTAAACAACGCAAATAAAGCAAATAATAATTATTTTTTTTTTAAATAGTACTGCTTAAAATTCAATAATAGAGTTTTGTTAGTGTATGGCACTAACAAAAAACTAATTATTCTTGACTATACATCAATTTGTGGAAATATTTTTTTTATTAACCAATTAATAAATGAACCATAATAGGTGCCTAAGTGATGTTATTTTTATTTTACAAAATTTGTACCAGGACAAAGCTAAAACTACCACTTCACAAGTTCAGGATAAAACATATTTACAATTTTTTTTAAAATTATTATCTTAAACGTATATAGAATGTTTTTGTTTGAGTCTATATTCCCCAGTCAATGATTTTTTTTAGTTACCGAATTAGTTGATTATTTATATAATTGATGAATCATGATTATTTTTGCCCTACAGTATATGGAGACTTTCCAACAGGCTGACATTTCTGTATACGTCAGTGCAAATTTAGTAAATCTGCTTTTTTGTTAATCAGCTTCATTCATCAGAACACAAAAAAATAAGTCACAGATGATAAATGGTTTTGCAGCATTTTATTCTACAGCTCACCAGCATGTTTCAAAATAAGAATGAAGATGAAATAAAATATCATGGTCCTAATCACCTCCAGATGGACAAATGCAATTGTCTAACAGGGGAAACAACATTTTCTGTCTGTGCAACATTTTCATTTTTAGCGTAATTTTACTTAAATTTAAAAAAAAGCACCACAAGACGTGATCGCGTGAAATGGCATTTTAATTTTTCCACCCTTTAACTCTTATATAATTCTATAAAATAAAATTTGGCAAATATAGTTGAAGTTTTCTTTTTTTTTTTTAAATGTTCTCTCATTAGCACTTTTACAGTACTCTCCAGCATTTCTGCGACTTCATTCAGTTATTCTGTGCAAAGTTCGACTCCCACCATCTTAAGCTGTTGTTTTCTACAGCAGTACTTTTAAATAAGGCATAATATAAAATAAGAGACAAAGTCCTGATACAATCCTCACAGCACAGCAGCTAGGCAAAAGCAAATTTTCCCCAAACCTGTTTGATTGACAGCCGTCGGCTACTAATGAAGGACATTTCACTTTAATACTGTTACAGTGACGACGCATGATGTCCCAAAAACATGGCACCTTTAACACGCCCTCCCAAAATAACAAAAACAAACATCTACTGCAAAATAAATTAAAAACATAATAATTCGAAGCCACAGCACTACTTTCTGATGGATATACTGAAATTTCCATTTGCAGGAGGGACAGATGGTAAAAGTAAAGGCAAAGGATGTGCTTTCATAGAATATGTGTGATCAGCTGAGGTTTTCATGATGTGTCCAGTTTCCTCAGATCATTGGGACGCATGAAACATAAGCACAGGTGTGTTACACAGGAAAAAGAAAAGATGGTGTCGTTTTAAATTAAAAGTCAATGTTATACTGGTAACATGGTGTTTTAATGATTTACTGTTAACGTAAATACAGCCGTAACCGCATGAAGCTGGTGCAATGATGGGTTCTGCTCAACAAAAACTAAGCAGGAGGTAGACGGACAGCAGACAGAGCAAAGGAGAGAAACTTGAGGTGGGATTTCCGAAACGAGGAGTTATGGGTCCATTGCGGCTGCAGTGTCTATACAGGTGAACGCAGGGCGGGTCATGCAGGTCAGAGTGCAACGGGGCTGAACGTCGGTGTGGTTTAAGGCCGGATCAGGAAGGATGTGCGCGGCCGCCAAGATCACGTCTGGTGCACTTCGTGAAACATCAGCTCTCGTGGGATTCGAGTCTCTGGGCCGTACATCTTACAGGCTCGCCGCTCAAACGCAGCAACGTTCTGCTTTACGACTTCGTCGAAGAACATGGTGGCTAGCTGGGAGTGGAGCAAGGACCGGAACTCAAAGGATATCTGGGAAAGAAGAAGAAGAGTTAGACACTGCATTCCAGAGTAATGTCTCGTTTTGTTTCACCAAGTGATAAAAGATAAGGCTGCACCTCTCTTGTTTCAAACTGAAGATATAAAGATGCACAAACCTTTCTGACACTGTCATACAGATCTTTATCCCATTTCATTTTGATGGAACTTTTTTTTGCAATTATTCTGTTCTATAATAAAACAGTGTCATTTTTCTTATGAATTATGAGAATGAAGTTGAAATATTAGGGGAATGAAGAAGGAATGTTACGAGAACCAGACAAACAACTTTTTTCTCGTAATTTTAAAGATGTTCTTCTGGTAAAATTGCATCTTTATTCAGCTAGTATTATGTCTATAATTAAACAAAGATTTTCATAGCCTGGCCCTAATTCTCTGGTGTACAACATAAAAAAGAAGGAATGATAAAGATAGAAGCCACATTTTGAAAATATTGTCATTTGTAATTTCCTTTTTAGAAAAAAATTTAAATCAGATTTGGTATGAAAAAAAGAAATTGCACTAATATACACTTTATATATATGATAGTCACTATCATACATATCTACTAAGCTATATGATAGTTTACTAGCTTTAATATAGCTACTAAACTGCTATATGATAAAGCAGCTACTAAACAATTTTCCCGCATTTATAATAAATAAATCTTTTTGACCAACTTTAGGAAAGAAGATAGTGAAGCATTTTTTACAGCGAATACTTACAGAAAAGTCTACAGTGCAGGTGCGAGGGTAACCGGGAATGCCAGGACTAAAGCGCCATATCGTCTCCAAGTGATTGAACAGTTTTCCATCTGTACACACAGCCTAAAGCAAGACAAAAACAACATTAGAAATACCATAAAGTACAGCTGAATGAGGCGTCTATGCAAGAGTTTGTAGTAACGTTTTAACTTCTTATCACATTTTAGCAGACAGACCAAACTGGCATCAATGCGTGTTAGATTAAATATTTCACACTACTCCACCAGTGAATCCTTACTTTGACTAGATGAGGTCTGACATTAGTGATCATGGATGTGTATCTCTCCACCACGGGGGGGAATCCCACTTCCAGCTGGGCTTTTGAGTGACCTGCCCTCCTCATGATAGTCTGGGACTTCTTACACCAAGGCACAAAGTGCTTGTAGTCGTCGACGTTGGCCACCACATCATACATTTCCTGCATGGAAAAACTATGAAAGAAAGAATTACAAGGTTAAGTGATATTTTCTTAAGCTCAAAGCTTTTATAAACAGTTTTGAGCTTTTATTAAATGTTTTTTTAACGAAACTGTCATGTTGTGACAGTAAAAGGATCAATCTCCTTAAACTCCTCCTTGTGCTGCTATTTCCACAGTAACAACTTCCACACTGAAGAGTGTTGTGGTTAGCACAAACCAACAATAACAGTCACTCAGTTCACCTCTACTTTTGAAGGGCATTGGCAATGTGAAGCATTCAATGATTGGCAAACTCCACTAACTGGTTGACGCACTAACAGCAGAGATAACTTTACACTTAGGGCTATGGCATTTTTGTGAAGTTTGACAAAGTTTAAGCGCACTAAACTTCACCCAGAGGAATTCTTCCAGATAAATTCTACAGCACTAATTTATTTGCCTGTTTAGTAAATAACAACTCAGAGTTAGGAGGAGGGACTTAATGCTGTCAATCAACCTTGTGAACGTGTTAATGGCAAAGGAACAAGTCACTGTTTCTGGTTAGCACTGGGAGAAGGCAGAAGAGTTACATTTTCATCTGTCTTATTCTATATACTGTCAAAACAGTGAAAGTTTCAACAAATATAAAAAAAGTATGTATATAGATATATATATCTATATACATATAGATAATTATAGATATATATTATAAAACTTAAATACTGCAGCTTTAAGCAATAAATAATAGATCATACTGAAATATTACCCAAGTATTCGACGCTCTGAGTACTCCTTCCTTTTGTTGGTGAGGCTGATGAAGTTTCTGCTCTGGCGGACAGTCGTCATCGTGTCCCACTCTTGAAGGCAAAGCACCTTGGGACTTCTCGTCATCAAAATGCCACATGAAGACAGATGTCTAGAAGGTGAAAGCAGAGGCTCTGTGAGCTTCATTCGGTTTCCTGGGTATACAAACCAACCAAACAGCTCTCCTGTGTTCTAGTTTCCAGCTATTGAGGTTGACCATAATGGTATAAAAGGTCAGGGCTGGGAGAATGCTGGCAATTTCTGGGTTTGGTATTTCTATGTAGAGAAAGTGGAGGATTCTTTACCATCCTTTGAAATCTGATTGATAAGCAGAACAGTTACTCTCATGTGTTTCACACCTGAACTGTCCACACAGAAACACTCAGTCAGATCAGTGACATATTTTAAGTCAAATACTGGGCTAATTTATATCCTATGAGAAATTATGATCTATAATCAAACCAAAAAAATAACAGTAAGAGAGATTCTGCTGATAAATATTCATCCAATATATTCATCTGATAATCCAACTCTCTTTAATCATGTAAAATTATTAAAAAGACAACCCTAATGTCTCTTTAATAATTTTATATTAAGATTTCTTATACATAGAATGAAATTGTCTGCTTCAGATACTAATGGCAGGAAGTATAGAAAAGACAATATTTAAGACTTTTTTATACCTTAATATTATAGTTCCTAGAGAGAAATCTAAACTGGCTCAATTTGTTAATAGTGGATCAAAGGTTTAGAAAAGAATGGATGGAAAACAGTAATAAAATTCAAATTTGATCATTTATACTCCAAGTATATTACTTGAATTAGCATAAATTCTATATGCAAACAAGATATTTGGCCAATTAGATGCACTTGACCTATTTTTTAGTGACTGTGACGTTAAAGGTCAGAATGAGGATAAATTGTAATTGAGTAAATCAAAGATTAACAACCTGGTAATTAATCAAAATTAGCTAAATAGTTTCAATCACATACATACCAAAACGTTAACTGATTTAATATCTCAACACGATCAAAGTTTTAAGAAACTGGAAACAATTTTGGCTTTAGGACATTGTTTCGTTTGAAAGTGACCTTTACAAGTCAAAAACATTTATTTTGACCCTTGTAAATGGCAGAACAATCGCTGAAAAATATTGTTTTAGACTCAAGACGTTTGAATATTATATTAGTCAAACCACATAAGCCAGTATAAAACATTAGTAGGTGACTTTTATTAAACAGATATTTAAACATGACTAAAACTCCAGCAGAACCACTCGGGTTTCTTACCTGATGTTTTGTCTCAAACATCCTCTTTGTAAAGCCGAACGACAGGAGCGAGGGGAGCCCACAGTGGCGATCTGGAGAAAGTCACTGAACGTCCGCACACCCATGGGTAACCTCCGGGCACCGGCTGTGGCTGCCATCAAACCAGCCACTCTCCGTCCGAACAACGGTGATCCTGGCGTTGAGAAGCCGAACTCCGGGCAGGTTCGGGTCCAAACAGAAACAGAGAGAATCAAAGTTCCGGCCCGCAATCTCTTACGTCAGAGCGGTTAACTACACTAGCAACCAACTGCCCGCGTCTCCGGCCACTTTTCAAAGCTCCCAACAGAACTGCGGCTACAAACGACGGTAGTCAGCGGCTAACGGTGGCTAACGAGGTTTCATAACAGCCCCGATAAAACGCGACGTGAGGCTGCGTTGCTGTCCTTTTTCACTTTCACTTACACACACATCACTCTGTGTCTGCGACACAAAATCTGCACTAAAATCAGCTCCTTTCATCGGCTTCCGACTTGATATACACGTTTTTGTTGTTAAAGTACGTCCAGCTCCTGACGACCTTCTTCTGCTAAATAAAACGCCGGTGACGGGACAAACTGTTCCGTACTTCAGCGAGTAGGTAGGGATAAGCCAACTGTTCATGGAAAATATTCTGCCACCTACTGGACAGGGGGTGAAAACGCAGGGACATTTATACCAAGTCAGGTCAATGTTTAAATCTATGCAGAACCAAAATCAATTTATTCAGTCTAAATATATTCAGTCTAAATATAAACATGCAAATCCTTTAGAATATACATTTTAAAGCATTCAAAAATTTCTACTCAAAAGCATTATTTTATTTACTTGGATTTATCAAACAACTTAACAGTAAAAGCTCTGTCAATTGAAAATTGTTAGATATATCTCTATTTTTAAAAAGAAACATTGGAATAATTGTCTGCTTTATGATGGATGTGTTCATTTGTTTTTGTTTTTTTACTTTATACTTTATTTTATTTTATTTTTTTCTATATGGTGTGGACCACTTTTTGTCTCAATAAACTGAGACAAAAAGTTAATTTGTCTCAGTTTATTGAGACAAATAAAATAAGTGAAATAAAAACTTTCTCTTATTTTACTATCAATACATATTTTGTTTCCGGAGCGTTTTCATAGAACATTCCTCCAAGCAGAAATTAGACTCTGCTGGGAGTTGACATACCTGATAACTGTTCACATTTTGTAAATACTCTGCTGTTATTTTTAAGCAAAAATATACCTGCATATTTTGTAATTTACAAGTTATTTCTATTCTATGCTAGTTAAATTTACGTCCATCCATCCATCCATTTTCTGTTCATCCTTTGTCCCTAATGGGGTCGGGAGGGTTGCCGGTGTCTATCTCCAGCTACGTTCTGAGCGAGAGGCGGGGTTCACCCTGGACAGGTCGCCAGTCTGTTGCAGTTAAATTTACATGTAATAAAATATCTAATTGCCCTGCTTTTTTGGTAAATTGCTAAACTTGTCTTATTTATTTAATTATTATGGGTTTTTACCTGCTTGTGTTACATAAATCACTTTTTTTGTTTTCGCACACATTTTCACATATAACTTGTGCTATTTTTTGTTATATTAAAATACTTTAACTACATGCAATTGGAAAGAGGCTAAAAAGGATGAAAACTAGCTATTGTGCTAATTCCTGCATATCTCCACTGCCATGAGTAATAGTAAGCAAATGTGCACTGTCCTAGTGAAATGAATTAAATTAAATTATGTTAAATTAAACTGATGATACTTGCATTTTTAAATCATCTGCAAAATGATCAATCAATCAATCAATCTATCTATCTATCTATCTATCTATCTATCTATCTATCTATCTATCTATCTATCTATCTATCTATCTATCTATCTATCTATCTATCTATCTATCTATCTATCTATCTATCTATCTATCTATCTATCTATCTATCTATCTATCTATCTATCTATCTATCTATCTATCTATCTATCTATCTATCTATTACATATTTGCTGAGTATTTTTTAAATTAGTTTTTAGTTTGTGTAATGCCCTTCTACAATTAAATTAACAAAAGCATTGGCATTAAAAGCGATCATTTAAAATTGAGTCTTTCACTGATGGCTTTTATGTTTTCTAAAATCTCTAAGGTCTCGTTTGACCTTCAGGATAATTGTTTTACTCATGCTTATGAATGTTATATCCTTCACCGCCACTAGGTGTAGACATTTCACCCCCGAAAGCAGAAAGCGGACCGCCACGCCTGTAGGCGGACCAGCGCCATCGTCAGACCAGACGCTGGATACAGACAACAACAGTGGCAGACCGAGAGAGAAAGACCGCATTTCTTTTTTTGCTTTCAGTTATGGGTGTAGTCTGAGAGGTGGAAATTGTAATTGCACTGCAGCTTTACCTCGAAGTTTAATCCTCATGAAGGAGCTCCGTCCTGGCTGAGTTGGGAGATGGGAGTACTTAACATTGCAGACCAGGTACGCTGAAAGGAAAGCCCTCCGTGTTTGTGTTTTGGCGCAGTCTATTTGCTGGAAGGAACTTGCTCTAGTGCGCAACATGCTACGTATTCGCCAAACCGCTTGAAATACTACTGTTGCTCATCGTTATTGCATGCATATTTTTGTTACTTTAATAATTAGGAGGACAGAATTTCATGTATTTTTGATGTGTGGTGTCGTTTTTGTGGTCGGAAGCGTAGCTTCGACCGTAGTCTGGGCCAGGGCCAGCTCCGTAGCTGCATTAGTTAGCTCGAGCCTTTTAGCTAACTGACGTAAGAACTGAAGGCTGGGGCCTGTAGGCCTCAGCTAGGGCTTGGTCTAACTGCTGGAAAAAAATAATAAAAGAACGGGAGAAAATCAGCCCCATATTTAAATAATTGCAATAAACATTTGAAAACATAATATATCTTCATGCCAATATTTTTATGCATTTACTATCCCATGAATATTTATATTTTTACCAACTATTTGAGCGCCTCAAATAGACCATAAAGAGCGGTACGAGAGATGGGCATATTTTGAGTAATCGATCTGGATTAGTGTTAAGGTTTTGTTCTCTTTTGGTTTCAAATTAGTATTATTATTGTTATTATTGCATAGTTTTATTTGTAACTCCGGGGTGTTTGTGTTTTTCAGCCTCCTCTGGTCCAGGCCATCTTCAGTCGGAATACTGAAGAAGTTCAACTGTTATTGCACAGAAAGGAAGATGTCAATGCACTGGTATGTGACAAGTACATTGAGTTTTGATGCAGATCATACTGGATGGAAGGCACATTGGAGTCCTAATGCTTCACGTATTGTGTGTGTGTGTGTGTGTGTGTGTGTGTGTGTTTTAAAGGACCATGAGCGCCGCACACCACTTCATGCTGCTGCCTGTGTGGGTGATGTCCATATTATGGACCTCCTCATTGAATCAGGTGACTCCACTACATTTATTGCAGATAAAAGTCCAACATGATGCATGTTCCATAAGACCAAATCCCATCTCTAAGGGGGAGTGGAACAGTCAGCAAAATACATTTTGTGTCTGTTTTTATAGCTAAAACAAGAAAATATACATAGAAGAGGATTTTGGTCGCAAATTTTTGTGAACCTATACTGAAAATGGAAATGTATATCTTTCAGGTGCCAGTGTAAATGCTAAAGACAACGTTTGGTTGACCCCGTTGCACAGGGCAGCTGCTTCAAGGAATGAAGTAGGTGTCTATTTTAAGGAGTCTATCATTTCTAGCTAATTATTTTTATATTTGAATTATCTTTTGTGTCCAACCACAGTTATGTATGTTGAATGTTTTAATTCCAGGACTATTAGACAGAAATTTTAAGCAAAAATGTGTAACATGATCTTATAGCTTATTTAAAACAGAAAAGGAACAATATTCATCACTAAAATAAAGAACATTTTGATTAATGTACAGTTATAATATTGCCTACAATATATTTTTTAATTTTATAAGCAGAAGTAGGAAATGTAGGACAAATGTTTTAAATTTATCAGTGGTTTTAAAGTGTTTGTTGCACAGAAAGTGCTTGTTTTTGTTCTTTTTATATTGTCAACACCACAAGCTAATATTACTTCGCTCATTAGTTGGGCTATTTGCTCAAGTAGCCAGTCTACTGTCAGCTTAATTTAATTCATTTCATCAGGACAGTGCATATTGATCAACATTACTAGAATTAATGGTGGTGCAAGCATGCAGGCATTAGCACAATAGCTAAGTTTCAAGTAAGCAGACAAAGCAAAACTCTTCACTGTGCCTTTATTAGGACAGAAAAAAATAACAACAAAGGAAAACATTTACACTAGAAATAACTAACCAACAGACAGAAACAGTATAAAAGCAAGATACAAGACTCTCAGCTTCAGGCTTTCGACCAATGCTTGAGTTTCTTTATTTATAAAGAAATTGTGTAGTTTTAATATTCTCTGACTGCTTGGCAGTTGCAGCTTTTAAAATGTTGTTCATATAATAAAATTGATGGGGAACACTACTTTAGTTTCCACATTACGGTTGTTCATTTGTCCAACAAAAAATATGTTAAAATGGTTATACATTTATTTCTTTCAAAAGGGAAAATGTAGTTTTTCAGCAGCGTGTAGCAATATGTGGGGGAGGGACAGGACTCATTAGTTTTTGCAACTGTAGAGCTAGACATAATTTAAAATGTAGCTGTGATAGAATGGAAGACTTGATGGTTTTTAAACAAACTGTACATATTTGCACCCTAATGCTTCAATCAAAACTCTTAACTTTTGGTGGTGGCTTCCGTCTCTCCAGAGAGCAGTGGGTCTTCTGCTGAGGCGCGGAGCCGAGGCAAACACGCGAGACAAGTTCTGGCAGACGCCGCTGCATGTGGCTGCTGCCAACCGTGCCACGCGCTGCGCAGAGGCTCTGCTGACCCAGCTGAGCAACCTGAACATGGCAGATCGCACCGGTCGGACTGCCCTGCACCATGCGGCTCAGAGTGGTTTCCAAGAGGTGAGGCTGCCAGGATTAACCATTTAACGTGTAGAGATGACCATGAAGTTGATTTCTACTTGTTTTTTTTGTTGTTTTGTTTTGTTTTAATTGTTGAACAGATGGTGAAGCTGCTGCTGAACAAAGGAGCCAACCTGAGTGCCATTGATAAGAAGGAGAGGCAACCTATTCATTGTGCTGCTTATTTGGGTAAACAAGTTTCTATTTCATGTTTGGCTGAAACGATTAATTGCGACTAATCAATTATTTTTTAATTAATCATCAGCTAATTTAGTAACCAGGTAATTGTTAAATATACAGACTCAAAACAGAAGAAATTTCTGAAGGAACAACATAGTCAGAGAAGCAATTAATCCAAAAATGTACAATAATTAATCACATTTTGTATTTAAGATTTTGAAAAATATTTTATCTGTAAATATGTTCTTTGCAGTTTTAGGTTCACCTGGTTCAAATTCTATAAAAAGAAAAAAAAACAGAAAGGAAAATCTGCAACTAAGCACCTTTTTCTATCTAGATTAACCGATTAATCCAAAACATAATCAACAAATTATCCCTACCCTGTGTTTCTAAATGAAGCAGAAAGCGCTGAGCTTTTCACATGTTCATGTTAGAAGAATATTTAGCCTCCAGCTGTTTTTAAAAATTTTTTAGGCAGGAATTAAAACTGTAGAAGTTAGATTTGTCCATATGAAGAACAGTAACGTTAGTAAGTGTGTTCAATGTGAGAATGAAAGACACAGCACTACATATGTTAACCAATCTTTTTCTCCAAACATTTCTAACTCTGGACACTAAACTGTAGATCAAATCTTACATTGAAATGTTTTTTGGGCTTTTTGCAGGACATTTGGAGGTTGTGAAGATGCTGGTATCCCGTGGTGCTGACAAGAGCTGCAAGGATAAGCTGGGTTATACTCCTCTCCATGCTGCTGCTGCAAGTGGTCACATCGAAATTGTAAAGTACCTTCTGAGGATGGGAGCAGAGGTGAGAGGTCATGTTTTTATGTTTGCATCACTGCTGTCTAGGTTTGAAACGATTAATCATGTTGAATCGATCATCGTCAACTAATTTAATAATCAATTAATTGCTAACTGGAGTATACAGACTTAAATATCTATCAATTTGCTGAAAGAGCAACATTCTCAGAACAATAACGAAACCAAAACAGTACAAAGAATATAAACGCTTTTCATTTAAGAAAAAAATCCTACTTTGTCTGTAAATATGTTCAAATCAATACTCTGTAAGTGACATAGTGTTAGCTTAATTTGGTTAAAAAAATCATATTAATCAACTTTTGCTTTGAAATTATTGATCGGTTAATTGAGCTTTTCACATGTTGATGTTAGTTAGCAACCTTTTAATGATTAAGAAATGTATGCTGTTATTGCATTTAAGGCAATAAATTGCTTATTATTTAAAACAGGATTGAATTATTTGTTGTTCTGTATTTAAATTATTGCATAAAAAACTGAATGAAAAATCTTGAGACTGGGAGTTTTTTTAAATCCAACTAATTGTCAGATTAATCAAATAGTTGTCAGAATAATTGATTATTTACTAATTAAAATAATAAGTTGCAGCCCTGCCGATGTCTATGGTTTCAACGAGTAAGTTTACCTCTTTTTAAATGTTCTTGTAGGATTTTTTTTAAAATAAAGTGTGATGTTTCGGTTGTGTTTCATTGTCAGATTGATGAGCCCAACGGCTTCGGAAACACTGCGCTTCACGTGGCTTGCTACATGGGACAGGAAGCTGTGGCGACTGAGCTGGTGAACCACGGCGCTAATGTTAACCAGCCCAACAAGTGTGGCTTCACCCCTCTGCACCTGGCTGCCGTCTCCACCAATGGTGCCCTGTGTTTGGAGTTGCTGGTCAACAATGGGGCTGATGTCAACCAGCAGGTAAGAGAAGAGCAGCGTTCGCTGTGTTGTGATGCAGATTAACTCCACCAAACTCGGAGTAATGCAGTAATGAGAGCTTGTGACGCTCTCATTCACAAGCTCTTATTTTATAGTATTTTATTTATAATGCACAATTTGGCCTGTCCATCCATCCATCCATTTTCTATACACCTTTAGTCCCTAATAGGGTCAGGAGGGTTGCTGGTTCCTCTCCAGCTAACATTCTGGTCGAGAGGCGGGGTCACCCTGGACAGGTCGCCAGTGTGTCGCAGGGCAACACAAAGACATACAGGACAAACAACCATTCACACACACACTCACACCTAGGGAGAATTTAGAGAGACCAATTAACCTGACAGTCATGTTTTTGGAAAACATGAAGCCGGAGAACCCGGAGAGAACCCACCATGCACAGGGAGAACATGCAAACTCCATGCAGAAAGACCCCCGGCCAGGAATTGAACCCAGGACCTTCTTGCTGCAAGGCAACAGCTCTACCAACTGCGCCACTGTGCAGCCGAATTTGGCCTGTCACAATAACAAAAGTTGACAAGTGATTAATTGTCTCAAAATTATATAATAAATGATCATATTTTTGAACTGTTGTAATGGTAATGACATAATAATGCAAGCACATCCTGCTAAAAATAAACGCACTATTTTCAAAAGAACACTTAAGACTGGAACTGGTAAACAAAACAACCAAATAAAAACAAAAATAAAATGGATTCTCAGTCTCCATTAACAAAAAATGCATTTGAATAAAAACTAAACAACATAAAACCAAAGTGGAAATAAAAGCTACATTCAACCAAAGGAGTACAGATTATGAAGTCTGTATACTGTATTGCTCTTCAATAATAGGGCTTATCCGACTACCTGATGCAATCGTTCACTCCTCCCTTACACTAAGGAAATGAAGAAGGGCAAGGTCAGTGAAGGTCACCAGATTTGAGTCTTTTTTTTCCATCCAGTGTCATCAATAGAAAGGGAAAAAGGCAGGAAAAAAACGCTAAAGCCAATAAATTAAAATGAGGTTGATAACTGTCATTTATCATGCGATTAATTGATTTGTTTATCGCGACAGGCCTATGCACCATCCTACATTTGCCACTGCAGAGCACTGATGACAAGCCATTCGTTTGATTCAGGAGTGTTATTAGAGAAGGGATGGATCTAAAACTTGGGCAGCCCTGCAGTGGATGTATTTTAAAATTATACTAGTTTTGTGTGAACATTTTCGTGAAAATAATTAGTTTCTTACTTTCATCAGAGCAAAGAAGGGAAGAGCCCCCTGCACATGGCAGCCATTCATGGACGCTTCACACGCTCTCAGATCCTCATCCAAAACGGTAATTAGTTCTTCCTTTTTCCTTTTCATTTTGTTCTCTGCTCTGAATGCGTATTTAATTCTCTTTCCCTCTTCTTTGCATTTTTATCAGGTGGGGAAATTGACTGTGTGGATAAATATGGCAATACCCCCCTCCACGTTGCTGCTAAGTATGGCCATGAACTGCTGATCAGCACTCTGATGACCAACGGAGCAGACACAGCCAGGTAGAGGCGAAAGTCTCACCACTTGTACTTTTAGAAAACTGTGCAGCTTTACATTTATTGATTTATTTGGTGTTCAGCATCTAGTGCAGCTTCTTACTAATGTGTTTTGTTTTTCAGACGTGGGATCAATGGAATGTTCCCCTTGCACTTAGCTGTGCTGTACGGGTTTTCAGACTGTTGTCGCAAGTTACTCTCCTCAGGTTTGTTTTCTAAATAAATCCACTCCGATTCACACACTTGTTTAATTCTTTATGTCTATGTGAGTAATTTTGTTAATGTCCCTCCAGGTCAGCTGTATAGTATAGTTTCATCTATGAGTAAAGAGCATGTGCTATCGGCTGGGTTTGACATTAACACCCCTGACAACTTTGGGAGGACCTGTCTACACGCTGCTGCCTCTGGAGGGTAAATAGCACAACTTTTATGCTTTTTTTTCTTTCTTTTTTTTAACCAAAGACATGCATTTATTTTTAATAAACATATCTTTTTACAGAAATGTTGAATGTCTGAACTTGCTCTTAAGTAGCGGTACTGACTTGAACAAGAGAGACATAATGGGAAGGTGAGTTCTACCCGATGGTGTCTGAACATTTTATCCGTTAAATTCATAAATTACGGTATAATTCGATGTGATTGTCTAATTTCACCTGGCATGCGCCCTGTAGGACACCATTGCACTATGCGGCTGCTAATGGGAGGTACCAGTGCACCGTGGCTCTGGTGAATGCTGGCGCCGAGGTAAACGAGCAAGACCAGACTGGCTGCACTCCCCTGCACTACTCTGCTGCCTCCCAAGCCTTCAGCAGGTGAGAAGTGTGTTTAGATTTTAAATTCAAAACAAATATATATATAAAAAAAAAACATTAATACGGTGCATCAAGGGTGTTCAAAGTGCGGCCTGGGGGCCATTTGCAGCCCCTGGACTGCGTTTGTCCAGGACCAAATATTCACTGATCTGTTTATTATTGATTTGTCAGAACTGATCGCCAATTTTCTGGGAACCATCAAAATACTGAGGATGAGACGAAAGAGTCGTACTTGTGAGTTTTTCTTATCTTTCAATAAATGTAATTATTAGATAATTATATATAATCAGGAACTCACTGAGTTTTGCTTTTCGGTGCCTTTTGCTACAGTTGCTTGGAGCATCTTCTGGACAATGGTGCTGATCCATCTATGGTCAACTCTAAAGGTTACAGTGCTGTTCACTATGCAGCTTACCATGGCAACAAGCAGAACCTGGAGCTGGTGAGTTTTCTGACGAGCACTAATGTTTTTATTATTCATCCTCACTGCTAGGATTGTCACCTAAGTGTGTTTTCTTTCTTAACACTGCAAAGACATAAAATCTAACCAAGCATTTTTGTAAACGTTCCAGTACAAAACACTTGGTACACTTGAAATAAGACAAAACTAACTTGCAAGCAACTTTTTAGAAAAATATAAGAGCTTGTTTTAAGCAAATAATTTTTGAATATTGATCAAAATTGCTAGTTCCACCGGTAGATTTTTTAAAATTATTTTTCTTATAACTTTGGAAAAACATCTTGCTTTAACAGAGTGTTTGCACGTCCTAAAAAAAGTATTAAATTAATGTAAAATGTGTTAAATTAAGAAATACCTATAAAAAAAGACTATTTTTTTAGTTAAGTTGAAATTAAAAAATGAATTTTCAAATTTACATAAATTTAATTTAATACAAATTTAAGGCATTAAATTATAATTTAAGGCTGGATAATCTAATTTTGTTTGTATATATTCCTTAAATTTAGTCATGACAGGACTATTTAATCCCATATATGTATATTTATTTTTTCTCTCACTGTTCTGCCAGGCTACAGTTTGAGCCGTGCTCAGACATTGTTATTGCATCTGCCTGCGACTCAAAGCGGTGGCATTGAAAAGCTCTCAAAATCTAAATTTAACTCGCTGAAAAGTGCAGATACTCAAGTGACAAAATCTGCCAATGAAACTAGAACTTTTTCCTCAATATTGAAGAAGCTTGTACATCTTGCTGAAAAGTTATTTGTAAGTTTTGGTTGTATTTCAAGTGTGCTGTGATATTTGCAATAGAAATACATGGTGAGAGTCTGTATTTTTGCAATGAAATTACTAATTGCTTAAAGCTTTAGCTCACTCTAATTCGTTTATATGCCTGATTTCTTCTGTGGTAAACTTGTGTTTTCTTACTTTTCCAGCTCTTGGAGATGTCCTTTAATGCACTTGGAGACATAGAGAGCAGCATTCCAGTCAGTCCTCTTCATCTCGCTGTGAGCGTCACACAAACCTCTGCTTGTTTATCTTGATTAAATGCAAAGCGTAAACTAATTCTGCTCCTCCTGCAGGCTGATCGGGGCCACTGGCAGGCCCTGCGTGTGCTCACGGAGACGGCAGCCTATGTGGACATGCAGGACGCTGCCGGCCGCTCTGTGCTCTACCTGGCGGCGCAGAAAGGCTACGCTCGCTGCGTGGAGGTGCTTTTAGCTCAGGGGGCCTCCTGTTTGCTCAACGACAACCATCTCATGTGGACTCCGATTCACGTTGCAGGTATTGTAGCCAAAGCGGAAAGCCTTCTCTAGCAATGGGGTCGGTTGGTTTTCAGATTTTAATTTGTCTTTACTGTGAACCAGCTGCAAATGGTCACTCGGACTGCCTGCGCATGATGATCGACTACGGGGAGGAGGGGGATCTCATCAATGTCACGGACAAATTTGGCCAGTGAGTTGTTTTCCTTTCAAATGTAGAATCTACAAACTGTTTCTCTGTGTACTTGAAACATGCCTGTAATACTCTAAGCTAATTTTCTCTTTGTGAATCAAGTTTTTACTTCTTTCTGCTTCTCTTAGTTGTTAATTGAATATTTAATATTTTTTGAGTGATTACAAATTTAATGAAATCTACATCAGTGCAATACAATCATGTAAAAAAGTGATGGCCCAAAATTTACATCTAATCTTTAGTTTATCTGTAAAAGTAAAAACTGAAAAAATTAAAAAGCAAGAAATCACATTTCTATTTGTTAAACAAAACATCGTCACAAATTATCTTCCTTTAGATGAGAAAAATAAGTTGAGACACCCGAATTGCTAATTCTTTGGTTGAATATCTCTGCTTTGACTAGGCCAGTGTTTCCCAATTCCAGTCCTCAGGCCCCCCTGCCTGCATGTTTTAGGTGTTTCCCTTCTGCCACACACCTGGATTGAATCTTTGGGTGATTAACAGGCTCCTGCAGTACTTGGTGGCTGCAGAAGATGTCATGCAATCATTTGAATCAGCTGTTCTGGTGTAGAGGCACATCTAAAACATGCAGAGCAGGGGGTCCCCGAGGACTGGAATTGGGAAACACTGGACTAGGCCATTTGTGTCACGCTATATTATTATTCACTGAGTTAGAATCTCACCAAACAATTTGTGTGTTGTTTTTCTTTTAACAGGGCAAACGTTCATCCTCTGCACTTTATGTGATAGACACATTTGTATTTTTGTCCATTTTAATTGGGAAAATAGAAATAATTTATTTCACACCCAAAGTGCGTGTCTTTATGTTGAATAGAAAGCTTTAAAAGATGCTTTATTTCATTTTAGCTCTTCAGTTGAATTACCTGCATCATTCACTTCCCTTTCATTTATTATTAAATATTCACAAGCTAATACATATCTTATTTTTTTTCACATGACTGTAAACCCTAAAAATATATTTTTTTAAATTCTAAAATCTTGTTTTATATATTTTCCTTTAACCTTTATTGTTGCTTTTGTCTCCATCAGAACCCCTTTAATGCTTTCTGTTCTGGGAGGGCACACTGACTGTGTCCACTTCCTGCTGGAGAAAAGCGCTCTACCGGACGCGAAGGACAAGAGAGGACACACGGCTTTGCACAGAGGGGTAAATTTTAAACACCCAATTATTGAACCACAGTATAAACAGAAAAACCACCTGATAGGGTTAATTCGTACAGTGAAGGTTGACTTTGGTTTGTTGCAGCAGGGTTAGTTGTCAGGACTGTTTGGAAGTTAAATAGTGACTAACACAAACATTTTCTGGTGGTCATAATGTTCTGTCTAGTCAGCAGATATGGGTTGAGTACAGAAAAATTGTACTCAAGTAAGAGTAGCACAATTCAACATATTTTACTCAAGAAAAAGTGAAAAATAACCGTCCAAGAAATTATTCAAGTAAGAGTAAAAAGCATTTGGTGAAAAGAACTGAGTAACTGATCAAATAATCAATCATTTAATATTTAAAAAATACATCATGAGGCAGGCCAAGATGTAAAGTTGAGGGGAATTTTTGTTATTTTAAGGACCAAAATGACAATAATTCGTATAAGTAACAAAAAATAGCTAAATCAGGCAAAAAATTAATAAATCAGTTTCTTTCAATTAAAAAAACAAACAAACATATGAAACTTTAACAAAAACTACAAGTGTGTGTGTCTGGTGAAGTTTTGGTAAAAACATGTTTGTTTTTTCATTCAGTGGGTAGAAAATCCAGAAATTTTACCCAAGTAAGAATAAAAATAAAATTCATAATAAGATTACTCAAGTAGAAGTAAAAAATACAGCATAGTAAAAAAACCAAAAAACACTAAAAATAATTTTTATTTATTTTCTTCAAAAAACTTACTCAAGTAGATGTAATTGAGTAAATGTAACTAGTTACTACCCAACTCTGGTAACTGATCAAAACATCAGTCATTTAATATTTAGTAATTACATCATCAGATGGACCAAAATGTAAAGTTATATAGAAATTTTGCATATTTTATGGACCAAAATGAGAATAGTTCAAATAATAACAATTGTATATGTTAACAAAAGGTAGCAAAAAAAAAATTTCTAATCAATTTCTTTTATTGTAAAGTTTATGAAACTTTAACAAAAAAATGCAGGTGTGTGTCTGTCTGGTGAATTTTAGGTTAAAACATGTTTGGTTTTCATTCAGTGGGTAGAAAATCCAGAAATTTTACTCAAGTAAGAGTGGAGAAACTTCATCATAAAATGATGAAAAAGTACTTCTTTTGTTACTCAAGTAAATGTGAGTAAATGTAACTAGTTACTGCTTGCCTCTGCTCATCGGTGAGAGTAAATTCTAATTTAAAGTTCTACTTTAAATTGCGCTCAAGTTAAAATAAAAACTGTACAGGTTTACACCTGCTCAAGAGGACAGATCCAGCAGCCAGTACAGTCTCTTTCGCCCAGCATTAATGTGAAAAAAACAAACCACAATTCAATGCAGTTTTTTTTATTTGTTTGTGTTTACGTAGGCAGTGTTGGGACATGATGACTGTGTAGCAGCTCTGCTGGAGCACAAAGCTTCTCCGTTATGTCGGGACGCCCAGGGTAGGACACCGCTGCACTATGCTGCCTCCAGAGGCCACACAGAGATACTGGCCAGTCTGGTACAGGTCACCATGGCAACTGACCCACAGGACAAACTGCTGGATAACAAACAATACACGCCGATACACTGGGCTGCTTACAAAGGTTTGCTCGGCTTCATGAGTGGAGAGTCTCTAAATATTGACGGTGCCGTTATTAAATCTGCGCCGATGTGTTTCTGTTCTCAGGGCATGAAGACTGTTTGGAGGTTTTACTTGAATTTAAAACATTTATTCATGAAGAGGGAGACCCTTTCACTCCCCTGCACTGTGCTCTGTGAGTATTAATGTTGCATATTCTTATGTTGGGTGCCAAACTTTAAAAAGAAACACCTGTACACTGCATCGAATTTCAAAATTGTTTCTAGACTGCAAAACATGTAAAATGTGATCAATAGATGAATAGCTTTGGGATATACTTGTCAAAAAAATGAACAATACAAAAGAACCACTATGATGATAGTAGATTTTTACAAAATGGAAAAATAACCTTTACAGTCAATTTAGAGATAAACTTATTTCAAACACTGAAATAAATGGGGTAAAAATGTCAACAACTTTGTGGCGGAAATAATTTGGAATGAACAAGAATAAAACATTTAGGAAAGGTGCCACTTGATTTCCAGTTTGTATTTTTATTACAGAGATTCATTGACTGATGTTGATCGATAGTCACACAAAATGCTACACTTATTATAGTTCATTTTGTTTCTTTTTACAAGCTTCATTTCTGTTTTTACAAACAAAAACCTGACAGACACCAAAGAAAAAAAGAAATATGTGCAAAATGATGTAGAATGTGAAGTTTGTTTTTTTGCTTCAGTTATATCTACAATTCTATGTCTATTTAATTTGCCAGAATAAGTAAATAAATGACTTGTTGTTTGTAGGATGAACGGCCACAGTGGCGCTGCAGAGAGGCTGCTGGAATCTGCCAGGGTCCACATGATTAACACCCGAGACGCCAAAGGAAGGTTGGTGGACCAAGACTGATTAGGACACATTTCCACCAGCGTGGATCAGGAACATCTTACCATCACCACAGACATAAAACATGTTTGATCCTGAGATGCTACGTATTGCTTTACTCAAGATCTTCATAATTGATCGTTTTGTTTCTGCGTGTTCCTGTAGGACCCCGCTGCATGCAGCTGCGTTCGCTGAGGATGTGGCAGGACTTCAGCTGGTGCTTCGCCACGGCGCAGAGATCAATGCCGTGGATACGAGTGGACGCTCTGCTCTGATGGTTGCTGCTGACAGGGGACTCAGCGGCACTGTGGGTGAGTCTTAACCCTGGTCTCTCTTCTAATTTACAAAAAAAAAATGCTTTTTTGTTTGAGGTTTTTTCTACCCAATTCTTGACTTTTCAAGCTCAGATACATCCTTATTTTCTAGAAAATCTCTAAAATTATCTAAATTTACATCTTTCTCTGCCTGCAATTATGCGGTCTTTAAGAAAAAATTTGTCTTTTTTAAATTTTTTTATTATTATTATTTATTTTGGATTTTAGTCAAAGTGGATGATCCAAAACGCCTCTTGCGCTATAGAATAATCTAAACATTGAATTATTTTTGCTCTTTACTGGAGTTGTTTACCTACAAATAAAATGTTTTGCGTTTTCAAAGAAAACTAACTAAAATAAATAAAATAGCCGAGGAGACTAAATTAGGCCCGAGCAGCAAAGCGCTGCGAAGGCCTATTGTTTTTGTACTGTTTATTATTAACAATTAAAATTTTGTCCATTGTGCAAAGTAGAGTAGAAACCCTGTTGTGTCACCTACACCAAAAATAAGTAAGACGAACACCTTATATTTTACAAATTTAAAAATTATTGAATATTCTGTGCTACTTCCTGTGCTGCTCATCTTCTGATGTCACCGGATTTTATTCTCTAATTGGCTCCAAACCGACATGCGAATAATAAGATTGATGATGCTGCAGTATTTATTTTTTTGAAGAAATATTTTTATTGAATTTTATAACATAAAAGAAAGAGCAGGTGACAGTGATACACTTAACACAGATTCTCATTAAATAACTTGGTCCCGAAAGCAAACAAACACAAATAAACAATAATGAATAATGAGAAAAGGAAAAAAAAAACCCCAGCAATCTCTGCACAGTTCTCTTAATGTCCTTTGTAACGTTTCAGAAACTCGGTCAATGGTGACCATGTCTTTTCAAATTTCGCTTCTTTTCCTCTGACAATATAAGTGAGTCGCTCCAGAGCCATACAGGATTGCAGTATTTATTTTAATGAGAAAAAACCTCCTGATGTGCTTTTATGAAGCTGATTGGCCAGAGAAGAGTTCTTTCAAAATAAAACCTGTTTGTCTGAAAGATCTAAATGTAGTGTTCCTAAAAAATCTGTTTCTAATACACCTTTTTAGATCAAATACGAAAACAGACTGTAACTTGAAAGTGGTTTGTTTTTATTAGCTGTATACATTAAGAGTTATCAAAGAGCATTCACGCAGTTCAATATCATTGAAGCCAGATATATAGCACTAATTTAGAGGCAGGAAAAACAGAGAAAACCAGTCCAAGCTGAGAATGCATTCATCATTTAGAAAATAACTAAGATGCTGACCACAAGTTTTGATGTTGTTGGACTTTTATAGTCTCAGATTAGTTTTGCCTCAACATTCTTAAGATTTAGCTGTTTATTTTTAACATGAAATAATGCTATTGTTGACTTAAAAATCTGGAAAGTGGAAATTAAACCTTGACGCCTCGTTTCTTTAGGGCAGGGGTGTCAAAGTCAAATGGACGGAGGGCCAAATAAAAAATTTAGCTACAAGCTGAGGGCCGGACTGATCGAATTTGTGTGGATCGAACGGGGTGCATCTCGCATTTTTTCAGACGGGGTGCCGGCTTGCTGAGGGCCGGTTCTAATAATAAATCAAGATCATCCCAGGGGCCGTAGAAAATCTTCTCGCGGGCCGGATGTGGCCCGCGGGCCTTGACTCTGACATATGTGCTTTAGGGTCACACTGTATGTTAGATGTGTGTCTACTCTGCTTCAGCATCATGAAAATAATTTTCCGGCCAATTGAATGTTGAATAATTCTGCTGCAGACAAACATAATACATTTAACCCTCCTGTATAGCTGCTGTTTGGGTGCCAAATGTGTGTTTTGTTGTTGCTCAGCCATCCTCCTCCACCGAGCCAAGGCCGACCTGACACTGCTGGATGAGAACAGGAACACTGCCCTGCACCTGGCCTGCAGCAAGGTACACGCTCTTATCTCCACAATAGTTAACACATTTATTAGCAGCACTAGCATCCTGCTAATTATAAAACAACTCGAGCAAATGTTGCTTCTACGGTGAATTGTTCTGGAAACAGATAATGGCTCCACACAGTTTTCAGTGATGGGTTTTTTTTATACTTTGTTGTTTTTCCTTCAGGCCCATGAGATGTGCGCTCTGCTGATTCTGGGAGAGATCCACAATCCCACTCTGATTAATGCCACCAACAGTGCACTGCAAATGTAAGAACGTATGAACTATTACACAAAATGCAGCACACCGTGTTCATATTTGTAAATGTTTCTGTGTTACATGACTCAAAATAACTCCGCTTATTTACTTTTTTTTTTTTGTGTGAAGTCCATTCTAAGTTATTCAAAATAAAATACAGATTTGGAAGCTCCTATCAGGGTGAAATGCTACTAAACGGTTTCTGTACAAGTGACACAAATGAGGAGTATTCAAGAGACTTGTGTTAAATTACATTGTTACACCAAATACTTCAAAATAACTCTGACTTTTCTCCAACAATGTGACACTAAATTGTGATGTGACTTGAATAGCAGCTGCAGTTTATAGTTTGTAGCAATGATTGCAGTAAAATAATCAGCCTGAATCTGATTCAGACTAAATTGTAACTGTGCAGAAGGACAAATGGTGATCCTTCTTCATGGTTGACATTTCTCATCTCCCCAAAAATGTCTTGATTATTAGAATTAATTTTAATTAAAATTATGCAGCTAAGAGCATTTTACTCACCAATAAATGCGTTTGTATGCTGGATTTCTGCTCCAGTCTGTAAATTTTACCATTTAAAACTTGAGGTTTGTGCATCCAAGTCAATATGCTCTTAATGACAGAGTGTTGTAGAAGTACAGCCAAAAACTCTTATTTAAAACCACCTCAGCTCTTTTATTAGCTGTCCCTTTGCAGTGAAGCTTTCAGTCTGAGCTGCCATTGTTTTTGTTTCTGGTCTTGTGCAGGCCCCTCCATCTTGCAGCTCGTAACGGCCTGGCTACGGTGGTGCAGGCACTGCTGAGTAGAGGAGCCACGGTGCTGGCTGTGGATGAGGAAGGTGAGAAACTTCACAGCTTCTGTGGTGCTGGTTCATTCCTTCCTTTCCCTGTTTTTTATGTATTTATCAGGGAACATTAAGGCACAGATGATGTAGGAAGAATAATGTAGCCTGTCTGATAAAGGGCAAGTTTAGGGCTGCAACTTCGCATAAAGAAATTGGCATATTCTAAATAATTTTCATTTAAATGTACTTCATACGGCGTTAGAAATACTTTAAAAATACTAACAAATAATTCAGTTCTGTTTCAAAGAAGAAAAGAAACATTTATTTCTTTTATCAGTTGTTGTGAAGGATGCATCTGCAACTAAAAAGTACTTAAAATATCAACATGAGAAAAGCTCAGTGCTTTCTTCTAACTTAATATCATTACAGTGCGAGAATAATCAGTTGATTTTATTTTATTTTATTTTTTTGGAGTGAGATTAATTGCAAAAGATGCTTAATAGGAGATTTATTTTTTTACAGAATTTGAATTAGATGAAACTAAAACTGCAATTTGAGGAGTTTCAAAATAAAATATCTGTTTGTTTTTTTGTTCTTGGATGTAAAATCTATTTGTTTCTTATGCAGTTTAGACTAAGTTACTGCTCTAAATATGTTGTTCTTTCAACAATTTGCCTTTTTTTCATGCTGTATAGTAACTCTAACAATTAAGCAGTTACTAAATTGGTGGACAATTATTTCAATAATCGATTCAATTTCCAAATTCTTGTTTCAGCAATGCATTGTTTTATAGCAGCTTATCATATGAACAAATTTGCATTTATTTAATAGAAAATTGAGTATTTTATTTATTTTTTCACATTAACGGAATATTGACAACGTTTTGCACATATTTGTAATGGAAATGCAGCTGTTGGGATTTTCTCACGCTGATTTTTCTGCCCATCAGGCCACACCCCGGCTCTGGCCTGTGCCCCCAACAAGGACGTGGCTGACTGCCTGGCTCTGATCCTATCTACCATGAAGCCTTTCCCTCAGCGGGACCCTTCCTCCTGCTCCTCCTCCTCGCCCACCGTCTCCTCCTCCGCGGGTCTCAACTTGCTGAAGCACTGCGGCATCACCGCCGCCTGCTCCCCTCTGCCCAGCAACGGCCTCCACAACGGCTACGTCAAAGACCGCCACGGTGCACCGGTGGGCCTGGACGGGTGTCTGTCTGAGTGAACTCAGCCAGCTGCTATCAACATCACCACCACCAGGGGGCGACTACCTTAAACATGGTCAAGAGGACCAGAAGAGCACCCACCCACATGTCTGTTTTCTCTGTATGTACGTGTTTGTGCGTCTGTGCGTGCGTGAGCGTTTGGTCTTCTCTTGAGGTGCAGTCAAACCTATTATGCAATTAGATCCCATTCCTCCGTCTCCTGGTAGTGCTTAATGCAAAGAGGCAGGTCGCTCTACAAGGTCACCACGACGAGGCATTTACTACGAACTAGCAATCTGGCCATCTCTAAATTATTTAACCCTTTAAAGCCCTGCTGACGTCATTATACAGCCAACTTCTCAGAGCATGGCGGTATCTTCACCAACTGTCCTCTTTCTCCATATCATTCAGTAGAGAAGTCATATCATGTTTAACCAGAAAGGTGACCTTGTAGAGGATTGTTCAGCCTTCCCAAAAAAAATGATCAAAGAGTTTGTGAGCCTTTTTTTTTAATTATTAAATTGTCTACTAGCCTAGATTTTTATGAAGGAACCACACAAGGGAAAGTCAAAGTTCTTGCGTAAGAGTGCAATGCTTTTTGTACTACAGTACAATCTGAAATTTGGGAAAAAGGGTCATAAAGTTGTTAAATCCTTAGCTTACTCTAAACGTATGGCCTAGAATTGTTTGGCATTTTAAAATGATTTGGTAAATGCTGCTGAATTCATTAGCATGTCTCCTTCCAAAGGAGAGCCATTCTGGGGTCGGGCCGAAACATCCCTACGTACCGCGTACCGACCCCGCTTTTTGTTTTTAAAGATGCTAAATAAGTGTTTGTTAAGCTAGAATGTTTCTAAGCATATAAGTTATGACCAAAGTTGATCAACACTACTATGGCTATAAATTATTTATTTGAGATGAACTGTACTGTATAGAGAAAGACAATAGATCTCGATATACCTCGTCAACTCGTTTAGCAGCTGCTTCATCTTCACCCAGGGTCCGTAGGCCTAACGTTCTCTTCTTCTTTTGTTTGTTTTGTTTGTTTGTTTGTTTTCGTAGGACTTAGAGAACTGCTGTAGGATAGTGACTGACTGAGGCCTTGTTTATTTCTAGATGAAGGCTTTACTAGTAATATCTGCCAACAACACCTCATCGAAGCATCTTATATCTGAGCACATAAATGAACAAGCCATTTCAATTTATTTCCCATCTCTTTAACAGTGTTTTCCAGAGAATATTTCACAATTTGAATGGCCTGATTACTGAAAGAGAGCAATCAGTCTTGTTTTTAGGCACTAATAATATTTTCCTTTCCTTTTGTTTTTTTTGGTGCGTGTGTCTTTAAATTTGGAGCTGGCCATTGACGTTTAAGCTCTCGCTAACGGAGTATTTTGTGGAGCTGGTGAAGTTGTCTTAAGAATCTACATCGCAGCTTCTTAGTGGTGAACTGATCCGTTTAAACAAATATTGTCTCTTTTTCTTTTGAACTATTATAATTATTGGGCGGTTTCCAAGCAATATTTTCTTTTTTGCCTTTTTGTTGAGCGTTAATAAATAGACAATCACTGTCACAAGGGCTTTTGTTTCCCTAGAATGTGTTTTGATTTCTTTTTCATTTTTTTAAATTTACCTAAAGACTAAACGAATGGCTCTGTGCGTGCCGGGCATTTTACTGTCAGTGTCAACTTAAATGCACTGGATTGCCTTTGTGGCATCTCAAGAAATGCCTTTTGACCCATGCCTTCTACGACGCTTCATTTCAGTTGGATTGCTTGGTGGCAGAACGTAACGAGCCCTGACACTGATTATGTTGCCGCCCGTTTGATGGCAGCGGCATTTAACTACAGTTACACCATCGTATCTAATGGGAGTTTTAAGTAGATAAACAAATAATTAAATAAATGCTTGGCTTATCTTTACGCTCTGGCATTGTTAGTGGAGCAGGGAGGTCGTATCCCTGCAAGAAACAAATAGGGCTAAGAAGAGAAGAAGAAGAAGAAGAAGTATCTCTGCTTAGGCCAATCCCTGTTTAGATTTCAGGAATAGCAGAAATCCAAATATGTGCTTTTATTTGTGTTAATTTAGTCGTCTCCTCATCCCATTTTCTGGTATTAAGCATACTAAAGATGATTGTATCAGACCACTAGAGCTGTTGGTGACTCCTAGATGTTTTATCTATGCTATTTAGTTGTGTTGAGCCATCTGACGGTGGTTAGCTTACACTGAGTCAGATGAGTTTCCTTGGTGTGATGACTTCATATCCTCTGGTGTTGAAGTGGCACAATTGCACACGTTAGTTTGACTGGATAAGAGAAGAGGACCTAGAATAGACTTTGTTGTTGAATACACTTTACCAAGGAAGCAATGCTTTCACGGCGGTGTATTAAGCTTGATTTTTGTTTCTCAAACTGACAAATATTCTTTTCAGAGCAGCAATCTCATTGAGTTAAGAGTTGTAGATTACTACTTTATTCGGCATCCATAACTGACTGAAACTGAACAAATCTGTGAAGCCCAGCCTTTTGTTCTTCTATTGGAAAGGCGGTGATGTTAGTCGGGGCTTTTTCACCAAACTGGTTCCAGTGCTAAACTGTTGCTGGTGCTTCCTTGGCGCCAGTTGTTTCTGTTTCCAGCTCTGGTAGCGATTAACTGGTTCATTCTTTCCTCCAACTGGGATGGGGAAAAAAACACTTTGACCAGGAGCTGGAAGTGGGGAAAAGAGAGATAAACAACCAATAATTTTACTAATTTAAAACAAAAATGGAAAGAAAAAAACACTTGAATTTCATATTTATAGCTAAACTCACTCCCTCTCATGTTTCCATTAATTATATTCAGATCCCCAGCTTAGTTTCTGAACACTAAGTTATTTTCCATCCTCAGATACTGTTGATAAATGCTCTAATCGCTGTGTTTAAGAGTTAATCGCAACGCTGCTGGTGGTATTAAGAGTTAATAAATTAATCTGGTGACAATAGAGCATCTTTTTGCACAAATGGGGAGAAAATTTTAATTTTTGGAGTTAAAAGCACTGATATCATCCTGGGAAATTAGAAATAAAAGTGATAAAAGGTGAGATGCACATAGATTAAACCAACCTGTTTCTGGCTCCAGGTTTTTTCTCTCTTTCTTTTTCTTTTTTTTGGAACCACTTTAGTGGAAAACGCCCCAGTAGTACTGCAGATAGGTACATAATTTCGCTATTCTTCTCAGGATTCCTGCTAAAGCAGCAGGTCGAGTTTCTTAATTCAATCAGATCTCTTATATCTAAAGTTTTTTCAGTTTTTTTTTTTTTTTTTAACATATATATTATTTTTCTCCCCAAGATGGGATGTTCCAAAATTCAATTTTTTAAAAATCTGTTATCCTACAGCACTTAATTACGTAGTCAAGCACGCACTTTAGTACATTCAGGTTCTAAGTGTGCAAAGTAGAGCAGATGTAATGTATGTACTTATGTTTACATGCATGTGTTGCTGCTGAATACAGGAAATGTAAATGAGAAAAGGTGAAAAGGAAAGAAAAGAAGCAAAGGCTGCAACTAAATTGTACTCCATCAATGCATTATTTAAAAAAAATAAAACATTTATGAATATATATATTGAATAAAAAAGTGGTGCTTTCAAGCACTTGTGACAGAGTCCGCTCCCTGCTGACTTATGTTATCTCTTCCCATCACCCAGCCTACTGTTAACAATGCAGACTTTGGCCTAAGTCCTGTAAAGTCAGTTGAGAGATTAAACCAACACCTCAGGCAGGCGGGCAGGCTTCACTAAACACCCTCCATATCCTCTGCCATCTGTAGGTGCTGTCAGGCCAGCCTGGTTTTGGGCAGGGATTTTTATTTCATTTCTCGTGATGTCCTTATCTGTGTGGTAAATGGAGTCAGTCATTGACTTGTGCAATGGCGCTTGATGTAATCTCTCTCTCTTTTTCTTTTTTTTTTTGTATTACAGTATTCTTATACATGCTTTTTATTTTACTTCTTGCGTACCAGTGATACCAGTGATTGTGCATGGAGCTAGGTCAAAGTTGTGACGTAGCTACTATTAAACAAATGGAGCATATTATACAATATATTTGGAGTCAGAGATGGTAAGAAAGCAATGAAAGGTCCAATTGTAGCAATAGCGTGTGTGTGTAAAAGTGTGCAGCACAAATATTGCACTGCCATCCATTTTAGGCCAATTCAGTAAATCATAGCATCAATGCCAATGGAAGATTCAAATGCGGGTTAGATGTCATATTTTATCACAAATAAGGCCTGTTTGCCAAAATGTGTTGAGAGGGAGGGAGAGAGGAAAGCCTCTCTGTTAAGCAGCAATGGATTTATGCATATGTTCAAGCAGTTTACAGTCTGACCATCAAATCTGAGCCATGAATTTACTGACTGAAATGAATGTAGGGTCAGTTCAGAGCGCGACAGTTTTCTTTCTCCCGACTTTAAACTGTTGCTCTTCATTTGTCTTGCGTAGATATGAATATACAGGTAGCATGTAGAAATATAACTCTCTACTTATTCTAATCTATGTGTAGTAGTCTTCCTGCTTTGAAGGTCTGGATATGTTTTATTTAATTTATTTTTTTCAGGTCCCCCCCCCCACCACGACCACCCCTCTTTCCCGCCTTTTAGGCGTTTATAGTTGTGTAGAATGAAGCCTAAAACCATAAAGGATAAAATTGTAGATGAATTTAACATTAACGGTCATCCATTCCATTGAGATTGCCTTACAGTACAGTGAAGCAAGACGGACAAAAAAACAAAAAGGTCTACAGTAGATATGATGACACATACTCATAAATAGCCTATATTTGACAAAATGCACCTAAGCTACACCCATTTAGTGCCATAGAAACCTTGATTTGCCTTTAGACATGAATCATATTTACTCGGTCAGTAACATATTCAGACGTAGACAGGATTCTTACAGTTTTGTGTTGGGAGCTGCATGTCTCTAAGCCAGTTATATTACTCAAAAGAAAGCTATATAAATGTGCATGAGAAATTACTACTTAAAATACAAGTATTCTGTTGAATTTTGGTGTATTTTATAATTGGACATTTTTTCTGAAGTATATAGGTAGTCCCTTTAGTATTGACGAAGCAATCCATTGTTTGTGTTTTTAACAAGGTGGTTTATATTGTGTGTTACAAAGAAGAAAAAAAAATCATTTTTGATGTCCCCAAAAAAAAAAAAAAAAAAAGCATACTATATACAATATAGAATTGATTTGCCTCAATGGATGTCTTGGTTTTTACTTGAAGTAAATGGCAAATTTCAATTCAACTCTGATCCACTGTTGAGCCTTTTGCCTTAAAAGCTATAACAGAAAATAAAACCTGGCAGCACCCGAGACGCTACATCTCCTGTAGAGTTATGCTTCTTGCTTTGATTGCTTTAAAACAAAAACAAAATTGGCTACTTTTAGGTCCCGCAGACGCCACCCCGGGGGGTCGAGAAGCACACAGATAAATTGAGGTAGCACATAGCTCAAGGTTGCCATGGTACCAAGATAGCTCTGAGAGTTTGGGATTTCGCCATATTTTCCACTGTGAATGAATGAATGACTTCAGAATTCACTTGTAAACACAATCAAACTATGGCTTCTCTGTTATCCAGAGCCAAGTGACACTGGGAATTGACGTTGTGTACCTCAAACAAAAAAAAAAAAAATACTAAGACACGAAGGATGCTTGTACAGCTATGCTAACAAAGAGGAAAAAAAAAAGAAAAAGAAAAAGAAATCCTTGTACATCCATCTTGTGGGTTGTGTAATTCTGCTTAAACCAGCCTAAACCAGACGATCTGCGCGGAAGCGTTTGATCAGCGTTGGCGGATGTCTCTTGTTTCCTACTTGGCGAAGGGGCAGCCAACTGCACCTTGTACTTTTTATTGGACCTGCAGTTTTACCTCATCAGTGATCTTTTGTGTGACGATGCTGACATTGATTGTGTGGTGTTTTTGTTCCTTCCCCCTGATGTCAGTCATGTAGATTACTTGCAAGTAAAAGAAGTAGTTTCGTGTGCTTGTGACTTTACAACAGAAGTTTGTCATATCTAAACATGCACTAGCCCTTTTTTTTTTAAACTGAAGCGCATATTTACCCTGTTCCAACACATCTCCCTTCATTACAATTAACAGATGAAACTGTTATTTGGTGCAAGTCAGAGTAAGAAGGTCCAGTTAAATATCAGCTGGGATGTTAAGGTAGCTATAAAACTTTACCTCTGTAAGTCAAAACAATATAACTTCACTGTATAACAACCTTCCCAGCTGGTTATTCATTCCCTCTACCCCACCAATATGACCTGTGTAATACCAAGCACAGAGGTGGCACGGTGCCTTTTACTTGTAACTACCGAAAGGTACGGTCTTCCATTTGTATTTCCCAGAAGCCTTACAATGGGGAAGAAAAAAAACACACTGAACATACGTGGTGGCAGAACCGAACTCCCTCTGAGCATCATCATTTAAAGGGCATATATCATAAATTTTTACCGCTTTTCTTTTCCAATTGGTGTTCAGGCTTGTAGCTTGTGCTAATAATTTGCGCTAATAACAGGAAGCACAAGGCCGCCTAAATTTATGACACCTTGGATGCAAAACTCTGGCGTTGATTGTAATATTACGTCCATCCAAGACAAAAATAGAGATGCTAAAGACTTGAGATGGAAAAAGTTGGAAGAAATGTTTTCTAGGAGTGGTAACTTGGAGACCTAACAAACCAGCACCCTATAGAGTGATTAAAGCTCTTTTAGAGCAAAGTGGTGAATTGGGAAAACTAAACAGCTGGTAGGATTCAGTTCTGACATTTCTACTGTGATGTGGTTTTGTCTCACTTTTGTACACATAATAGGTCAGTGAATTTGTTTTGTTTTTTTGTGAAGGTTTAACTGCATCACAGTAATGTATCTGTAAAAACTCCAATTACTCCAATCTGTCACTCCACTCAAACTCAATTTGCAATTTTGGCCCTGAAAAAATCACTACAATATTTGTACTTCTAGATAGAAGGGAACTTAAAATACTGACGTTAAATCCGATCGGCACCAGTCCTCCTGCGACTCTGCTACTATAAACAAAGCAATGGTGGATGGATATTCAATCAGGCTTTAGCTGCAAACACACTCATCCATTTGGCTCAGACACGTAGAAAAAAAATTACAGCTGAAGCTGTCATCGCTAAATGTTTAAAGTGGTTACAAATGTTTTTTGTTGTGATTTTAAAGTAAATAATGGATCTCCAAAATGGTTCTATCATATGATATTTGCCCTTTAAATTATGTTTCAAATTAAAAGTAAAAGCCTAAATAACTGCCTCTAGATTCGCTTGGATTTCTCCACACATTTCCCGTGACTTTTAGCGTTGCAGAAGAAATTGCACACTACTGGTGCGATTTCCTTTAGGCACATCAAACGGTGAACGAACGATCGGTAGATTGAAAGCACAAATCCAAAGAAGGCACCTCGGCGCTCGGAGGGCTCTCCGAACCATAAGAAGCAAAGCAGACCAAATTTAGGTCAAGATGTGAGGGAGGAAATAAAATAAAAAAACAGAAATTGTGAGGCTTGATTATTAGAAACACAGTAACTGTAGAGAGACCGCTGTCTGAAATTCCAGAGCTGCTTCTGATTATTCCTCTCAGCCTTCTGGGTTATTCATCTATGATTAGTAACTTCTTCACAGTGCAAACCAAGTCGTCATCGAACTTTAGGGTGAACTGTTTGTTGTGACTGTGTTGCGAATTGATTGTGGAGATAGTATTGTGTTATTTTAGGGTAGACTGAACTAGAAATAGGATTGCAGTTTGTAGCTGTGTGCAGTGTTAATAACGGTGTGATCATATTCTAGAAGTGGCGTAACATTTGTTGTCTTACTATGACATTAAGGCATGAAAATCTTCTGTCAAGCTGACCTCGTTTGAAATAGATATAAGTGCAATAACCTTTTGTTTATCATCGCTTCCTCGGTTGAGTAAGAAAAAAAAAATTATGATCCCTTCTCTTTCCTTTTGATAAAAAAAACAAACAAAAAAACACCAAAAGTCACTGATCTGTAGCAAATGAAGGATTTCAGCGGTCCTCTTGTTTGTATTCAGAGGTGGCATTTAAACGTGAGATGTGAGATTCTGTTCTTAAAACTGTGATTTAAAACGAAAGTTTAAAAGCTGCCTGCTCAAACACAGGACCGTGCACAAGTTGAAAAGTTGGAATTGATTTTGTTTTGTTTTGTTTTGATGGATGGACTTTGATGGTATTGTAATTTGAACTAGACACGTTCCTTTGCATGTGTCCGTGTGTTTATATGCTTCCTCGTTTCCTCCTTTTTAGTCGGTGATATGAGGGGAAAAAAACTAAAAGGAAATCTGAAACGCCTTATGTTGTTCTCAATGTTAAGCATTAAGGTTGTTGTTTTTTTTTTCACGCCCCTCCCTTTTCTGTGTGTAGCCGAAAGCTTGTACAGTCAAACCCACAGGAGATTTCCACCCGTGCGTTTGTAACTCGGAGGTTTTTAGAGAAACATTTCCCCCCTGGAAGTGCCGTTTGTTTTCACCAGCAGAAGATTCGTTACCGGGGGAGAGAGGGGAGATCGCGTTTACACAAAAAGGTGGAAAGTGGATTTTGGAAACACTTTGAAATGAATGAAACCAAGTATTGTACGCAGGTGAAGTAAGACGGTTATATTCTGATGGAGCACCTTATTGACTTGCTCCTTCTGTGAGTCTCCTATTGATCTTGATTACTCTAAAGCAGAGCCATATCAGAGAATTTGCCCATTAGGAGCCCCCATGAATGTGCTTTTAGCTGTAGGATGTATATTGCATGTTTTGTGATACTTTAGTTGTATTTGTAGTCTCTTTCATGTATTTTTTTTTCTCTCTCTCTTTGGTTTAGTCTGCTTCACTGAAGATTTTACCACCTTACTGCAACTCATGAGCTTTTAACAAAACTGCATCAACTGGACTTTAGGCAGGTGTTGATGTGCTGCTGAGGCAGCCTTAATTCATTACAGATTTAAAGAAAAATAACAAGAATTGAAAAGTAAACCACTCGCGTTGTTTTAATGCGAGTGGCTTATCTGGGAAATAAAGTCGGAGCCCTTGTACGTGGAAGGACTCTGAATCAGGGCATGTGATGAATTACAATCAAATTATTACCACGATGCACCTTCACAAGCATAGGAGGAGGAAAAAAGTTGGCTTGTCCACCTGACATTCCAAATTTGATTTAGTTTTTCTTCCACGGTCCTGTCTTTTTTTATTATTATTATTTCATTTTGCTTTGCTGGTGAATAAAGTGTGTCAATGACAGGGTTCCCTATTTAGCATAACGCTGATTACCTCATTTACAAGTCTGCAAATATACTATTCTACTGTGTATGAAGGAGTTGATGCCATCACCAGCAGCGCGGTCTCCAGACCTATGATGACAACAGGACCAATGAATTTACTCTGCTCACATCAGCCACTTTCAGAGGAACCACCCAACTAGAAACAAGCGGATGGAAACATGATTGAACTTTTATTTTGGCGGGCCAAAAACAGCCGTCGACAATTTACTTCAGTTGAAAGCCACAGCAGCTGCTAATCCAGTCAACACGTACAGATGCATCTCGATTCAGCAGAAAACCGACATGAAGTTAAATTACTTGAGTATATTTAAAGTTTTTGTTCCTGTTGACTTTGATTGTCGCTTCACTGCTACTGAAAATCCCAAAAGTCGTTTTTTCAGAAGCGATATGATCAGAGCTCCTTTGACATGATCTGTCCGCAATTAAAGAATCTACTCAAACATTTAAGCCAACTTTGCTTCACAGTTTTCCTTCCACTCAACTTTCCATGAATGGGCTTGTAAACGGTACAAACATTCATCTTTGATAATGACGGTTTCCTGATTAGCTGAATCTTCATTAGCTGTAAGCCACAATCCTTATCGGACGTTTTTCCTTCCTCTCAACTTTCCATGAATCTAACTTTATACAGTATGAACGGCCATCTTTGTTAGTAGTGACATTTTATGGATGTTTCCAAATTAACTGAATCGTCATTAGCTGTAAGATAAACCTTACAGCTGAAGAAGTCCTTACTAGACTTTTTTCCTTCCATTCAACTTTCCATGAATTGGCTTGCATACAGTACAAACATTTATCTTCGTTAATGACGGTTTATGGCTGTTTCCTGATTAACTGAATCTTCATTAGCTGACATGACTTTTTCCTTCCACTCAACTTTCCACAGCTCAAGTTGACATTTTGTTAGTAATGACAGTTTATGGCTGTTTCTAAATTAACTGAATTGCCATTAGCTGTAAGGCGATCCTTGCTGGACTTTTTTCCTTCCACTCAACTTTCCATGAATCTGATTGTATACAATACAAACAGCCATCTTTGTTAGAAGTGACGTTTTATGGATGCCTCCGAATTAACTGAATCTTCGTTAGCTGCAAGCCATCATTGTCAGAAATAACAGAATAGAATCTTGAAGTTTTGTCTCTGTTTAGCTAATCTGATTCCAGTATAGAGTGAGTTTCTCTTTTTAAATTGAGATGCACCTGTGTCGTCAGATTAAAAATTTAATTTAGAAAATCTACCAGCTCAAACACTGACTGGGGTGGCAGCTGTTGGCGCTAACTATCGTGGTTCAGTAATCCTGGCGTATCACAGATATTTCAACATTCTAGCATTGCTCGCTGTTTTGTTTTTGTTTCTTCGTAGCATTACTCCTACCTCCTTGTTTTGCAGCATTGAGTATTGTTCGTCTCTCCACCTGTTCTGGCTTTTAATGGGTCAGTCCACTGTACGGGAATACAGATTTATCATGAGCAATTGTATACTTATACATAAAGTGTGCTTGGATGTGCTGTACATGTCTACTTGACGTTTAAAAAAAATATATTTATGAGAAGCATTTATACGACTAAATACCACTGGAATGTGAAGCCAGACAAATTGTGATGCAGATTATGATAGTCTCTCCCCTTTAACATTCAGTGGTGAATGGTCAGAGGAACCATCTTTAGTAAAGTAAATGATTACCTTTTCTTTCTAGTTTATTTCATTTTTCTGTGTATGCTTTTCTGTCCAGCCCTATAATATGAGAATTCAACGTTTACAGCTTCATTTAGGCTCATGCAGCTGTACTGATATCACAGGTTGTCACGATGAAGATGGGTAGGTGGATTCTGATTTTGAGGGTTGGAGGGGAGGAAAGTCGGTTTGTGTCCCTCAAGCTGTTTGCCTTTGAATCCATCTGTCCAGATTCTGGCTGCGTAGGCGTCCGTCTCTCCACACTGCCCTCACATTTTACACCGGGTTTGACTTACAAGGGGTACAGGACAAGGTGAAAGGTTTGAGGTTTTCTCCCCACCAAATATTACGGCCCTCCCCTCCCCCTGCTGCCGCCACCTACACACACCAACACGAAAACAAAAACTGTACCAGCCCCACTCCACAAACCCGCCGTCTCACCTGAAACCTCAAGCCATTCATGTTTCTGTTTTTGTTTCTTCAACAATGCAATCCTGAAAGCACTTTGCCTTGTTATTCCTTTGTGTGAACATGTGAATGATAATTTGTTACAGAAATGTTAAATATGTAAAAGATCATTCACTGTTTTGGAAAAACCCGCATCTGTCTTTCTGACGTTAAAAGAAAAAAAAAACAGTTTAGTGACATTAAACCTGAATCTATTTTATAAAATGTTTGCTGCAGCCAATTGGTCTTGTCATTCAGTATTGTGGCTTAGGGTTGTTTGTGTTCAATAAAGTGCTATTGCTAAATATTTCCTGTCTCAACCTTCTTTTTTTATCATTCTTTAAGGTGCAATAATGTTAAAAAAATATATTTATTTTTGCTTTTATGTCAAAAAATTTCAGCTCATTAAACTACAACTGGGCAATTTATTATATTTTCCAGCAGGGATGTCAAACTCGTTTTCATTTTGGGCCACATCAAAACTCTGAAGGCTCTTAAAGGGCCAGAATTTATTGATAAAACCCATTAAACTCTTAAAATATTAATAAACAGCTGTTTGTTTCTGCATTCAATAAGTATTTCTTAAAATTAAATTATATTTAATCATATTTAATTTGATCAGTCGCTCCAGCATTTTGTGAATGTTTTTTGTAATTTTTGCTTTAAAAATTACAGATTTTATGGTGCTGATTTAAAAATGTTTGCAAGGAACTTTTACAAAACTTGCAGTAATGTACGATATTAAAAGTGACATTTTACTACTTGCTGTATCAATCACACCCTATAACTTGACATCTAGTAATAGTTAAACCCAATGTTTTGTATTAATTTTGAGAAAAATTTGCAGTAAAATCAGAAAAATAGTGATTTTGTGCGAATTTTGCTTATTTGTGAACAACTGGAGGAACCTCTTGATGTAATTTGCAGTATAAAGGACCCCATAAAAGCTACGTAGGGCCAGATTTGGCCCACAGCCCTTCTGTTTGACATTGTTTTACAGGATTTGAAGTTAAAATTTTTGAAAAACCTAGATTTTTTTTTTCATCTGCTATCTTGTTTGACAAATGTTTCATATCTTCTATTTATTCTATTTATGTATTTCAACGTTTAGATGAAATATTTTATAATTTTTTTGTATTATTAGGAGAACTCGGTAATACTTTTATGAAAACTGAATGCGAAAAATAACTAAAACTTAAGATGGGGAATGTTGAGCATCTCGTGAAGTTTTAGAAATAAAGAAATACTTTATCTTTTAACACATTAGTGTCAAATTAACTCATTATCAGTAGAGTGTATTGATCTGGTCACATCAGAAGCTTTTTCCTCATTAAAATTACTTAATTTTAAGGCGTTCTGGTAAAATTGCACCTTTTTGTGCTGATATTGTGGCAATATTCCTGTAATGAAATACAAATTCTCACAGAAGGGATGACTAAAATAAACTGAACTGAAAAAACAAGAGTTTAATATGGAGTAAATTAACTTTATTATTGTTTTCAGCGTTCCTCCTGTTGAATCGTTCCCTCATTCTCTACGTGGAGTACTTTATTTTTTCTCTACATCTTTGCTGCAGATCCTCTCCTTCCTGTTTGCCTTCTGTCTCGCAATAGTGCGAGAAAATTTGTGCCGCTTGTTAAAGATGCTGCGCCTTCTGTTGTGCAATTTGTCTCAGAGGATGTTAGATTTAGTTGTAATTTTTTAAAATTGTTTTGAGTGATATTTCTCCTGTATAAGTCTTTTCTATAATAAGAAAATTTTATTGATTAAATAACCTTAACCTTTCTTGTGTCTACATACTAGACGACAACCCAACAAATATGTTTCCACATCTCCAAAAATGCCAATATTGTAAAACTTAAATGATTTATTTGTTGTAGTAAAGTGTAAATTACATCTGTTTCATGGTAATTGCATAGTTCCCCATTATTTAAACCGTTTTAATTATAAATCTGATTTAAATTATTTTTTCCCTTCCCATTAAACTGTCACTTATACATTCAAACAGGCCAGGAATTAATCTATTTCATTAGATCAACCTTATTTATACCAGAGACACAGAATATGGGTATATTTTTAAATATATTTATTAATTTAATATAACTTATCTTTACTAGGTATAAAAAAAATCTATTAAGTCTAAGATCTGTTGGAATTTTCAGACTTTTTCTCAGTGGTGAATCAAAAATAAATTTAATTGAATAGAAATGAAATAATACTGCTTTTAGGATTTACTTCTAGAGTAATATATATTTCTTCTAGTCATTGAAATATTTTGTTCAGTATTTCTAGCCATAGTATTTTTAAAAATATATATTTAATAATATTTTTTAGTACAATAGATTTTATAATATAAATTACATGCACACTATTATATATCAACAGTATAACAGTATACACGGATATATTCTTTAGAATTTTAACTGAAACGAGGTACATAAACTACGTCATCACGTTTCCGTCTGTCTGCGTGAACTCTAAAATGTATGATGTAGCAGGACGTGGCTAGCAAGGAGCTAGTGGCGGCACGACGTCCGAAATAGTCAAAAATCCTGATAAGAATTAGATTTACTTCCTGTCAGAGTAAGTATATCGATCGTTTTATAGATTACCTTTAACATCATTGACTGTAAGCAGCTGTTTTTCTGTGTATTTTTTCCAAACTAAGCTCAGGTTGCTTAGCTCTAAAGCTAATATCGTATATGCTAATAAGGCTAGCTCGTTAGCAGACGTTCAAATTCACATTGTGACAACCAAGCTTTGCTGGTGCCTCACCTGAAGCATTTTTTAAAGTTTTTTTTCCCACCCAGCCGCCAGTTTAAGGCATTATAATCTTCTGTTATATCGGATTTAGTGTTAAAAGCAAATAACCAGCCACGTAATTAACACGAGCCTCGGCGTTTAGCTGAACTTGTGCAAGGCATGTTGAGGAAGAAGGTGGGAAAATATCTTTAAATGGCTTCTTATTAAACTGGGTCAGTCCGCAGCAAACTGGGACATCACAGACAGATGTTGGGGATGTATGTCCCTGAGGAGATGCAGATATGGAAGACAATTTACCGCTGATTCAAGAGTGTTGTGTGAAAATTACAACGTTTCCATTGCACGGGTTTTCTTTTTTTATTGTACAAAGTTCTGACTTACGCTATTCAATAGTTTACCTTTAAAAGTAGTTTTATTGTGTGTTACAGGTTAAAATCCTTAAACAGTTTAAAAGAGTACATACGCATTGTTTTGCAAAAATGCATGATTTATTTTTCTCTTTCCTTCCTGGTCAAGATATTTAAATTTTAGACAAGGACAACAAGAGTACATTTTAAAACAGGAGTTTTATGTATGTGAGTAAAGAAAGCTATCCAGTCCAGGCTTGCCAGATTTTTAAAATTTAATCTCCCCTTTAGTTAATCGTGATTATTTGTGATAATTAATTTTCAGAAGCCACACCCCTGCATGATCTTTGCAATAAGGAAAAATCTTATAGAACCAGTTTGACAACATGAAACAGACGAAAGCTCTCGATAAGCAACAGATCAGGTGTACAACCAACAGTTGTTTTAAGCTGTTACAAACTGGTTTGCTCTTCAGCGAAAACCTCTGCCAAGTGGAGAAAACATTTAGCACTTTTTCCAGGCGTACCAAAATTACACCAGAGGGAATTAAAGAAAAACCCAAAATGACATCCAGAGCCCTGCAGCTCACAGTTAAGTTTCATTATTCAACGCTGAACAAGAGGCTGGGAAAACATGGAGACTTTTAATGCAACAATTTCTGGGACAATATATTGTTCAGAAAACATTGGTATTGTGACAGGCCTACAACCAATGAGGTAATTCATATTAATATCATAACCACTGCAAGACATGGGAATGGTACTCTTTGCCACTAATTGGTTTGTTTGATTGTTGCCTTTCCTTAAATAAAGGAAATTCTTCTTTTGAAATTTATACGTCCAAAATATGTCTACAAGTCATAGTATTTTTATTATTTACTCAGGTTATCTTTGTCTGATGCTAGAAATTAGAAACATTTGACACAAAAACTAAATTTAATAAACGTTTTTTGTATTTTTAGGCATCGTATGTGTGATTTTCAGAAGACAAATCGCTTTTGCCAGATGTGAGACATCGGCAAAAGATCAAGAGCTGAATGGAAACATTTGAGGCCTTTTGTGTGTGAGGTTGGTACCAGTTCATCTTTAAATAGAACTAGTTCCACTCAGTTCACTCAGGTGAAAATGAATCGATTCATGTTCACAGATGTTAACTGATATATGAATAACCACCTAAACATTTTTGGATAATATTGGTTCCAATAAAATACATTATAAATTTTAGTCTTCTTTAAAATAAAAGCAAATAATAAATATATTATTGGCTACAAGACAATAGATATTATAATATTGTATGTAAAGATTACATTACATTTTACATACAGTAAGTAAAGATTAATTTGAAGTAGTAATTGATTATTCTGTCGATTATTTTGACCATCAATCGGATTAAAAGAAATTACATATTTTGCATATTTTTCATTTATCCACTTGAATCTTTTTTTACACAATATTTGGGACACATTAAAATATGTAAATAATTCAGTTACTTTTTCTGAATAAGAAAACTTTTATTGTGTAAATTGCAATAACATTCCTTTAATGATCATTTGTAGCAAAAGTTTCAACTGCAGCTAAAAATAATATTCTCTTTTGATCTATTCATGATTTTATTTGGATTAATAGACAACAAAGGGTGCTTAATAAGACATTTAATTTTTATTATTTTTTTTTACAGAATTTGAACTAGGTGGAAAATTCAACTTTAGCAGTTCTGGACACATTTAAAGACAAAAACCTTCAACTTAAATAATAAAAAATATATATATGTATATATAGTCACTTAATTATGACTCTGACTGTTTTTCTTTCATCAAACAGCCTTTCTGAGTTTATATACTCCAGTTAATGATTAATCAGTTGCTAAATTAGTTGCCGATTATTTCTATAATTGATTAATCGCGATTAAAGTAGTTAACTGTGATTAACTTGATTAATCATTTTAGCCCTAATTAGCATCTTTGCTCATATTGATGTGATTATCATGACTTGCAGTTTTAATCACCTGAATGTTATTTGGCACAAGTGAGAGTAAAAAAAAAACAAAAAAAAACTCTGGAAATGAGATGAAGTCGAAAATCTGCTGTTAAATCAAATAAGATTAATTTTAAGGGTTGGTAATTTGTTGTTTCATTTGACATCACAACATTACATGTTCATAAACAGGGTATTTTAAAGCGTGATTCTGCAGATTCAGTAGAGATAAATGATACTGATGTTATTAAAGTTGCCTGAAACTCATTTTTCCTGATTGTGTTGTTGTTTTTTAGGAGGTTGTGGGTTGTGTACCATGGGGTACGACGTTACGAGGTTCCAGGGTGAGGTGGATGAAGACCTCTTGTGTCCCATATGCAGTGGAGTCCTAGAGGAACCAGTGCAGGTACGTCGTTATATCAGAGATTAACCATCTCAAAATATTAATGCACCGTAAAAGATAAAACTTCTTTTTGTTTTAGGTGATTTAGAAAAACCAGAATTATTTCTTTTTGCTTTAAAAATCTGGTTTTTATCCATATTGAGGTTAATGTAACAGCTTTGGGAAGCCCAGATGACGACGTCATTGCTTTAATCTTCTGTTAATTTACAATAAATGTGGTAAATAGAGACGCATGTTGACCTAAAATAAACTGCGTATTTGTGACATCCTGGGAAAATCAAAAGATTTCAGGCAAAATTTCTGAAAAAATTACTTGTAAGGTTGATCCTTCGAGGTGCTTAAAACTGCTCAAACAATTATACAGAAATATAAAAACCACTTCAATGTGTAGCTACTGCATCTTTTCCCAGAATAGTTGTTTTTGTAATAAATGAACCAGTTATCAGAAGCTTTTTGTTTTTATTGCATCTGAACATTTTCATTAGCACTTTTTTTGCTGAATCGGCTTCATGTTTTTTTTTTTACTGCTGCAGAAAGAGAAACATCAGCTCAGCTGCAGCACAAAGATGATATTTTGTAGCATCAACCAGTAGAAATGTTACAAATAGAGCAGCTCCTATAAGCAATGGAAACCTTTATTTGTGCTGCCTCTTTTTTTAGCAGGCTCTCGTTCAGATGACATAAAGTTAAATTTACGCTTTCTTCTAAAATAAAATTTTTCCAGGAAAATACAAGCATTTATGTCCTTGGCTGAGAATGTATTTTGCATCTAATCTATACAGTCCTTTATTTTAGACATTGGAATTACAGTAGATAATCGTCTTCCTGAGTTAAAACATTAGATTTGTTGTTTCTAAATGAATATCAACTTGTTTTATTTGCATTTCTTGGGGACTGAAAGCGCTGCATCTTTTTCATTATTTTGACCATTTCTCATTTCCTGCTAATAAATACAAAAATCTTTGCTTTGCATTTCAGAGACATGTTGTCAGTAGTTCATAGAATAAGAGAACAAAGTTAATTTTACTCAAACATAAACCTATAAAGAGTAAAGTCATAAAAACTATATTTACAGGAATTATTTAAAGCTCAATCACCAGAGTGGGTGAGCAGTAACTACTTATATTTACTTGAGTAACCTTTTGAAGAAAAAACAAACTTTTACTTTGCATTTCTTATTTTTACTTGAGTAATTTTATCGCTACTTTTACTTGAGTAAAATTTCTGAATACTCGACCCACTGTGAGTGACTTCACTGAACGGAAAACAAACCCAAAAATTCACACAGGACTTCCGGTCATGTCGTGGTGCTGAACGGACGTGCGATGGCGCCCTCTCCAATTTCCTTCTAAATACTAAATTAACAATCTGTATTTTTTTTTTTTGCTTCTTGCCTCTTTAGTTAACTGTACTAGTTATCGCTGACCAGATGGCACCAAAGAACACAAAACCAAACTCTAAAAAGGCTTTAATAACGTCTATGTTGAGCCCAGTGCAACAGTCAAGGAGTAGCAGGCTAGCTAGCACTAGCATGGCCTACAGCGACGGGGCAGCTTCTCCCCCAGTTGGCAGTGGCTCTTCGGATATGCCTCCCGTCAACAATGAATCCGCAGTCACAGATGAAAATGGTCTGGCTGCCATCGAAGCAGGTAGCACTAATGACCTCGTGGCGGCTATTAACTCGATGAAAGATGACTTTGGCAAGAGATTTGATAGCCTGCTGACGGTTATCCAGGGGGTGCAATCGGATATAAGAATTGTTGCCGCACGTGTTACTCAAGCGGAGGACAGAATCAGCGCTAACGAGGATTCTGTTGCTTCCCTGCAAGCCGATAACACTGCTACAAAAACTACCATTGAAGCTCTGCAACTAAAGATAGACGACCTGGAAAATCGTAGTCGCCGTTCCAACCTTATCGGTCTCCCTGAGGGGACTGAAGGTTTTGACGTGTGCATTTTTGGAGAAATGGCTGCCTGAAGTGCTTGGTGCAGAAACGTTCCCGATCCCGCTGATCATAGAGAGAGCACACAGAGTCCGGCGAGTTAACGCTGCGGGGACGCGGTCCAGAGCGGTGGTCATGAAGCTGCTGAACTACGCTGACAAAGTCCGGATCATGAAGGCTGCTAGGACGAGGGGAGAAATACGATTGAAGAATAACAGAGTCATGTTCTTCCCGGACGTTTCTGCCGAACTTTTGAAAAAGCGCAAGATATTTGACCGAGTGAAAAAGGATCTATCTTCTATTTCTCTGGAGTTACCGGAGCTGCGCTACGGTGTTGTTCACCCGGCCACACTTTTGGTGACCTACAAGAAGAAACGTCACGCGTTTGACAAGGCAGCAGAAGCGGAGTCCTTCGTCCTGCAGCTCCAGCGGGAGCGAAATCTGGTTACGAACCAGGTAGAGGTCCAATAAAGGTGAACAATTATGTGACTTTGTCTAATCATATCTCACTATGTTTGCAACTATGGTCACATATATGTAAGTGCACTTCTATATTCATATCTTTTCAATTCTGTGTTTTGATGGTTTATAATGGTTATTAATGCAGCTCTATTTTGTTTTTAATTCATATGGTCAATTTACAATATGGTTAGGGTAACCAAGGTTAAGTCATGCAAATGTGTGTTTACTTTCATTATAGTTTATGGGTTGTTAATTTCATTACTGATTATTTGGGGGCTGTGGTTTGATGGGGTTTTTTCTATATGCTGTTCCTCTTCGTCTTGAATGCTGGGGTGGACCAGCTCATGACCGAGCCTGGACGGCTCCTTGGGAAGTGTTTTCAGTGGGTTGGGTGGGTGTACTTCGTTTGGGGATTTACACTCTATTGTCTAATTGTTGTTTATTGTGTCTATACTTTTTTGTCTTTATCCGTCATGTTTTCCCTCGGCAGCTCACTCTTAAATATACATACCGTGGCTGAAGTAATTTTTCCTTTTTTCTGATGGCCTCCGACCTTCAATTCACATCTTGGAATGTAAGAGGTCTAAATAAACTTGTCAAACTTCTTAAACAGGTGATGAACAGGATTCAACAGTTAAAGGCTAAGATAGTTTTCCTCCAGGAGACTCATTTGACCCCTGATGATGTTAGTAGAGTGAGGAGAAGATGGCATGGTCGGGTTTTTTCTACTTCCTTTAGCTCACACTCGAGGGGCGTAATCACACTAATCCACAGCTCGGTGCCATTCCAGCTCATCAATGTAACTGAGGATCGATATGGCAGATATTTAATTGTGCAATGTGTGATTCTGTCTGTGAAACTTAATTTGGTCAATATTTACGGGGCAAATAATGATAACCCTGCTTTTTTTAGACACCTGTTTCTGTCTGTAGCGTCGCTTCCTGGAGGGTACATCATAGGAGGCGATTTTAACTGTACGCTCATTCCAACGTTAGACAGATCTACAGGCAAAGACGTCTCTCATGCTCAAACAAGGAAAGAATTACTTAACTTTATGAAAGAACTCAATTTGGTAGACATTTGGAGAAATATGCATCCTAATCAGCTTTCTTTTTCATGCTGTTCTGGTACTTGCCAAACATTTTCAAGTATTGATTACTATTTAGTCTCAGCTGATCTAGTTCCACTCATTACTAATAGTTGGCATGGCAGTATAGTAATATCTGACCATGCTCCGGTGTCATTCTGCCTTAAGGTTCCTAATCTTTCCTTTTCATCTAAGTGGCGTCTACAATCAATTTGGCTTAGGGACCCAGATTTCATACAATTTATCGGAACAAAAATAGATATGTATTTTGAATTGAACACTCACCAAACCTCGGCTACTGTGAGATGGGAGGCCTTTAAGGCATTCTTAAGAGGCCAAATGATTAGTTTTACCAGCTTCAAACATAAAACTAACAAACAAGAATTGGAACAACTAGATAATTCTATTAAAAGCATAGAAATACAACTATTTCAGAATCCTTCAACCCAACTAAACACAGAACTTCTTAGGTTGAGAGCTAAAGACAACATGCTGTCTACAAATAAAGCAATTAAAAGTTTAATGAGACTAAAACAATCGTATTTTGAACAGGGTGAAAAGGCTAGTAAGTTGTTGGCTTGGCGTATCAAACAGGAACAAACAGATAAAGCAATAAATTCAATTCAAACAGCTGAAGGGGTGTTTATATCTGACCTAAAAGAAATAAACAGCACGTTTTCAAAATTCTACTACAGATTGTATAGCTCAGACTACTCAAACTTAGCTCCCCAGGAACAAACTATTTTCTTGGATTCATTAGAATTTACTCCCCTAGATAGTGAATCCTTAAAATCGCTTGATTTTGAGCTCAATGCACAATTATTATCTGAGGCTATATCCGGTATGAAAGGTGGTAAGAGCCCGGGGCCTGATGGAATCCCAATTGAAATATATAAAATTTTTCATTCCAAACTGATACCTCCTATGCTTGACATGCATCAAGAATCCTTTAGTAAAGGATCTCTCCCTCCCTCACTTAATACAGCAATCATCTCCCTACTCCTGAAGCCAGGTAAACCTGCAACTCAATGTAGCTCATATAGGCCAATTTCTCTTATTAATAATGATGTTAAAATTTTGTGTGTTAGCTAGGAAGTTGGAGCTACTTTTACCCATGATGGTCCACCCTGATCAAAATGGTTTTGTACAAGGAAGACAGGGTTTTCATAACATCAGAAGGGTGTTTAATGTAATTTTTGAGAAATCTGAAGTTCCAGACAATGCTATCCTGTCGCTGGACGCAGAGAAGGCCTTTGACAGGATAGAATGGCAATATATGTTTTCTGTTATGGAACGCTTTGGTATAGGAGGGAAATTTCTTAGCTGGATAAAGTTAATTTACTCAAACCCACAAGCTGAAATTTTAACCAATGGTCTATCTTCATCTCCTTTTAAACTAAAACGTGGAACAAGGCAGGGTTGCCCCCTTTCTCCTCTGTTGTTCACATTGGCCATCGAACCTTTGGCTATGGCAATTCGCAAACACGATAATATAACTGGTATAAGATTAGGGAGCTTAGAACATCGTATAACCTTGTATGCAGACGACATAATCCTGTTTTGCTCCAAGCTGGGTAGCACCATGTCCACAGTAGCTGATTTAATTAAGTCCTTTGGAGTTTTTTCAGGATATAAGGTAAATGATGCTAAATCTGAAATACTGTACCTATCAGAAAACGAACGCCTCAATCCCCCAGTTTCAACTCCATATGTAGCGTCTAAACATGGATTTACTTATCTAGGTGTTAAAGTTACCCCTACAATAAATAATATCATTCCAACTAATTATAACCACCTTACAGAATCAGTTATGCAATTAATAGAGAGACGGTCTAGACTACCCATTTCCTTAATAGGTCGTGTCAATATTATTAAAATGACAATTTTGCCAAAAATTTTTATACCTTTTCCAATCAGTTCCACTTTCCCCTCCCCTCTCCTTCTTTAAGGAGATAAATAAAACTTTTTCCAACTTCATTTGGAACGGTAAGCGTCCTAGAGTGAGACTGTCCCTTTTATATCTACCTTATGACAGAGGTGGTCTACAACTGCCTAATTTATTATGGTATTTCTGGGCAGCCCAGATCAGGGCAGCTATGTTTTATTTTATTTCCAAAGAGCCCCCAGCGTGGGTTACAATGGAGTCCCAGCATATCTCTATTCCTTTAAACTTATACTTGTATTCATCAGAGAGGAAAAAACTTATTAAACAAACAAAAAACCCTTTTTTGAAAAATACATTGCTTATCTGGCAAAAAGTACTTGATTATTTGGGAGAAAAGCAACAGCTATCCCAGTTCTCACCTATTTTTGGAAACAGGGACTTTGGTCCAGGTAGAGCAGACCCAGGTTTTAAACTCTGGTCTGCTAAGGGGTTAGCTAAGGTATCTGATCTTTTTATAGGAAGAGTATTTATGTCATTCACAGAACTTAAAAACAAACATGACATTCCTGCTAAACATTTCTATAAATATCTTCAAGTTAGGAATTTCATTTTATCCAAGCAACAAAATAATCTTGATCTGCCCTCCTTGTCTTCACTAGAAGACATTATTGTAAGTCACCTATATAACAGAGGACAGGTGTCTCTAATTTATTCCTTGTTTGTTGACAAATGTAAAGAATCTCCGGCCAACATCCTAAAAGCATGGGAAGCGGACTTGGGTGGGAACTTGTCGAGTGAGGAGTGGTCAGAAGCCTGCACTTCGATTCATACACAATCTGCTAACACAAATTCCAAATTATTACAATACAAATGGCTGACTAGGCAATACATCACTCCAGTTAAATTGCATCATTTTAACCCTAATATTCCTGACACTTGCATTAAATGTACTTCCCAAAAAGGTTCTTTATTCCATTGCATGTGGGCGTGTCCTCGAGTGTTGGCGTTTTGGAAGGATGTATTGATTGTGATAGGTCAGATGATTGGTAAAAAGGTTCCTTTGAATCCTAAAATGTGCATCTTGAATATTTACCCTGAAGACTTTGTTATCCCAAACAACTTGAGATCCTTAATTAATTAATGTCTCCTTTTTGGAAGCCAAACGCTGCATTGCACTCTCTTGGAAGAAAGGGACATTATGTGGAATTTCACAATGGACCACGCAAATGACGTTCTACTTTGCACTTGAGAAAATCAGTTATTTTACTAAGAATAAGCTCGATAAATTCTGGGTGATCTGGTCTGTGTTTTACACTTGGCTGTCAAAATGATATCCAACTTGATGGATGGAAAGAGGATTGGTTATAAGGCCATATGGTGAGGCAAACTGATGTTTATGTAGGTTAGTCTATTGAGGGTCTGCTGCAACCCCCCACCCTTTTTTTTTTTTTTCTCCACCTTGTGTATATGTCCTTTGGGTTTTTGTCTGGTCTAGTTTAAGTATTTGTAAGTGTATATATGTATGTTTCTTGTTCTCCTGTTAAAATCAATAAATAAATGTTTTAAAAAAAAAAAGAATTCAGACACACCTGTGGTTTTTCTTAAAGCTTCATAAGTTTTGGAAATTTCTGGGATTTTTTTATTTTATTTTTATTTTTTTTTGCTTGATTTTGTGTTTGTAATTCTATCATTATATGAATTATTTCTATTTTGGCCTTTAAAATACACACAAAAAACATTATATTTTGGTTTACCTGAGGTTTTTTAAATAATAAATAACCGATGTTTTGATCAGTTAGTCAGTACTTGAGTAGATGATTTTTACCAAATTATTTTTGTACTTTTTGCTTTTAATTGAGTAAAAATACGGAGAAGTAGTGAAATTCTTACTTGAGTACAATTTTTGGATACTTTACCATCTCTGACGCTTAATTTCATGCACTGAAGACATTTGACTGAAAACCAAAATAGTAAAGAACATGAAGAAATTATCTAAAAAAAAATAAAAATGAAGTACCGTAATTTCCGGACTATAAGCCGCGACTTTTGTCTCACGCTTTCGACCCTGCGGCTTGTACAACGATGCGGCTTATTTATGAATTTTTTCTAACGGCCAGTAGGGGCGCTGGAGCAGAAAAGGGAAGCGTGAGACAGCTGGAATATATCTGTAGAGCAGGGGTGTCAAACTCCAGTCCTCAAGGGCCGCTGTCCTGCAGTTTTTTGGTGTGTCACAGGTACAAAACACTGGAATGAAATGGCTTAATTACCTCCTCCTTGTGTAGATCTGTTCTCCAGAGCCTTAATGACCTAATTATTCTATTCAGATGTGGTGCAGCAGAGGCACCTCTAAAAGTTGCAGGACAGCGGCCCTTGAGGACTGGAGTTTGACACCTGTGCTGTAGAGGAAGACTAATGTAACATTGTGCTTTGTGCATGAATAAAATTAGCTTGAACAGACCCTCATCATGGAGAATGCAAGAAGAAATGCATATGATGCAACTTTCAAGTTAAAAGCAATTGAGCTGGCCGATAAAGAAGGAAACAGACACTGAGGAAGAAGACTTCCATGGTTTCAGTGCACAGGAGGAAGAAGATGACGGCTCTCCGTGACTTTTAACCGTATGTTATTTAAACCAGCCCTGTTAGTGTTGTTTTGCTATATTGCTGCTGTTCAGAAAGAAAAGCTACAGCATATTATTAAAACTTTACAAATACTTTACTTTCTGTGTACCGTCTTTCTTTGTAAATATCTCATGTTTCAATGTTGGCACATGTGGCTTATACACCGGTGCAGCTTATGTATGTACAAAATGTGTTTCCTTTAAAAATGTAGGGGGTGCGGCTTATAATCAGGTGCGCGCTATAGTCCGGAAATTACGGTATTTAACAAATGTGGAGAATATTGGTAATCCTAACTAAGCATAAAAAAATAAAAAAAATGTTTAGTTTCAGCTGTATTTCTTCATCTTATAAAATATATTTTTTCTGCTCTCTGTTTTTCCGTCCAGGCTCCACACTGTGAACATGCCTTCTGCAACGCCTGCATAACCCAGTGGTTTGCCCAGCAACAGATTTGTCCCGTGGACCGCACAGTAGTGACGCTCGCCCACCTGCGGCCCGTGCCCCGCATCATGCGCAACATGCTGTCCAAACTCCAGATCAACTGTGACAACGCCAGCTTCGGCTGCACGGCGACGCTGCGGCTGGACCAGCTGCAGTCGCACCTCAAGGACTGTGAGCACAACCCGAAAAGGCCGGTCAACTGCGAGGAGGGATGTGGGTAGGTGGCTTCCACTGGGCAACCAAATAAATAAATAGATGGATAAAAATGTTCTGCTGTTAGTTTGTTGACTGATGAATAATCTGCTGTTATTGAAGCCTTGAAATGCCCAAGGATGAGCTGCCCAACCATAACTGCATCAAACATTTACGGAGCGTCGTGCAGCAGCAGCAGACCAAGATTTCCGAGCTGGAGAAAACTGTGGCTGAGCATAAACACCAGCTGGGGGAACAGGTGAGAGACTTTTGCTGACAATTTAGAAAACCTTTACACACAGTGTAATTTAAAGGCATCAGAGTAAATATATCTGACTGAGAGTATTGGAGAAAGTCGAAAATTACGAGATTAAAGTCATATTATTACCAGAAGAAAGTCAGAAAGTTACTAGAAAAGAAAAAGAGCAAAGCTTTGATATTTATCAGAATCTGATCTACGATTTCTTCTTTCGAACAGCTCTGAAAAAATAAAGAGCCCACTGCACTGAAACTCATGCTTATTCTATCAAATATTGACTTCTGCACTCTTCCTGATTTTTGTTGTTTCTAGATTAATATCAACTTGTTTTCTTTGCATCTTTTTTGTTATTTTCACTGTTTCTCATTTTCTGCTAATAAATACAAAAATCTTTGCTTGGGATTTCAGAGACGTGTTTGTCAGCAGTTCATAGAAAAAGAGAACAAAGTTCATTTTACTCAAACATAAACCTATAAAGAGTAAAATCAGAGAAACTGGTCATTTGAAGTCGTATCTTAATTTTTTCCTGCAGTTGATGATAATTTGCTTCTGATGTGTTAAAAAATGAAGTTTGTTCTGTTTGTAAAACTAAACTTAAATGCTCAGCATTTTTCACTTAAATGTTTTATTTTTTTGAGTTTTAATTATAAAACTGCTACTTTATTCTCCTAATATTGTGACTTTATTCAGTATTGAGTTTATTCTTGCATTATTACATAAAATATAGTTATATTCTTGTATTGTTAACACTTTATTCTCCCTATATTACAACATTATCCAGGTATTATTATGAGTTTATTCTCAGATTTCAACTTAATTGTCATAGAACTTTATTCTCATATTATCACGATTTGTTTTATTAATATTATGACATTATTCTTGTATTGTGACCTTTTTCCTTCATTATTGCATCTTTTTTCTTGTATTTTTATGACTTTATCCTCATATCATTGTTTTATTCTCATGTTCTGAATTTATTCTTTTATTGACTCTTTGTCTCTCATTATTACGTCTTTTTTTCTTGCTGTCTTGACATTTTTTCCTTGTATTACGATGGTTTTATTGTCGTGGTTATTTTTTTGTCTCATCCTGACTCTAATAATCTGTTTTTGTCTGAGTGCAAATGTGCACTGTGAAAATATTTTTTTTTTACCAAAGAGTTTTAATTATGTTTTTAAGTGGATTTGATTGGAACAAAATGTAGTTGAAAGAAAACATGTTAGAAATGAAATCTCATTATTTTTCTTTTGTTTTAGTTGAAGTCTGTTGAGTTTAGATTTATCAGTGATTTTTCTGTAATTGAGTTGCGGTTTTTCTTTTTTTTTTTTCCTGTCCAGAAACGAGACATTCAGCTGCTAAAAGCGTACATGAGAGCAATCCGCAGCGCAAACCCGAACCTCCAAAACCTCGAAGAGAGCATAGAGTACAACGAGATCCTGGAGTGAGTAAAACTCCCGTTTTTCCTCCCAGTCGATGACCTTTAGCCCGTTTCTGACCTGGACTCCGTCTCGTTTCCAGGTGGGTGAACTCCATGCAGCCGGCCAGAGTCACCCGCTGGGGCGGCATGATCTCCACGCCGGACGCCGTTCTCCAGGCCGTCATCAAGCGCTCGCTCATCGACAGCGGCTGCCCGCTGTCCATCGTCAACGACCTGATCGAGAACGCCCACGAGCGGAACTGGCCGCAGGGTCTGGCCACGCTGGAGACGCGGCAGATGAACAGGCGATACTACGAGAACTACGTGGCCAAGCGGATTCCCGGCAAGCAGGCGGTGGTGGTGATGGCCTGCGAGAACCAGCACATGGGCGAGGATATGATCCTGGAGCCCGGCCTGGTCATGATCTTTGCGCACGGAGTGGAGGAGATCTTATAACCCACCCACAGACACGGGGATGTTTTGCTTTCACTCATCGGAGTGGTAGAGAGGTTCGTTTTCTTAAAATCCTCTTTAAAGTGAAACCTACAAAAGAAAATCTGGCTTATTTAAAACAAAATCTTAGGCTTACTCCTAAGCTTGACACTTATGCCTTAAAGTAAGGACAAATACTCTATAAACCTGACAAATATAAACATAATCTGATGTCTAAGATGAAAGGTGATGTTTACAAGGTTTATTTCTAGTGCATTATATGATCTGATTGTTCTGCTACTAATATAGTAATAAGCATAAACCCCCATTTAATGCCCTCGCTTGTACAAATGCTTGTAAATACAAATACTATATTGAATTCTAATGTAATACTCGCCACTGTAATTAGGTTGTGATTTTGCTTTATTCAGTTTCCTGTGAATATTTCACAAAACGTCTTGCTTTCCGCTTTAGATTGTTCAGACCTTCTGTGCCATTTGTTTTATTTATTGTTGCCTTTTTTTGTTTCTTTTGCAAATATGATTGAAGATGTTACCATTTATTTTTTTGGAAACTGCCTTTTGGTGAATTTGAAGTTTGTTCCTGGAAGTTTAAAGGAAAAAAAAAAAAGTTTTCTTTGTTGCCTCTGTTGTATATATGCTGTGTGTGTCGGGTCCAGTTCAGGTGTTTAATTTGCAGCTAAACATTTGAAACGTCACTCAGTGCTATAATTTGGAAAATTAAAATAGTTCACTTATTTTTGTTTTGTTGTTTTAGGTGATTTATTTCCAGAATGAATTGTAGAAATCGAGGTTTTTACAGTTTTAGTGACGCACTACAGTAAAGCAGTCTTGGAGATTGTATAGATATTTGTGGAGTCACAATAATGCTTTACTATCAGTCACTTACTGCTGTAGTGAGAGGAACAAAACTTCAGATGAAGATGATATAAAAGCTCTTACAGGCAGACTGTGCCCTTCACTTCCTTCCTTGTTCATGTTTTTTATTTTGTCTGTAATGTACGGTGTTGTACAGACGAGTAATAAAACCTTAAACCTCACGTTTTTATTATTTAAATCACAATCTTCAAAGATCTGTATAGCATAAAGTCAACTTTTTTTTTAGCTTTAAATCACATTGTAATGTTTCTTGACCGAAAACATACCTGGATTGTTGCTTTTGTTCATTCGTTCATGTTTGAGAAATCCTTTAGTCTCCATGGCAACCATTCAGCGGTTCAAAATGTGACGCCCCCACTCAGCTCCTTCAGACTAGCCCGCAGCAATTAGCAAACGCCTGCTGAGCTCATTATATGTGCTACTTTTTGCAATGCTGGTGAAAACTTTAAAAGGGTTAATAGAGGAGCCATTTTGTGATGTCTTTCTGTTTTAGAAAGAGCTGGAGTTTCTTAAAGAGACAAAGGTCAAATTTTAAAATGTTAAATTATGAAGTCACATTTCTTTTAAGTCATATTTAAGTTTTTTGTGAGGCCAGTTCAAAGAACTTTACATAATAAAAACACAAACATATGAAAACCAGTGACAGACATTTCTTTTTGTCTTTGTTAAAATATATTATGTTGGTCATTTTATAAAGTGTCAAATATGTATATTTAATATGTCCAACATTTTTAAAACTGGAGGCAAAATTGTTAATTTGATTGCAGATGTAATTGTTACTCAAAAGTAGCATTACTTAAAAATGTTTACTCAAGGAAAAGTGAAACGTAGCAGTCCAAAAGCATTACTCAAGAAAGAAAAGTATTTAGTAAAAATACTACTGAAGTACTGAGTACTCAAGTATCATCATTTAATTAAAAATTATGTTGTCAGCCAGACCAAACTATAACAATATGTGGACATTTTGGCATTTTAAAGATTAAAATGACAATAATTCATGTAAGTAGCATAAAATAAAATAAGACAATTTTTTTTTTCCCCCAAATCAGTTTCTTTCAATATAAAACTTATGAAACTTTAACAAAAATTTTTGGTTAAGTCATGTTTGTTTTTTATTTTGTGGGTAGAAAATCCAGAAATTTGACTCATAAGAATAGTAATATTAAATAATAATACTACTCAAGTAAAAGTGAAAAGTACAGCATAGTAAAATACTCCAGAAAGTGTTTTTAAAAATGTACTCAAGTAAATGTAACTAGTTATTTCCCAACTCTTATAAAATGATTCTATGTGGCCTGAAAACACGACGCAGTACCGACGTCCACCACGGCGTGTCCTCAGAGAGCTGTCAAATCCGGAAGAGGACGTCAGACGAAAACAAAGATTTGAGTCAGTAGACTGTGAGGGCGTTAAGGAGCAGAGGCAGTGGGAAGTTAAGTGCTGCTGGTTTGGATTATAAAGCCGACGAGGAAAGTTTCCACGCTGAACCCAGACAGTGAGGCCTGACCTCACTCATCCTCCTCTTCGTCGTCTCTCCCGGACACCCACATGATTCTCTGTCTGTTATCCTCTCCCGCCAGCCTCGTCCTCATTGTGGAGCCTAATCCCTCACTATTGTGATCACTGGAATGAGAAATCATGTGCTTCACCAAATACCGTGGCTCAGTTATTATTCTCCGCCAACAGCATTTGCTAGCATGGCGTTCAGCTCTCGTGTTGCAAGAGAAAACGCCTTAAATACTGAAAAATATGCAAACTATTCCAGCTGTTTGCAATAAAACAAGCAAGGAACAATTTACATTTCTCAATATATTCCAGTGGTTTTCCAAATCAATTGAAAAATATTGCTTTGACTGTGATTTCAAAATTATTCCCTTTGTGTGTCATCTGAAGCTTATTATGAGCAGGGGTGGTCCAAGCATGTTCGGTGCCCTGGGCAAATAACATTCATGGGCCCCCAGTGCCTACTTTTTCAACCAATCATGGCATTTAAATTTAATGGCATATCAGGGCTATTGCAGATGGGAAAATAGAGGAGTGAATTTCAGCCAAAATACTCAGAAATTTTCTAGAGAAACAAGAAAATCTCTGTGCTTCAAAATTTTAAAAATTACAAGAAGAAAGTGATATTCGTTCAGAAATTTTCTAGAAAAAAACTTGGAAATTTTTTAGCTTAAAAAGTTTAACCTTTTCTAAAAAAAGAAAATGTAAAATTTTGAGATTAAACTCAGAAATGTTCTAGAAAAATCTTTTAAATTTAAAAGTTAGAAAAGTTGAAAACATGCTAGTGAAAACTCAGAAATTTTTAGATTAATCTCAGAAATTTAAAACAAGAAATGTGAAAATTCCAGTTTCGAAAGTTAAACATTTTAAAATTATGAAAATTTCTGAATTTTTCTAAACTATTTGCAACAAACAGGCCTATATATATTTCCAATCAGTTAATTGCTGTTTAATCCAGTCCACGTGAAGTTATCATAGCTTTACTTTCCCATGTTGCAGTTTAGTTTTTGAAGAATGAAAATCTTAAAAACGGAAGTTTTTCTTCTTGTTTTGTTTTGTTTTTTGTTTTCAAATATGTTGCTCTAAGCAGCTAACAACATTGCTCATGCCGCCCTGCAGGAGATGCCGCCCTGGGCCGCTGCCCACATCAACCATATCAGAAACAGCCACTGCACATGAGAACTCCCTTTGTGGTTCTGCTCTGATTCACAGTCAGTCAGAACCAAACGCTGTCTGGTTCTGGCAGCGTTTCTGCAGGATCTCAACCTTGTTCTTATGGAAAAAGGCCTCCAGTTCAGAGTTACGTAGCAACTACTTACATTTAATCAGTAGACAAAAAATTATTTTAATTTTTGGTTCACTGCGTTGTCCTTTTTCCTCTTACTTGAGGAATGTTTTTATACATTCACGAGAAGGCTTACTCCTTACAAGGAGTAAGCCTTCTCGTCTTACTTCTTGTTTTCTCATGTCATGTCCAACCTGCTGGGCCTTTTGGCACTGGAAGTACTTCACCCTGTTCTAACATGCAGCGTATTTGCATTCATGATTGTAAGAATTCGTTTCATAATGCTGACTCTGGTATTTTGCAATCGTGATATTCATTTGTATTAGCTTTTTTATTATTATTTTAGTTCTTAAAATACCAGAATTTGGACATAACTACATTTTTGTATGTCTGATGGCATCATTTTTAAATATTAAATGAAATGTTCTGATCAAATACTCAAGTTGAGTTTTACCGTTTTTTCTTTTACTTAAGTAAAAATATGTTGAAGTAGTGCTATTATCAGAGTACAGTTGTTTGGTGCTCTACTCACCTCTGGTAGTTCGCTAATATCATTGGGTTTTTGTGCTTCAATGAGATTTTCAACCAGAGTTTAAGGCCGATCACCATAACGGCTGGTCTTGTATCTTTCTGAACTTTGTTTGAACCACGCCTTGGTGGACTTTGAGAATTGCTTGGAATCATTACCCTGTTTGAAGGTCCACAGCTTCGGCGGCGTCAGAGGCTTTCCCCATCAAATCCGTCTCGCTCGCTCTACGTTTTCTGAGCCAGTGGGAGCCGAGCTGCCCCAGAGCGCTGAGGCGCTGCCATGCCTCACTGCGGTGAATGTCTTATTTTTCCTCCTCCAGACATATTGTGGCTCAACATGCCTCAGAAGTTCAAGTTTTGATTTTTCACTCCACAGAACAGAATCTCAAAACCTGGTGGGTCGATTTATACAGTTCTGACCAAATTGCAGCTGAGTTTTCTTGTGCCTTTGCTTCAGGGAGCAGGCATGGAGCCTCTCAGTGAATCATTACCATACAGAAATAAAAAGGTCTTTTGCAAGCAGTTTAATGCAGCTGCCATCCTGCAACTTTTATGTCAACTCAAGTTTATTTACAGCACATTTCAGCAACAATCAGTTCAAAGTGCTTCACATCATAAAAACATAATGCAGAAACCAAATATGAAACAAGCAACAAACGTTAGTTTTTGTCAAATGCCATCATCAAAATCATCAAGCAAATACACATTGAATATGTTGGTCAATGTTACAGTTATTACGAATCAAAGGCAGTTCTAAACTGGTGGGTTTTATCCTTGATTTAAAGGAAATCAGTGTTTTGGATGTTTTGCAGTTTCCTTGATTTGTGGTGCATAGAAGCTGAATGCTGCGTCTCCTCATGTGGTTCTGGTTCTGACAATTACAGAGCAGACCAGAACCAGAAGACCTGAGGGGTCTGGAAGGTTGATACAACAACAGCAGATCTTTAATGTATTGTAGAGTTAAGCCGTTCAGTTCACGTGATAGAAGACTGACTTTGTAACCGACTCTATGTGGTTCTGAATGTCAAAGTTCATCACTACACCCAGATCTCCGGTTCCAGCTGTAATAACTGAAGCTGTGTGTTGATTCTTGATCGTTCCTTTTTTAGGTCCAAATTCAACAAGTGTGGTGTACCCCACGGTTTAATCCTAGGACTCCTCTTATTCGGTATCAGATTATAACAAGAGAAAATAAGATTAGCTACCACCGATGATACACAGCTCTACGTTGCGATGTCACCTGGTGACTCAGAACCCGTCCAAGCACTGAACAGAAACAAAACTGGAGCTATAACTTTTACATCTAAAGTGGAACGAACTAGTCAGCACACAGCTTCATCTATTACAACTAAAAACCAGCGACCAGGCCCAAAATGTGGGTGTGGTGATGAACTCTGACCTGAACTTTCAGAGTCACATTAAGACAGTTACAAAGTAACGGCCTTCAATAACCTGAAGAACATTTACGGGATTAGAGGTCTAATGTCTCAGCAAGATCCAGAGGAACTCATCTATGCATTTATCTTTAGCTGCATTGATCACTGCAGCAGCGTCTTCACAGGTCTGCCTAAAATATCCATTAGATCCAGAACGCTGCTGCTGGCGCTCTGACTAAAACCAGGAAGTTAGAGCACATCTCCCAGTTCTAAAGTCCTCCCTCCGGTTTCCTGTGGCTCAGAGAAAACAGACCATAAAATACTGTTGTTCGGCTTAGAGATCTGCTGTGGTTCTGGTCTTGGTCTGCATCCCTAGAACCAGAAAGAAACATGGAGAGGCACCATTCAGCTTCTATAATCTGCAAAAACCTTCTATTAAACTGCAAAACAGCCGAAATCCAGACTAAAACCCCACCTGTTTACAGTTGCTTTGGATTAGTAGTAAGTCTAACATTGATCAATATGTTTTATGTACATTTGCTTGATGATTTTAATAACGGCATTTGACAAAATGCAATGTTTACTGCTTGCTTCATAATTCATGACTGTGTGACGTTTTTACGAGGCAAAGCACTTTGAGCTGCCTTGTTGCTGAAATGTGCTACACAAATAAACTTGAGTTGACTGCAGATAACTTTAGATGCGTAGATGCATCTAAAAGTTCCAGGTTGGAAACTTTTAAGGACTTATTGCCTAATTTGTTACTGAAAACACTGGAGCTAGTTTTAATTCTACTAATTAATTTGAAGTTGAGGATGAAAACATTTAAGTGAAATTTGCAGAAAAACAGTTAGCAGTTGAGCAATATCAAAATATAACTCCTACAACTTTTATTGGTTTGTTTTGTATCAAACAAATTTATTAACTACTCATACCAGTCAGCTATGATAACTGCAGAAATAGGACCAATAAATCAGCTGCAGTTAATTTATTAAAGTAACTTAGCGCAGGTGAATTACAGTACGGTTAGCATTTGTTGCCTTGTCTGAGTTTTGCATAGCGGCATCACGCAGTAACCACGAAATTACTTATTTTGATTTTGATTTCTTTAAACGTTCTTTAGATATTTTCCTTCAATAGGACATTTTGCAGTCAGATGCACCAGAATATCAGTTTTATTTGGAAACTTTGTGCACACAAGCAAAGAATTTCACTTCGGTTCCACTTTTCTCTCAATTAAACATTGTAAGAAATCAATAGATACATTAAAATTCAAAGTAAACTTTATCTTTTTTTGGTATCTTGTAAATATTCATATAGACAGTGTTTTTACATAAGAGAAGAAGAAGAATTTGAACCAAGTGAAGCTAAAACTAAATGCCACTTGAGGTGTTTCAGTCAAAATATATTTACAGATAAAATACATGTGTTAAATGTGAAATGTATTTATATTTTGTACAGTTTTGTTGGCTTATTTACTCCTCTGACTATTGTTGCCTTCCTAAAATAATGACCTAAGTCATTTTTTACCAAACGATGATAAAGGTAAAAAAACAGAACAACAAAAACAATAAATAAATAAATAAAAACTAATTGCATTATTTTAGGAAGGTGATGTTTTGGAAATTGAGTTTTCTCTAGAGTCTAGATACTCCAGTTAACAATTGATCTATTACTAAATTAGGCAATGAATACTTATAATAATTGCTTTATGTGATTATATATATATAGATATATCTATCTATATATATATATATATATATATATATATATATATATATATATATATATATATATATATATATATATATATATATATATATATATATATATATATATATATATATATATATATATATCTATATATATATATATATATATATATATATATATATATATATATATATATATATATATATATATATATGCACACATATGTTGTTGTTTTCCACACTAAAAGCATTAAGTGTTTCCTGCATTGATTTCCTTTAAGTGATTCTAATGGTAATGATTATTTTAATGAGCATTACTTGACGGCTCCACACACGGCTGTGTGCGTGTGTGTGTGTGTGTGTGTGTGTGTGTGTGTGTGTGTGTGTGTGTGCCTGTGCGTGCGTGTGTGTGTGTGTGTTGGTTCATGAGGAGGGGTGTGCACGCTGGGAGCAGCCGAGGCGGTGCTTATGGAGGGATATTCTCACTCACTCTCTGCCCTGCACTACTTCACCGCTTTCACCGCCTCCATTTGAAGTTGGCTGGCCGCTCTGCTCCTCGCCGGAAAGAAAGCAGAAAATAAATAATAGTAAAAAAAAATTAAGATAAATAAAAAAATCCCTGGATTTGTACCCGGCTGTAGGGCTGCACCACGACGAGCTCAAAAACAACGGAGCGTCGACAGAAAGGTAAACGACCCGCTAGCGACAGTACATGTCCGGACTCGCAATGATTGAAGTTTCGCTGCGCGTTTTAGCGGCAGATCAGCGCCAGCAGCACACAGCGGGATTATTCCAGCCGAAAAAAGAAACGGGGTTTGCGTTATGAATCCAGCGAGTTCTGCACAGGATCATGTTGTGACAGCGGAATACTTGAGCAGAAGCATCAGAGCAGACAGACTGTATATAAATGCACTGCGCTCTGCCTCATTTAAGGACATTATTTCAGTTCCTTTTGCAGGCTGTCACGTCTCCTTGAATTACATTTGGTGCACCAAGATGTCTGATTTCTCTGGGACTCAACTGTAGGTGCTTTTCTGAAAACTGTCCTCATGATTTACAGTCTGACAGCCCACTAAGCAAACAGGTTATTTTTCCCATGTGATAGGATCTTAACAGTGACCCTCATGGCAGTTGATGTGTGTTGCAGGTTATGTTGCTGTACAAGCTGCAACACTGCAACCTCAACCAAAACACACATTAAACAACCCAGGGGGAGGTGGAGGTGCTGCTGGTGGGCATTTTTTCAGAAATGTGACAGCTAAATCCCTCATAGTTGGTGGGAAGCGGGCGTTGGTAGTTACTGCCACCTCTGAGAGCTCATTGTTTACTCAGAGCTCCCTTTTCAGTGTCTTCTGACAGTAAATGGTGAGTGTAACTTTCAATCTTTGCACTGACTGGAAAAGGTTTCGAAGTTTTAAAGACAGGGAGTTTGACAGCTTTTCTTTACTTCAGCCGTGATGTTGTGTATGGCTACCTTTGAGGCGAATTGCCTGAAAAACCTAATTTTGTGACCTGCTCTTCTGTAAATGTTTAGAGATGTGAAACTGGTACGATCTGAGAAATGACATCGATGGTTGCTATGTGCATGGATTATTTCACTTCCCTATAAATATATATAGTATATTCATCACTCACTTTCCTTATTATGTCACCATGCTGCTGGAATTATGCTTTGATTAATGATAATTAATTTGGCATCCAGATTTTATAAAGGATTTATTGTGGCAGTAGCCCAGGGCTACACATTGTTGTTTTTTTTGGGTGGGGGGGGGGCTTAAAGTTTGAATGATTTATTTTTCTACATGAATTCATGTATTGCAAATAGGTGGTTTAATATTGTTGAGTTTCTATACATAAAATTGTGAAGTTATAAAAGAACTTTAGAGAAGTTAAAATTTCAGTGACTGCACAATAAATTAATTAATCACTCGATAAATTAAAATTAGCTCACTATTTCCCATTGTGGTGTTTAAGATTTTGCTTGCAGAAACATCAAAATCCAATTTTACTTACCGGTAAGCTTTTGGCTTAAGTAAAATATGTGATATTTATTTTGAATATTTACAATATTTCCCAGTTACAGTGTTTTGTGTTCTTTACAAAATAAAAGCTTTTTGATCAGTGAGAAGTTGAACTTGCATAACTATGACAACATATTATTTGAAAATGGTCGCAAAACAACAACGTTATCGTTTATTTCAATAATATTTGGGACAATTTATCATCCAGAAAAATGTCGTGACAGGGTTAATTGACTTCACAAACAGGCCCAGACTTTCGACCCCGAAAGTTAAAACTTTTGGGGTCGTTTATTTGCGTGAAATTTCAGGAAAGACTTTTGGTCTGTTTTATTTTGTTTACCATTAAGGATCTTTTTATGAAAAACATGGAGCCCTCTAGTAAGGGTGATACTGGAAATTGGTCCCATATCATCCAAAAATTAAGTATCGGATCGCCTCCAATACATAGTCTGAACCAGAAATGGTCTGCGCCAGTGAACCGCCATCTTGATAGGCAAGGGCAACAAAAAGAAAATATACTGACACTCTTGACCAATGTGCAAGAGTGTGGCTTGTTTACTGTTGCCATAGCAACTACATAACGAATGTCATGATGGATAGTTACAGATACCTACCAAAATGGCGGTCAGCTACAGAGTTTCTGAAAGTGTCACGTCACATGAATCACTCCCATTCCAGCAATTAGTCCGCCCCAGGGTTTCGCTTGTTGTCTCTGTAACGAGCGAAATGCTTTATAGCATTTCACACTATAAAATAACTAATAAATGTGTGCATGAATTGTGCTGATATCGCATCGGGTCAATATCGGTATCGGCCAGAACTCAAAGCTTTATTATCGGATCTGTATCAGAAGTGGAAAAAGTGCATAATTATCAATATCAGGGTTGAAGTTGACAGAAAATTTTAAATATGTAATTATGTATTATTGGAAGACATTATTAATAATACCTAAACATGAGGCAAAAAGCAGGTAAATATAATTTTTTTTGATATGTAACTTCATTTGCTGAAGTTGTGAACTGGTAAAAACAAGCACCTGATCTCAGTCTCTGTGCATCACATACTGACCGTTCTGTGTTGCCATTGTTCTTCCAACCATTTCGCCAAAGAGACTCTCTAACCTCTTTGCTATCACTGTTACTGGTGTATAATGAGTAAATAAACGATGCTTTATCAGCCTGCAGCCCTGCAAGTCTTATAATCCACCTGGGGAAACTCTGAAATTACCTTAAATTGGACGTCAAAAAGGGAATTTATTGGGTTGGGCCCCAAATTGACTCCTGCCCAGGCCCTCATATTCTCCTAACTTCGGCCCTGTTCACAGAGTACCATGAGAGAAAAGGTTTTGTTTTATTATTATTGTTATTATTTAATATGCTGTTCCTTAATGTCACTTTTTTAAACTGTTCTTGTGAAAGTCTTGTTCTCTTAGTTTTTGTTTTTTACCGATGCATTAGAGGAAAGCACAAGATTCAATTTCTGATTAATTAAAAAGACATTTATTGTATCAGTTTCTGGTAGTGAATTTGTAGGGGAACCAGTTAAGACCACCTCAAAAAAAAGAAAAAGAAAAAAAAAAAAGAAGTGAAAAGCGTCTGTGGTTGTATGACAGCATGTTACCTCTCAAGTCGGGTCAGGTTTTACTTTTTTTTCTCTCTCTGTCTGCGAGCGGCTACAAAGCTGCCTGCACAAAAACAAGCTATTATATAAGTCACATTCAAGTCTGAACTCAGAATGATGGGCTGTCCTCACTTTGAATCTGGGGGAGTGGGCGAAGCCTCGCCTACATTTTCCAAGAATCTGTGATTCATACTGCCGTGAATGTCGCTTCTCTCTTTTCTTTTTTTTCTGTTTCGGTCTGATGTAGTCTATTTATGTGACGTTCCACTTTAGCTGGTGTTTCTCCTGGGTTGAGCTTGTAGTTTGCATAACATTGAATTCCTCAGATAACACCAAGCAGGAACAGACAAGGGGAAGCCTTGTTTTAATAGATTATGCTTAGCTCTGACTACGCAGTATTGAAATACTTTCCTGTAAGTATTTGAATTATTACAAAATGGACATTTATGTATGCAGCTCTGGTAAAAATGAAGAGTCCAGAGCACTGAACCCCGTTGAAAACCTCCTGGTTATTCCTCCAGATATCGATCTCTGAACTCTTTCTGAGTTAAAACATTAATATTGTTGTTTCTAAATTAACATGAACTTGTTCTCTTTGCATTATTTGAGGTTCTGAAAGGGCTGCATCTTTTTTGTTATTTTGACCATTTCTCATTTTCTGCAAATAAAAACATTTTTTGCTTGGAATTTCACAAACATGTTGGTTCATGGAATAAAATAACAATCTTTATTTTACTCAGAAAAAAACCTAGAAAAAGTAAAATCAAAGAAACTGATCATTTTAAGTGATATATATATATTTATATATTTATGTGTGTATGTATGTAAGGTTCTCATTGTACAACAAAAATGCATAATGTGATGCAACTTCTTTTAATGGGAAGTAATTGCGATAAACAATAATATTGTTGTGTTGAGTCCATTTCAGTTAATATGATATTAATGGCCTAATAATGCGAGAGAACATAATCAAACATCAGCCAGCTTTAAATTATAATGAGCATTTAACACAGGAACTGGAAGACTTGTTAAATATCCAAAGTAAATACATAAAAAACCAACAAAAACAAGGAATAAAATGAATTATGAAGTTCTTCTGAGACCAAAGCACCAGACGGAGGAGTTTTGATCATCCAGTTTTTGGTAGAAAGAGAGAAGAACTGGAAAATGGAAGTTATTGAGCTTGTCATTTAATCGATTTATTGCAAAAAGCCTAACTGAATTGTTAAAAACCACAAACTGCTTAATCTCCCTGACAGCTTTTGAAAGCATTTTGGTAAGAGATCACTTAAAATGACCAGTTTCTCTGATTTTACTTTTTGTAGGTTTATGTTTGAGTAAAATGAACTTTGTTCTTTTATTCAATGAACTACTGACGACATGCCTCCAAATTTCTTAGCAAAAATTTAGATGCAGCCCTTTCAGACCTCAACTAATGCAAAGAAAACAAGTTAATATTCATTTAGAAACAATAAAACCAATGTTTTAACTCAGGAAGAGTTCAGAGATCAAAAGTAACCAGGAGGTTTTCAGTGCAGTGGGCTCTTCATTTTTCCAGAGCTGTGTGTCTCTCTGCTCTGCAAAGTGACCCTCTGAGCTAACGGACCTTTTATAGTAAAGGAGTTTTCCCGCGGTGGTGCAGGCAGTGAGTCACAGCAGCATCTGCGTGTTGAATGCAGTTTAGCGTCTATTTTTGATGGCCTGCCTGTGTCGGGGCAGGTTGCGTGGTTGCAGGGGGAAGACTCAAAGCTAACCCCTGGCTGCCTCCCCTCCGCCCTGCGGATCCTCCTACCTGTTAGTCACCCATGGATGTGCTTTGACGGAGAGCAGCTGATGGAGGGAAACTCTTTCCATAGCAACCGTGCATGTCGGTCCTTCCCCTCTATCAATCTGATGCAATCTGCGCTCACTTCACTGGAGAGAACTGTTGTAGTTTCAGGACAAAAACAAAAGCTCAACACTATTTGTATTTGACTGTGTTTTTTTCTCTCTCTCTCTTTTTCTTTTTTTTGTTCAGAAAACCCAAAATAGTGTTTTCCAACCACAGGATGATGACAAAGTTGGTGGCTTACACTCTGCAAGATTTGCAAAACAGCAGATTTCCTTCACACAAGTCGTGGGTGTTGTGAGAGCTTGCGCAAACATTCAACCCCTACTGGAAAAAAGGTCGTCCCCAGGAGAAGGGAGCCGTTTCTTTTTCCTCTTTAATAAGCATTGTGCCTCAGGGTTTCCCAGCTCAGGGTTCAGGTTTTATCACCGTCTGCTATTTAAGGAAACCCCGGTGAGAACATGTAACCTGCTGTTGTGTTTTGCACCGTTTACGTGGAGCAACAATTTGTTTAAACACAAATCACACCGCAAGCTGCGTGGCAGTGGATGGGTTCACTCTTTGCCAGCATCTAGATGCCTAACATCTACACAAGAGAAACTTTTCCACGTAAATGTTTCTGTAAGGGAACATAAACAGTTCCCTCATAAAGCACCTGAGGTTTTACCATCAGTCCAACAGCCTGACGTTACCAAGAGCAAACAGTCCGAACAGTTCGCAGCTTGAGCAGTTCCTCAAGCTGCTGAAATACTTAGCAGCTTCGCATCCGTTTTCGCATTCAGTTGTTTTCAGACAAGCAGCTCTGAATATATTACGCTATTCATTTCTCCTCATACATGCGTCGGTTCTTCCTGTTCTCCATGTTCTGGTTGGTCCTGATGCCCCCCCAGCGTGCAAATCATTATCTAATCAGGAAGAGAGGAATCGGATTACTCAGATAGGATCGAGATCATGTTGAAGTCGACAAAAATGATGATGGTGCTGGGTTGGTAAGGAGACAAAATGCAGCTGAAACAAGATATTTGCAGACGCTATAAAAAGATGCAACCTTTTTTCTCTTCCCGTCTGATAAGAGCTGAAACCTCTCCTTGTTTCAGACAGGATTATTTATATTTACTGAATGACATGTCTTTAAAACTCATTCAGAGGTTCACAAATACGCTTATTGGGGGAATTTAGTAATCGATTAAGAGTATGCAGAACCAAAAAAGGCCATTTGTTGAGAGGACAACATACTCAGAGCATTAATTAAACCAAAACTATATAAGAATATACACACTTTTATAGATTTTGCATTTAGGATTAAAGAAAAACTTTTGTAATTCAGAAGTATCGTAGTTTTATATTCGCCTGGTTCAGGTTACTCAGCAAAAACACAACATATTATTAAGTATGTTTGTTAATTTCCAGTGAAAATATCTTATTACACTTTAAATAAGACAAAAATGACTCACAGGTCATTTTTAAGCAAGGTATGAGAGCTTGTTTTAAGTCAATAATTCTTGAATATTGATTTAAAAAAAGCAGATTATTTTACTAATGTAAAAAATGTTTTATTCTAAGTAAAATGATCTGCCAGTGCAATTAGTAAAAATACATATTAAGGAATAATTTACTTAAAACAAACATGTATATGTTGGTGAAAAGCTAATTGTATGTTAGTAGTGTCTTATTTCAGATGTACTGAGGTATTTGGACTAGAAACTAGAGAAAATTACTTGGTAATATTTTGTGTTTTTTCAGTGTAGGTTAAAAATCTCTTTTGTTATTCAATTAATATCTACAAACGATCAAGTGTTTACAAAAAATAAATATATGTTGTTGCATTTTGATGCCTGAAAGTGTTTTGTTCATGTGTTTAAACAAATATGCACTGGCATAAACACCAGGGATGGATGTGTTTCGATGCATTGTGTGTTTATCAGCCCTGCAATAACAGCAAATAAGTTTCTGAAAATCCTGGCAGGAGCTAAAATATCTGGGTTGAAATATCGAACAAACAAAATCAGGGCTTGGAAATTAAATCAGGGGTAAAAAATCTTTAGCTTTTCAGGATTTTTTCTTGATCTGATTTAATTAAAACTGTAAAAATGTATCCAAAATAACCAGCCTTACATCTAGAGGAGGAAAGAGAAAACTACAGAACATAATGGAAATGAAACGATTAGTCAGATTAATCAAATTAATCATGATGAATCAAATAATCATCAACTATGATGAGTAATCGATTAATCATTAACTGGAGTAGATAGACTAAAAAAAGGCCATTTGCAGTAAAGCAGTAATTAAGACAAAAAAGTAGATAAATCTTGCATTTAATATGAAAAACCTTATTTTTTTGTAAATATGTTCCACCCAGAACTCACCAAGTGAAACAGATTTAGCTTCACTTGATTCAGCTTCTGTAAAAAGCAAAGCAAAACTCCTGTCAGGTGTTTTTTTTCTATTTATTTATTAATTTAAAAAGTATTCAACACTAGACTGAAGTCACATGTTGATGTTAGAAGTATTTGTTTTGCTGCAGGTTCATCCTTTGCTACAAATAATCAAATGTCCATTTAAAGGAATGTTATGTTATTCAATTTTAGACAATAAAATCTGTATTTTCTTTTTTTAAAAGGAATAAAGGTAATTATTTGCATTTTTTATGTATTTTTAATATTGTATAAGATTAGCTTAAGTGGATAATTAAATAATATCATTTATTTTTACCCAAATAATCAATAGAATAATGGATTACTAAAATAATAGTTGGAGCTTAAAAATATAAGCCAGATAGAAAATTGGCCAAAATTTCAGCAAAATATTTGACCATCGTTCAGCTTAAATGGGAATATTCTTGCTTTTAGAAAATAGAAATACTTTTGCTAAGGAGAACCGAGCTAAAAATGGAAAAGTTTTGTTTATTTATTGTTAGAAATTTACAAAAATAGAAAGTTTTCTATTTTACTGTGTCTTTTTTTATACCGATTATGTAAACATCTGTTTTCAGCTGCAGATTAAAGTGCTGCTCTTGATGAAAACAGGAAAGGAAGATCATGCAGACGTTTCTAAAATTAGAGGCTCCTATTTTTAGTTAATTTATGAGTCAGTTTTTGTCGACGGAGTCTGTAAGCGGTCAGAGTCTCTGATCTGATTTTCATGATTCCTTCACGTGTCGCCGTCGCTGTCAACACCCGACCCGGCCAACCGCATGAGCAGAGATGCTAGGCAACGCCGCTGACCTTTTGGGGGAATTAAGAGAGGGCAGTGTGAACCTTTCAGAGTCCGAACAGCGTAAGATGGATCCGGATCACATGCATGTAGTGCATGGTATCCCACATTATTTCAGTGGCTTTCTCAGTGCATTCTTTGTCCTCTGAGGAGTCTGATTGTCGGGCAGCCGCCACTGATTCGTGCACCAGCTGCTGCTGAATGTGTGATAAAACCTGGGGACAAAAGTGTGAACGAAAGCTTCAGAGTGAGCCTCTTTTCATCAGCCTGGACTGAAAAACATTGTGCACTTTGCTTTCAGTTTGCATCTCTGATGTGGACTGGATTGAATACCTGGGATGTAGGGCTTGGTGATAAATCAGTTTTACCGATCGGTTGAATTTTTCAATGCAAAAACACAAACTCTAACCAAGTATTTTAGTCTAGTTTCTAGTTTAAATGTCTTAGCATACTTTAACTAACTGTTACAACTGAAGTCAATAGCAACTAGTTCCAATGGCAGATTATTACACTCATAACATGGGAACAAGTCTTGTTATAAGTGAAATAATCTGCTATTATTTACTTTTTGATTCTGAATTATTTACTTAAAACAAGCTCATCTTATAAGCAGTGATGGCGTAGTTACTTTGAAAAAGTAACTTTAATCGGACTACTGATTACTCCTTGAAAAAGTAACTTAGTTATATTACTGACTACTTGATTTGGAAAGTAACTAAGTTACATTAAAAGTAACTTTTTAGTTACTTTCAGCAGCTGCTAACAACAACGCTCCGCCTCCTGTGAAAATCACATTGAGCTTTGCTAATACTTAATTGTAAGCTATTTTATAATGGTAACATCAACAATGTGTCTCCACTGATAAGGTTGAACTGAAGAGGAGATTGTAGAAAAAACAGTACAAAAAATAAAAAACGTGAGTAATTTATGTGGTCCACTGTTGACTGGAAAACTCTAAGAAGGATTTTAAAGGAAGGATTTTTTAATGTATTCCGAAAGGCGTACCTCTGTTTTGACCAACCAGAAGCTCCTTTGGACACTCAGAAAAACTTAGACCTTCCCTTAATTTCACGCCGAGATCAAAGGCCACTTTTGTCTCCGGTAGGACAAAAGAGCAAGAAGCTGTGTCCTGGTTTTATGGGCTTCTAGGGCCACCTGAGCAAATAGAACCTTAAAATAAGACTTCACATATACCTGTGAATTTCGGAGTGTCTCCTCACAAAGTTAAACTCAGTAATTTGGTTCAAGGAAAGGTTACCTTCACAAAACCCAGTTTTTGCTCATCTGCACTCAGCGTCTCAAAAGATTTGAATCTTTGCCTTATCACATAAATCCTGAACAATTTGCTAATACTAAACAGCACATTTTCATTCAAACAATTTCCATTTGATTCAGATATTGTCCCAGATAGTACAATTTTCAAATACATTCATCATTCACTATTCTAAACTTAGATAATACACTTTGGTTAAAAACTTGCTATTAATACTTAGAAAAATGTCTTAGAAATGAAATGTTAATGATTTCAATATTCTATGTTGTATTTAGTTTAAACCATGCCAGATGTTGGTTCTGGAAGACCTTTGATGTTCTGTGACCCAAACAGGCTTCTGTCCTGCAGGCGATCTAATTTTATGGCCTCCTGACCTCTGATAACACAGCAGGAGCCTCACAGAGATCCCCTTTTGATCTACATTTGGTTCTTGTTTCTGAATACTTACCGATAGAGTAGTTTAGTTTTAAATCCTTAACCCAGACCTGTTCAAAATTAAGAAATTTGTTCAAAATAAGAACGTTCATTATACATTTTACACCTGGCGTATGATTAACTGTATTAAGCACTCCAAAATAATCATTTTTCCTTAACACAGCACAGGGAGGGAAGCCCCGCCAACGCCCGCCCATGCGTGGGATAGGTTAACTGATAAGAAAACACTTCTTTTTTAAACTATATCAGCATCAATTTTATGAGTATTTAGTATCTCGGGCTGCATTTGCTTCCTGCCCCATTATTTGTATTACTTGACGTTGGTACTACGTCATCTGCATTCCAGCAACTGCTAATTTAAGCTAACAGTCAACCATAATTCAGCTTCACAGAAACAGCAAATGAAAGGTGCACAGCGCAGGAAGGAAACAAGCAGCAGTCTGTTTGATGCTGTGTTTTATTTCACTTCAACTCAAAGTTGTGTTTATTTCACTTAAAATTTTCAATTTCCTCCTAGAGCACGTTTTAGACTATTACCTCATTCATTTCCTACGAGCTGAGGAAGCCAGCAGTCGATTAGAGAAGCATGCTGCCTCTAATGACAGACCTGATGGAAAGATCACATTCTTTCAGTAACATAATTGTGTTTTAACCCCATTATGTATTCCATCACTTCTGTAATCTGTTTTTATGTTTCTTCTATGACAACAGAATGAAACAGGATGTTGTTACCTGTCCATTTATTCGTTTCCTCTCCCCTTAATCATTAATGAGGTGAATGTTTTATTGCCTTTATGAAGTTTCCTCCCATTAGACCCCTAATGCTGGTGAAAGCTTCCTCCCAGGCCCTCAAAAACAACCTGAGGTCAAGTCATGCTGCACTCTTCTGCTCCTTCGCTGTGTCATATTCAAATGTTCACTCTCAGCTTTGTGTGACATTTAAGTTTCCTCCTTTTCAAACACAAGGGGAGGCCCCTCCACTCCCCAGGCTGGTTTTTGTGGCCTGAGACTAATATGTCATTGTTTATCTCCTAATTCTTGCAGACCACACCACTGCTTGACATTTGCTAAGTGTCTGGTGTTTGATGTTCTCTGAAAGCTGATTTAGGCCAGGGAGTGCATGAAACACATTTTGGGTGCAGACAGTCCCCAGAGAGAAAGTGTCCTGGGTATCGTTCGGCTGAAATCATTTCTGCCTGACCCAGTTTCAGATGGCTAGCTGCGTGTTTTGGTGGCGTGGGGTCTAACAGAGACACTTTACAAGCATCAGCATGCAAATTATGCTGAGTTTTCTTTTGCGAGGCCCCAAAATATGTGAAAAAATAGAGCCGGCGCACTGCAAAAACACAAAATCTTACCATGTATTTTTAACTTAATTTTGTGTGAAAATACAGAAATAAGAAAATTTACTTAAAAGTGACTTTTCAATAAAAATATGAGTTGTTTTAAGTCAGTAATTCCTTAATATTGATCATAAAGTGCTAGTTCAAGACAGTTTTTGATATTACAGGTGAAATAATCTGTCAGTGGAACTACTGGATATTTTCATCAATATCAAGGAATTATTGATTTAAAATAAACATCCAAATTATTCAGAGTTTTTTTTTTTTTTTTTTTTTTTACGAGGCTCCATCATGTAAGGAAAAATAAAAATAGCAACTTTCACACTTCCAAAAAAAATGTTACACCTGAAATAAGACAAAACTAACTTAAAAGTAATTTTCCAGCAAGAATTAGGAGCTTGTTTTAAGTCAATAATTCCTTAATATTAGTAAATATTAAGGAAGATTATTTAACTTATAGCATGGAGTAAATGTTTTATTAGTGAAATAATCTGCCCGTGGAACTAGAACTTTTTGTCAATATTAATGAATAATTGGCTTAAAACAAGCTCATTTTTCTTGCTGAAAAATAACTTTTATTAATGAATTATTTACTTTATAAAACTTTTACAGCTGTGGATAATTTTTAGTGCTTTGCACCTGTAGATGCTGAAACTTTATTTGCAGAGATGTTCAATCTCAATCATATTGGCATCTTTGAACATAACTTCTGAAGTCTGATTGGATTTACATTTGGACTTTGACTGGGACATTCTACCTCATCTGTAAGCTTAAATCTAACCCATCTCCAGCTTCTCGTGGTGTTGGGATTAGAGATTAAATTCCTACCTGTTACTCTTGATGAAAGCATAAACCAGAAGCCACACGTCAGCAAACATATCAAAGATAATTGTGTTGTTATACGATGAAGCGTTGTTGATATTAAACGATTCACCGATCGTTCCTTATTTGGTCTGTTGTGTAGAAGTTCATGCTTTTCAAACCCGATTTTTATTTATCAAAAAAAAAGAGCTATTGAAGTTATAAACAGAGATGCAACACTGTTATTGAACTTAAAATTATGGAAATTTCTTAACTTGGTGGAATGTTATATTTGGTAGCTGATGTTCAAAATGCACAATACCAACACATTTGCAAAAAAGATTTATTAAAAGAGAAAGCATTTTCAATTTGAGAGTATAAAAAACAAAAATCAACAACTGGAACAATCTTCTGTTAAGATATGATGAAGAACATTAATTTTATTTTTTTTTTTAATGCACTGCCTGTTTTATGTTTAAAGATGGATCTACGTGGATGGCTGATTGATTCTTAGTTGCTAAATTTGTAGCAAATTGACTTTTATTCAAGATTTTCTTTCTTCCAACTTCTCCTATTCATTGGAAGCGTTTCGTATCAACATGTAGCATTCTCACTTTAAACTGTAAATAACTGAAATAAATAATAAATCAAATAAATGAATTAGTTTAGGGGGTCGGTCGCATCTTTGTAGGTCATGAAAGTCTGCCAGGTTTTCTCTGTTTGATTATATATTTATTATTTCTCTGGAAAATGTTCAAAGTTTGGGTTTGTTTTTTTTTTACTTTATTCTCTGCTCTTTTCTCCCTGATCTCTCTGTCTTGATGTTGTTTGTTCCCTAATAGTCTAACAAACATCAGAGGCCTTCACACAACAGCTGGAAATATTACTCTTTACTTACTGGAAGACTTTTTAAAGTAGTCGGTTTAATTTGATTTTATTTAGGGGTGTCAGAGTAAAGGAGGCTGAATATTAATGTAAGGCTGCAGCATTCAATTCTTTTAGATATCAATTATTCTGAAAGTTAATCGATTAATTGTGCCAAAAACAGATTATTTTATAAAATAAAATGCTAATTAATAATTAATTCCATTTTAAACAAAGAAAATAAACATTTTGTTACCTAAAATTCAGTAACGGCGTTCCTTTGGTGAATGCTTGACGATCTGTAGCAAAGGATGCAACTACAAAAATATTTTAAAGTCAACATTTGAAAAGTTCAGCCTTGACTTTACATCGATACAGTGTAGCGATAATCTGTTAACTATTTTTTGGATTAACAGATTACTAGCAAAAGGAGCTTAATAGGAGATATTTTTTTGTTTTTACAGAGTTTGAAATGGTGAAGCTAAAAATGAAAGTTGAGGCCTGATGGCAGAACATGTTAAATGTTTTTGTAACTTTAATGCAAAATGTTTGTATTTGTACAGTTTGGACTTAATTACTGCTCTAACTTTGTACTTTCAATAATTGCACCTTTGGGTTAGCGATTAATCAGTTGCTAGATTGATTGACGATCATTCAATAATCAATTCATGTGATTAATCGTTTCAATTCTATAACTTTTTGTCCAGATTTTTATTGGTCAAATATTTTTGGATTACTTACTGTTGTTCTCTCAATAATTGCACTTTTGAGTCTGTTTTACTCTAGTTAACTATTAATCATTTAGATTAGTTGATGATAATTTCAATAATCAATTCATCATGATTAATCTGACTAATCGTTTCAGCTATTTTCCTAATTTTTATTTGTAAAAGCTTTTCAGAACCATTTATTCTCCTCTGTTTTATTTCTATTTGTCAGAAAAGCTGCACTAATTTTGCAGTTGCTCTCTGACAGAACGTGAGAATGTTTGTGTTTTTACGATTTACCGTATTAACGATGCAATAATTACGCATCATAAAACACATTTCTGTTTGTGTAAACTTCCGTTAATCCCTGCAAAGTTTGGATGCGAGTTCTGTGTCAGGCTCTGGATGTCTCTGCATTGCGAGGCGAGGAAGATGCTATCTCTTGCTTGCAGCCATGCTTTTATGTTTTACAAAGAAGCAGTCTGCCGTTCACCCACCTTCTCTTTTCTCTCCGTCTACATCTCACTGTTTCTCTCGCCTGTGTGTACACAGGCAGGCAGTTGGTGCAGAAGCAGGCATCATGTCCACCCCCACAAGCCCAGAGGTGAAGGAACTGAACCCTGTCGACTTTATCCAGCTTCAGCAGTATATTGAATGTGAGTACAGACAGACAGACAGGCAAGCAGGCGTCTTCTGCAGCGCTCAACATCCCCTCCCCGCACACACTTCCACCCACACACACTCATTTACCCTCGCTCATGGTTTCTCATATCTAGAAGCAGCAGTAGTTTAACACCTTTTTTAAAAATGCAGCTAAAATATAAACTTGCATTCTACTTTGAATGCTTCTTGATGTATTATTTAAATAAACGGCCGCAGAGGGACGGAGCTTTCTGAAGTAATTACAGAAGTGCACATGTGCAGCTAGCTGCAGCCCTGGTGTGACCTCTGTGTCCCTGCTTGCAGACTGCAGCTTGAAGGTGAAAGACGTGCTGAGGGAATTTGATAAAGACGGCCGGCTGGCCCAGCACCGACATGGAGAGGTGAGGAGGCAGCGAGGGGACGCCGTGTCCCGCCGCGCTCGCACTGGACTCACTCATGCTGATGTTAGCTGCAAGAGGAACAAAATGATCGCAGCTGTTTGGTGTGAAACGGCGCTATGATTCATGTATCTTGTCAGTTATTAATAATCTCGAGCTGCTTAATTAGGATTCCAACCTATCGATCATGTCGTTAAGCTGTTGCAGCCGAGCGGCGCTGCAAGATGTAAATTGCCTCCTTAGATTTGCCCACGCAGCAAGGCCCCGTTAAACACTGAGCACGGTTTTTCTCATGCTGTGTAAGCACAAGCGACAAAAAAATCTATAAATAATGTACATTAATGGTTTTCTCTGCCAGTGAATCTGCAAAAAGGAGTCACTGCTGAGGAATTACATTCAGCTTTATAAGGAAACTAATTAAAATGTGGGTTTTACAATAGCAGTAATCATTAAATATGTGTTCAAGCTGCAGTATGTAACTTTTATAAATATACACATTTTTATAAATTTGTTTACAGTGGCACCAAAAGTGGGTTTGCACGATATGCGACAAATAGGGGCGCCAATTATGTCTGGTCATTTTCTTTATTTAACAGCTGTTTGTGTATGTGTGTAAATATATAGTAGGAATAATAACAGTACTTTATTTGTACATTACCTTTAAAAAAAAGTGTTAGTGTTTTAAATTCAAAAACAGCATCATACATTTTTAATCTTTTCTTTAGTTTTTGATTAAGCTGATCACATGTAATGCAGAATAAAAGTCTGACGTATTTTTTTTTTGTTTTTCCACTTATAAATCCTTAACTAAATGAGATTTATACACCTGGACATTGACACACATTACTGTGTGCATAAATCAGAGAAATATCTGCACCTTGTTTGTTAAATGTGTCACCATGACAGTTTATGAGACAGATAATATGTGGACAAAAGCTCCACTGCCTTCAGTTTTCCTGTAACAATAAGCTGTTTCTCTGCCATTAGCACATTTAGTAGAGCATGCATGAGTTGATTGGCAGCACTAAGACCCTCCTCCTGGCTTTGATAGGTTGAGCGGTGAATTTCTTCAGACGGTAATAGTGGCTCAGGGAAAAGAAGGAGGAACTTGATCTTTTCACAGATTACTTGTCTCAATTTTATCAAATATTTACAAAAAGATATTTTAATAAAATTTACACACTGCACCTTTAAAGCTGCAGTATGTAGAAATACATATAAAATATTTGTATTTCTTTTACATATTTATTAAAACTTTTATCTTGTTGTTATCAGATGTATAATCCGTGAAAAAATCAAACACTTAGAAACAAGAAGAAACAGCCAATCAGAGAAAGGAGGAGGGTCTTTTCGCTGTCAATCATGCTAGTGTCAATCACCTTTGCCATCCCTCCACAGAGGCTATAACAAATGCTCACATGAATCCTAAGGCTACTTAGCATTAGCATTCATGATGACGGCTGATAAACGGTTTTTCTAGAACGATAGGTTGTTTCTCTTCAATTAGCACATTTAGTAGTGTGTTCACAAGGATGATTGACAGCACTAAGAACCTCCCCTTGTCTCCGATTGATTGTTCTTGACTGGTAGCGTTGCATTTCTTCAGACAGCAGTAGTAGCTATCTGTCTCATACGGTTACAACATAGTGACAATATTTAAATGTTTATTTAAAAAAAACACTTTTTAAATAAAAGTTAACCACTCCATCTTTAAGGAAGCAGAATAATGAAAGGATTTATTAGACATTGAGAGAGTTCTCCTCTCTTTTTTCTTCTCTTTCCTTTGCTTTTTGAGCCTTGATGGAGCTTTAAGTATTACTGGGGCATCCCTGCAGGGCACCAGCTGGGAAAAGGGAAAAAATATTAACGTGAAATGGATTTGTGGTTCACCATCATCAGGGGAATTCGGCTCGTTTGCCCTGCAGCATCAACTCATGTGATTCCAGCCCATCTGTCATTTCAAGCAGATGGACTCAAATCTGGAATCAGCAGCTACTTTTAGTTTTTTTTTTCATGTCATCGTAACATAAAAACATTGCCGCCTCTTCAGTTCTTATGAGACATTTTTATTTGCAGAAGTATTCACATCCCCCGACCGTTTCCAGATTTTATGTTCAGTTTATTTTTATAGAACATGCTAAGGAAAAGCAGTGCATTATGGCAAGCAAGAACAGAACATTTTAGCCCTGAACACACCGTCCACACAGTGGAATGTGGTGGTGGTAGCATGATGCTGTGGGAATTCTTTAAGGACTTGTCATGATGGTTCGGTGAAAGTCTAGAGTTGAAAACTTTAACCATGGTGGAGAAAAACCCCAAAAGAAGGTTTTACAAAGTATTCATGGGGGAGCGAACGCATATGCATGCCACACTTTTCAGATTTTTGTTTTTAGAAAATTCTCTTTTTTTTTTTTTTTTTGGGTTCTACTCAACAATTATGTGCTGCCGCTTGTTGGATCCCAGCAAAATACTTGTGGAAAATGTGGAAGAGTTGAAGGATGCGAATACTTTTGTGTACGTCGTAGCGCCTGAGGCTTCTGAAAGCCTCTTAACATGAACCGCAAACTGCATTTCTGGATTCTTATTCCGATACATTAGCAAGAAATTGCAGTAATTTGTGACAATCTTCGTCATTTATTTTCACAAGCGTCGAGTTTGAAAAAAGGGGAAGCTATCAGCCCAACACATGAAGACAGCTGAGCGTTTTTACTTTGATCGTCTGTGAACCACTAAAACTGAAAACGCACCTCTCTGGTTTCCTTCGCCCCAGTGCATCAACGAGGAAGGCTTTCGCCAGTTTCTAAAGACCTACTTAGAAGTGGACTTCCCTCCGGATCTCTGCCAGCGGCTTTTCCGCTCCTTCCAAAACTCTGAACCCACCCAGGAAGACGACACCAGTGAGATTATTTTTACACTGTGCATTCAAGCAGCTCATTGCTTGCACTTTGCAGCAGGCTCTTATCAATTTACGTTATGGCCTATTTGGCACAGAGTCATTCATCACTGGACGTCTGTGCAGATTTGGTAACCAGAGCATTTACAGCCCCTCTCTTCCTCCTCCCTTCTCTCCTGTAGAGGAGGTGTTCCTCAAGGATGTGTCGTGTTACTTCTCTCTGCTGGAAGACGGCCAACCCAGGGACAAACTGGAGTGTAAGTTACTAGTTTCTGCTCTAATCAGAACCGGCCGGCTGGTACTGCCACTTTCATTTCCTTTCTCTCTTCAGTTGCTTTCAGGCTTTATGACAGAGATGGCAACGGAGTCCTTGACAGCTCTGTAAGTTGCTGCATAAATTATTTACAGTCATAAAAACATTAGGATTAGTTTATTAATACATTATGCTGATGATTTATCAATTAATCCATTTTATAATGGACCCATTCTGCTGATTTTTCATTTAAACATTTGTTCCTTTTTTGTGGAGTATTATATATAATAATAGATGGACATAAACAAATAGTTCATTTCCTTTTTTCAAATAAGAAAACAAACATTTTATTGGCTAAAATGCAATAATATAGCATTTAACTGCAAAACCACAAAATATTTCATATATATATATGTAACAGTTTTGACTTTATAACTTCTCTAATTGTGTTGTTTTTTTTAGCAAAGTAGAATTTTTTTGAGTTTCTGGTTAAAGATTAATATCATTATTACATTAGTTGTTGATTATTTCAGTAATTGATTAATCACAATTAATCATTTCAGCTCTAAGACATATAATGCAATCCTTTCTCTCTCTCTCTTTTATTTTACAGGAAGTAGATCGAATTATTGCTCAAATGATGCATGCAGCAGAATATCTCGATTGGGACGTGTCCGAACTCGAACCGGTAAGTCCCAGAATCCTCTGGTTTAACACAAAAACGTCCCAGTTACGCACGTTCAGCAATAAACTAATTCAGAAAGGTCGACACATTACCTGATTTATAAAAAATATAAAATGCCTTACATAAAAACTCATTTTAGGAGACAAATGTGGAAAATTATTCTCCCCCATTCAGATTTTGCTTCTATAACTTAAATGCTAACCTGAATTGATACAGAAAAGAGTTTTATTAAAGTAGCTGAGCTATCCGGACCAACGTGACCTCATGTGAAAAAGTAATTAGCCCTTAAACTTACCTGCTGTCAAGCCCAGAATTATTTATTCTCCTGGCAGATTTAGATTCAAAATTTGTTTCCTTCGACCAGGATGTTTGTTTCTGATAGGAATTTAAACTCAATGATAACACAACACGGCAAAAGAAGCGTCAATTTTGAAACATAATTGTATCTTTTATTTTTATTTTCTTAGAAACATCGTGTAATTATTGGCATTACAGCAGTCGAACTCTCCCTCCTGTTGCTGATCAGTTTTGTTCTCGTTTCCACTCATTTTTTGAGGATTCACATTAATTTTCTTCATTGATTATCTATACCAGAAATGCCCAAACTTCTTGGTAAAAGGAACAAAATTGTTGAAAAAATTTCCCTAAAAGCAAACTAATAAAGTAGACTGATTTGTATTTACTTCTTTTGCACCTCTGCTATACTAAATTAAACATCTTGGTTTTAGTTTGTTTTCAACAATAAGAATGGAATTTGGGTCAATTTCTTTTTACCTAAATTTAATTAAAAAAAACAAACAAACTAGAAGCTGATTTGAATGCATCAAAGTCGACTTATCAGTAAAAGTCTTTGAATAAATGTGGTTCTGTCTTTTGTTAAAACTTGGTTATAAAGAGACAAATACTTTGTGTTGTGCTTAACATTTTCCATGGTAAGAAAACTATGTTGACAACAGTTTTACTGGGATTACAAATAAAAAATCTCCATCTGCATCAAACATCAAATTTGTAGAATTTTTTTAACTGTAGTTGGGGGCCGTAAAAAATAAGTCCAAGGACCACAAATGGCCCCCGGACCACACTTTGGACACCACAGTTCTATAAGATTCGAGTCAGGACTTTAACTGGGCCGCTCCATAAGTTCCTTTGGGTATAAATTTTACCTCCAACCTAAATCTACCAGGGTGTGAATAACTTTGGGCGTTTTTATGATAACTGTGAGAAGTTTTGTCGAGTTGTTTTAATTCAGCCATATTGGAAACATTTTGACCTCTTTGAGGTCACAGCATCTCGGTCACATTTAACTCCGAACTTTGACTAGGTCAAACCAAAACCTTCATCTTGAGCCATTTAGATACAGACTTTGTTTTGTGCGGCTCATTTTGAAACGTTTCCACAGTGATGGGTATAAATTAATCCTTACATCTTTTGGCCTGCTTCGTGTTGTCAGTCAGGTACTAATTGAGTCTGGCAGCAATTAGGCTGCCTGACTAGTGAAATTACACTGCAAAAATACAAAATCTTACCAAGTAAAAGTGAAATGTCTGCTAATATCTCACTTGACATAAGAAAAACATAATGTAAAAGTAACTTTTCAGCAGCTTGTTTTAATACAATAATTCCTTAATATTGATGAAAAAATACCAGTTATACCGGAAGATTATTTCAGTTATAATATTGTTTCATTTCTTCCCTCCGGACAATATTAATTTCTTAATATTGTTTCATCAATATTAAGAAATTATTGATTTAAAACAAGCTCTTATATCTGTCTGAAAAGTTACTTGTAAGTACGTTTTGTCTTATTTTAAGTGTACTAAGATATTTGCACTAAAATGTAGACTGAAATTACCTGGTAAGAGTTTGCATTTTTGCAGTGTAGACAACAGGAGTTTAGTTAATCACATTTAATTCATGATTTGATAGATATTGGGTTTGTTTGTGTGTGTTTTTTTCACTTAATGCACTGCAAAAACACCAAATTTTACCAAGTAATTTTGGTTGAGTTTTTAATGCAAATATCTTGGGACGCTTGAAAAACTAACTTACAAATTACTAGTAAGATATAGGAGTTTGTTTTAAATCAATAATTGCTTAATATTGATGAAAAATTATTAGTCCCGTTGGCAGATTATTTAACTTGTAGCAAATTTTTTTTCTATTTTATAAGTGACATAATCTGCCAATGTAACTAGTACTTTTCCACCAATATTAAGGAATGAAAAGTTATCTGTAAGTTGATTTTGCATTAGAAACTAGACCAAAATATTTGGTGAGATTTTATATTTTTGCACCGTTTACACCAAAGGAATTTAATTCATCACATTTAATTCATAATTCAATGAGAGGTCAGGTTTGTTTGGGTATTTATTGTCACTTAACAAACAAAATCATCCCCTGAAAACTGTAATTTGTATTTATTATTGGTTAAAGTATTAAAATGTGTCAGAGGAATCCTCTAAGTGTGAGAAAACATACAGATGAAACCTGTAAACGTTGTAATAAAGCGTTTCTCACAGCAGAGTGTTGACTGACTCTCGTCTCATCAGGTGCTGAAGGACATGATGACGGCGATTGATGCCGACAGCAGCGGCACGGTGTCTCTGGACGAGTGGGTGGAAGGAGGCATGAACAACGTTCCCCTCCTGGTCCTGCTGGGTCTGAAGGTGGTTTTAATTGCAGCTTGTGTTTGTGTGGTTTTCAGCTCAGACATGATTGATTTTTGTTTCTCTGAAGCCGTGGCCTTGCAGTGCGGCTCGTCTCTCCTTTCCCTCCTCTTCCTCTTCCTCCCTGTCTCTCTCTCTCTGAGGGCCTTTATGCTGACACAGAGTTGCAGGGTGTGGTAAGGTCATCCCCTTCTGCCCCATCATAACGCCGTGGTGTTTTTCCACTTACTGCGCTCCATTATTACAAACCTTTACAGCTGCATTTAACTATAGGAAACATTAACAAAGTCACGCAGATGAGAACGTTTGAATGCTTGTCTTAGCCCAGCAACGGATCCGATTTCTGCGTGTTTGCTCGCTGCATCATTGTAAAACCACAAGCTCCACTCTGCCCATCGGTTTGGTCTCTAAGACAATGTGAGGGACTTCCCCTCTGGCTATTTCCAGCCGTGGACATTTGAAGCCTGGGGTGCGTAAATTCAGCCCCCTCACAGTCGCTGTGCGCTGCCCACTGACAGGCCTCCTGCTGTGGATGATTGACAGATGCATTATGTCATAAAAAAAAAAGCACTTCAGCAGATAATCTGCACAAAAGCAAAGAGCCATAAACCACATATTGTTTTTGTTGTGACACCAATTGATTATGTTCTGCATTTAGATTTTGTTTAGAATCTATCAACTTTTGTTTGTTTGTTTGTTTATTTTGTTATTCATTCCCTTGTCTGGTTAATTATTTTATAGCTCAATACCCTTTTTTTTTATTTTTATATTTGTTGCATATTCAATAATTGGTGAATAAAATAGGAAGCAAAAAAGCCCTGGTGGCTTTTTGGAAATATTGGATCAAGTCGTGTAATTTTATAAACAAAAAGATTCCAGTAAGTATTTAATCTGAGTGATGTGCAGTATTTCATTGGGGGAATAGTTTTAATAAAGCAAAATAAGTTAATAATGTGAAAAAAAACTAGATTTATGAAATCATTTATTCCATTTATGCAGCAACAAATTACAGAAAAATAACATATTAAGGCATGAAAAACGGATCCGATTCATATCCAATTGTAATCTAAAGTTTCAGATTAGGGTTGGGTGATAAATCAATTTTATTGATGAATCACACTTTTGGTTTTTGAAAATTTTACTTTTGCAAAACCTGGATTTATTTTCACCAATGAGCTCCTTTGGGTTTCCGTAGTTTGTCAGGGCAGCCATTTTGTTTCCAGAAGTGTATTTATTTCTATTGTTTTAAATTCAGGTCAGCTCTACAACAGAATATTTGGACCAAGTCAAGATTTTTGATTTGTTAATTTGAAAAAATGAAGTCATAATATTACAAAAATAAAGTCGTAATATTAGGAGAATAAAGTAATTTTATGAGCACTTCTGCGTGAAAAATTAAAATGATGGCTATTGAGAGCCTCTTGTAAAGTTTGTTATATTATTATAGGAGCATTTATTAAAATTATCATTATTTCAAAGAAAGATCTACACAAACTGAGCTGCTCACATTAGATCCTGGAAACTATTGAAGCTTTTTGTAAATTAAAACCACTTTTTTTCTCGTAAATCGAAGATGTTTTTTCTGTTAAAATTTCATCTTCTTTCTGCCAATATTATGATTCTGTTCTCATAATTAAATATAAATTCTCACTGAAGATCTCATGGATGATTGAAAAAAACAAGAATAAAAATCTGAGATTTTACTTTTATCGCTCCGCCTTAATCCAGGTTAAACTGAAAGAATTGTTTTGATCCTAAATTAGGATCATAATAACTAACTTGCTATCTTTAATTTTTTTGTTTTCATAACCTCTGATCTTCTTCCATCTCTGATCAGATGACCCAAAAAGACGGGCAGCACCTTTGGAGGATGAAAAACTTCAACAAGCCCGTTTACTGCAACGTGTGTCAAAGCATGCTGCTGGGTTTGAGGAAACAGGGACTCTGCTGCACCTGTGAGTACCGCACCTCTCCACTGGGGGGCAACAATCCAGTGTGGGTATGCAGGCTCGAGAGGTGCGTGGGGTTGTTTGTGGCTCCATGTGTTTGGGGGAGCTTCAGAAAAGCTCAGAAATCATCATGTCAGAAATCATCATGTCAGATTTGAGAATATTACTATTCTTTTTAATATGACGCGTGCTGACTGAAAGCTGGATTTTGTGTCACGTTTTTCAGGCTGCAAATACACAGTTCACGGGCGCTGCGCTAACAAGAACCCAGCTCCGTGCGCTAGGACGTACGTGAAGTCAAAGAAAGAAACAGGGGTACGCCGGGTTCTCCACATAAATCTACACAGTAAAACAAAGTCCAAACGGGATCTCTCTGTTTCCCGCTTTACAGGTTCCAGTGCATGACTGGGTGAGTGGGAACTGTGACTCTAAAAAATGTGACCGATGCCAAAAGAAGATCAAGAGCCTCCAAGGTTTAACAGGGAAACACTGCGTTTGGTGCCACACGATGGTAAGGACTCATATTTCTACATTGGGGCTCAATTTTTACAGTGTTGGAAATCTAAATTATTCTACCTCCACTTGCAAAATTCTCAGTTATTCAAGTCTTTCAATTAACAAATAAAACTCATATTACATGGAGGAGGGCTTCCTGGTACAACAACGCTGCAGCATTTAAAGAATAACACTGATTAAAGGTGACCTATTATGTTTCCTTGAACAGGTTAGGATAACAGAACATGTTCATTATGGTTTTCGCACAAAGTTTTTCTTAGAATTTTTTGTGAATGAACTGTTTTAGGGGCTCCTGTCACTTTAAATCCTAGTAATCTGCTGCTAGCCACGCCTCCCAACTCAACTTTTACACTCGCACGTGAGTGAATTATACAATTTGACATCATTGAAAAGCAATAATAGAGCCTCCTGCACAACCAACGTGAATGCAGCAAAAGTCAACGACAAAATGTTTACCTTTTCCAGCAGCCATTGTACAGTGCATACAGTGGTAAAACCAGCTGACCAAACATCCTGGAACTAAGCTTGGGTTGCTAGGCAACGGGCTGGGCTGTGGTTGCTAGGTGAGGGGCCATCCCTGCTGATTTGTGACCTTACATTCGGGTTGTTTATGAAACGGCTCATTTTCCAGGCTCCGACAGACATTAATTTGTTACCAAAAAACATCTGGGTGTTTTTTTTAAAAGCCGTTTTTAGAAGCAGCAGAGACTCAAATAGAAGTACAAAAACATGCATAATGTTAATTTTGCATAACGGATCCCTGTTTAAAAATAAATTTTTTAGCGTTTGGAACTAAATCACACAGGTAATGACTAATCGGATAAAAAGAGAAACTCTTTTAACATATTTACAGATTACCTGACTCACTCCTACAACAGAAGAATGATTAAAACTCACCAGTATGGGAAGACAACTCTTTTATTTTGTGTTTATATTTTAGTAAAGCAAATCTGAAGAGTGAGATTTTAGATTTCTGTGTTTTCACAGCGTGAACGTCCAGCGACTCCACAAATGCAGAGAGAGACAATTCAAAGGCTGAAGCTGCATTGTGTCAGTCACGACCACAGTGAGGTTTGCCGTAACGCCTGTTTGTTTTTCCCAGCGTCACGATGAATGTGCAGCCCTGGAGCCAACAGAGTGTACCTGTGGGACGCTCAGAGACCACATCCTGCCTCCATGGGCCATATATCCTGTTATAAAGGTACACAGCTCTCCTCAGGCGCATCTTCAGCACATGTACAGTGCAAAATGCACCTACCACTCCAACACAGGACATTACGTCAGTAAATCCAGCCTGTGTTGCTTTTTAATACTGTGGATGTTGATAACTGAAGGGCTATAAAAGTTTCTTTTGTTTATTTACATTTTCTCACTAAAGGAGAGACCAAACAATGTAAAAAATGGCTGCTCAGCGTCGACGGATGACAGCGACTTCAACATTACTCCTGACGGCCAAGTGCTCCAGGTGATTTTTCTGACATGATGAAAATCCTCTGCTGCATGAATTCACTGTGGGGAACAGAATATTTAGAGGCTTAGCTGCATTTACACTCAGATTAAATTATGTGCAGGTGTAGACAATTTGCAGAGTTGGGTATGCATTTACTTAAGTAACGTTTTTTTTTTTAAATGTAGTATTTTTACTATGATGTACGTTTTACTCATAGTTGAGTGATTGTATTTTGAAGTATTTCTACTTGAGTAAAATTTCTGGGTTTCCTACCCACTGAATGAAAAACGAACATGTTTTAACCAAAAATTCACCAGTTACAGAACTGCAGTTTTGGTTAAAGTTTAAGTTTTTTTATTGAAAAAAAAAAAAAAGATTTGGAAAAAAATTATTTTGCCTAATTTTGTTATTTTTATTAATTGTTCTCATGTTGGTCCTTAAACTTCCAAAATTTCCACTTAACTTTATATTTTGGTCCATCAGATGATGTATTTTTTAAATATTAAATAGTTCATAATTTGATCAGTTATTCAGTATGTGAGTAGATTTTTTATTTACCAAATACATTTTTACTTTGGAGTAATTTCTTGGATGGCTACATTTTACTTTTACTTGAGTAAAAATATTTTGAAGTAGTTCTACCAGAGTAATATTTTGGGATTCTCTGTTCAATTGGTTGCAGTGGATTTTATTTTGCAGTCTCAGACTAAAGGTCCTAGGTCACCGGAGCAATTCAGACTCTGATTTTATATAAACATTTTTTACATTTGTGCTCTACTTCCTGTTGATAAATCATGTTAATTAACTTTACAACATATTGAAGTCACAAGAGGAGAGTTTCTGTTTAGAGTTGCTTTGAAACCATAATAAATGCAACAATTATCAATATATTTGACATCTATTGATGATTTTTATGACCACACTCATCAAAATGCAACTCGCTTCTCAATTGTTGTCTGAATTTAGTTTTTTTAATTACTTAAAAAAAACTAAATTTCCTATGAGAAACACTTTGAACTCCATTGTCGCTGTGCTACACAAATAAACTTGATTGATTGATAAGTTACAGGAGTTGCTAGGCAAATAACAGTCAGTGTAGTAACTTTATCGAATGTTTATCACACAGATCAGCCCTGTGCCAAACACTCATCCTCTTCTGGTGTTCGTAAATCCTAAAAGTGGTGGCAAGCAGGGAGAGAGGTGAGCACCACAAACGTATGCACTGCAAAAGCACAAAATATTATTTGATCTAGTTTCTAATGCAAATATCACAGTCAACTTGAAATAAGACAAAACTGACTTAGCAAGATGTATGAGCTTGTTTTAAGTCAATAATTCCTTAATATGAATGAATGAGTTCTAGTTTCACTGGCGGATTATTTCACTTGTCAGATGTATTGTTGTATGGTAAGTGAAATAATCTGCCAGTGGATCTAGTAGTTTTTTAATCAATATTAATGAATTATTGACTTAAAACAAGCTCCTACATCTTGCTGAAAATTTACTTGCGAATTAGTTTTGTCTTATTTCTAAAACACTTGGTGAGAGTTTGTGTTTTATGGAGTGGATCTCTGAATGAGCACGTTGTTGAACTTGTGTCCATATGTTTCAGAGTCCTGAGTAAATTTCAGTATTTACTGAATCCGAGGCAGGTTTACAACCTTTCCAGTGGCGGCCCTGGAGCGGGGTGAGTTACTCCAGCCTGCAGTGGTGTCTGCCGTCAGGCCCTGACGTTGTCTTTCGCAGAGTTCAGCAGTAAATAGCAACTTTTACTTTAGCAACCTTTTGGGAAAATGTTCTAGTATGCTGTACTTTTTGCTTGAGTAATTTTATTATGAAGTGTTTGCTGCTCTTACTTGAGTAAAATGTCAGGATATTTTACCCAATTTGAGTAACTTCACTGAATGAAAAACATGTTTTAACCAGTAATAAAGACACACCTGCAGTTCTTGTTAAAGTTTCATAAGTTTTAATTTAAAAGAAAATTATTTGGAGAAATTTCTCTTTGGCTGGATTTTGTTATTTTTGTGAATTATTTTCATTTTGGTCATTTCCACATAACTTCATGTTTTGATCCGTCTGTTGATGTCATTTTTAAATATTAAATGACTGATGTTTTAATTAGTTAATCAGTATTTCTGTACCCCTTTTTACTCTTGAGTAATTTCTCCACTTTTTACTTTTATTGCTCCTCCTACTTTAGTACAATTCTTTGCTTCTCTCCGATAATTCACATCATCATCTGGATTTCAGATTGAGTTTCTTCAGAAACCTGCAGGATTACAGAATCCTGGTTTGCGGTGGAGACGGCACAGTCGGATGGATTCTGGATGCGATAGGTGAGTCAATCTTTTAAAAAAAAAAAAAAAAAAAGAAACTCGCGTAAAGACTGTCTTCATGCATTTCCTATATTCTGCTTTTCTTGTAAAACTCTTGCCACCAGACAAAGCCAGTCTGCTGGTGCGGCCTCCTGTTGCAGTGCTTCCTCTGGGCACAGGAAATGACCTTGCGCGATGTCTGCGTTGGGGTGGAGGTGAGAACGAGTTTGCACTTCACAAAATGATGCAACGTTGTTGTCGTTATGTAGCGATCGGAGTCGGCCTCTTCCTCTGTTTTGGCAGGGTATGACGGCGAAGATCTGGGTCGTATTCTTAGAGACATTGAGAACAGCTCCCAGGTTCTGATGGACCGCTGGAGTGTGCAGGTTATTCCGGACGAGGTTCAGGAGAAGGGGGATCCAGTGCCATATGAAATCATCAACAATTACTTCTCGATTGGAGTTGTGAGTAAATTGTCTAGATTTTTTTAGTAGAAGGACGGGATGCTAAAATAGTGTTGAGCACCGAGTTTCTGAGTAACAAAGTTATTTATTTACCCAAAATTATTCATTTACAAAACAAAACACATGAATCTGTTTAGCATGCAAAATCTTTTGTGTCTTAGGGTACAGGCTAATTCTTCTAGCTAATCAGTTAGCCTGTTTAGCTTAGCGTAGCTTACTGTATGAAACTCTTGCTGACTATGTTCAACTTCTGATCTTAACCTGCCAATGGGAATAGATATAGAAATTAGACACCTGGCTATGGTCTCCTGTATTTACATTTAAATATTAAATAATATAAAATGCCTCATTTTTAAAATCTAAATAAACTTGAAACATCATCAAAATTATATATTAGTGGAACAACAAATGGGCAGAGACGAATTTTTCTCAAACAATTAGCCTGTTTAGCTTAGCAAACCTTAAGGGTATAAAACTATTATTTTTAGTGCCGTTATGTTAACTATTCAACTTATGCATCATCTTAAAGTAAAACGTATTTGAAAAAATAAACAAAAACTATTAATGGCAGTTGAAGAGCAACAAAAAGGGCAGAGGCTAATTTTTCCAGTCACACAATTAGTCTGTTTAGCTTAGCTTAGCTTTACTGTACGCAACTATTATTTTGGTATGCTGACTCTGTTCAACTTACTTATCAACTTAAAGTCAAAATTACTTAACCAAACTTGAAACAATAAAAAAATATATATATTAATGGCAGTTGAAAAACAACAGGCTAATTTTTCTAGTGAAACGATTAGCCTGTTTAGCTTAGTTTAGCTAAACTATGCTAACTCTGTCCAGCTTAAAGTCAAAATTATTGAACCATTATAGGCTACAAATTCTAAACAACTGTTTAATTACCCCATTTTTTTCCTTTGTGAAGAGTTTTTTGTGCAGTAATCTGAGGCTGCTTTTCCTTATTATTGAACATAGTATGAATCAACCTGCTCATGGGAATATAGATAGAAATTAGTCACCTGATATAAATATAAATATAATCTTACATGTTCCAATGTAAATGTAAAATATATTAGCCTCCTTAGCTTAGCGTAGCTTAACTGTACACACCTCTTATTTTTTACTGCCGTTCTGCTAAAACTATTCAACTTACTCCCCAACTTAAAGTCAGAATTACTGAGCCAAACTTCAAACAATCAACCAAAAAATTAATGACAGTTGAAAAATAATAAAAGCGGCACAGGCAAATTTTTTGACTAGAAAAATTAGCGCAGCTTAACTATATACAACTCTTATTTTGTAGCGTTGCTGCTGTGTTAACCTTTTCAACTTATTTATGAACTTAAAGTCAAAATTATCAAACCATCAAAGACTTGAAAACAAGTGTCTAATTACCCCCTTTTCTCCTTTATGAAGAGTTTTTTGTGCTGTAGTGAATACACCAACCTGCCAACGGGACTAGAGATAGATAGTCCCTTTGCTATAATCTCATGTGTTTACATTGATTAATATGTCTCATTTTTAAATAGATATTCTGCATTGCTCATTGCTGTTTCCTGTTGCATTGGCAGGATGCCTCCATTGCACACAGGTTTCATACAATGAGGGAGAAGCATCCTCAGAAATTTAACAGCAGGTAGGTGCTCATTTTATTCCCTTATTCATCCAGCACAGGGTAAGAAAAACCAGTATCCCACTCACATTCACAAGAAAACTGCTAAAAGATGAAAACAAGGCAATGTTGGGAAACAGTTGTCTTCAGTTCTGAGCAACACAGGTGGTGCCAACAGATGTGTGTCTGCGTCACCGCACTGCTTCTCTTCCTGAAAGACAAAACGCTGTCTGAACGTGAAGCAACAGTTAAACCTAAAAGACACATTTTTCAAATCTGCAGAATGAAGAACAAGCTGTGGTATTTCGAATTCGCCACTTCAGAAACCATCTCTGCTTCCTGCAAGAAACTCAGCGAAAGTTTAACGATAGAGGTGAGCACGTCTCACCCGAAGCAACACACCTGCAGATGTGCATTTAAATTTTGAAATAAGCAACAAACAAGGTCACAGACTGCATGCTAATTGTTTTATCTCTCTTTCTGTCAGTGCTGTGGCACCTCTCTGGATCTCAGTAACCTATCTTTGGAGGGGATTGCTGTCCTGAACATTCCCAGCATGCACGGTGGCTCCAACCTGTGGGGCGAGACCAAAAAAGCAGATATTAAGGGACAAGCAAGTCAGGAAGAGTCGGAAGTGATTGTCAATCCGGACATTCTGAAAGTGACTTCCCAAGGTATTTTCTCCTCCGCTGAGTGATGAAAGTAAAACCTCAGCACATCATGTGACTTGCGCAATATCGAAGTTGCTCTTTGCTCTGCAGAACCCATTAGCTAATTGTTTTTAAGCGATTCCAAATCCAGACTTCCTGTTCCAGCTGTTATCAGTTAAAAAGCTCATGTCCACAGCAACAAACCGCACAGTGACAAAATCGGACCTGCATTCGATTGGCTGCATGTGAAAATAAAATAATCAAATGAATAAACACGTAATTTACCGGGATGCTCTTTTCTGTTGGACATTGTGTTCGTTTTCTGCGGCTGAAATGGGTATACACATTATTCCTCACAGTCATCAGTATGGAGCTTCAACCCACATCTCATAATTGCAGCTTGTGAATCATACATATCCTGCCTCTGCCCAGCCTGTCGGATTATTTTCAGTCACGAGAAGCATTTTAATGGAGAATCCCTCACTGAGTAGCACAGCGAGGGATCAGGATATTTTATTTTTGTCATAATTTACCAGAAACCCTTTGTGAGCAGGTATAACAGTGGCTTTTTGTGCTATTCTATGATTTAAAGGTGATTCGGATAGGTCTATGGGTTATACAAAACATGTTTGTGGATAAGTTAGTGTATAAAATATTCAGTTACTGTTAAAACTTATTTGTTTTTGAGGTTTAGTTAGCTTTATTATATTGCATGTAGCTAATTTCATAATGCGAATAAGTATTTTATTTTAAGTTTGTATGTTTTATAGCGGGCTGCACAGTGGCGCAGTTGGTAGAGCTGTTGCCTTGCAGCAAAAAGGTCCTGGGTTCGATTCCCGGCCGGGGGTCTTTCTGCATGGAGTTTGCATGTTCTCCCTGTGCATGCGTGGGTTCTCTCCGGGTTCTCCGGCTTCCTCCCACAGTCCAAAATCATGACTGTCAGGTTAATTGGTTTCTCTAAATTCTCCCTAGGTGTGAGTGTGTGTGTGAATGGTTGTTTGTCTTGTATGTCTTTGTGTTGCCCTGTGACAGACTGGCGACCTGTCCAGGGTGTACCCCGCCTCTCGCCCGGGACGCAGCTGAAGATAGGCACCAGCAACCCTCCTGACCCCATTAGGGAAGAAGGGTGTAAAGAAAATGGATGGATGGATGTTTTATAGCTTAATTGGCCATTTTGCAACTCATGCAAATGAGGTGCGCGGCGCTGGAGCATTAATGAAGGATAGATAGCAGAGAGAAGGGAAGGCGCTGCATGTAAGATCGACAGAGCTACACGGTTTTTCAACCGTAGTTTGTTTTGTGGAGGTTATCTAGGATTCAATGGCTCTTGTTAAGGATAACGCAAAAACTGTGGAATAAATTTTTGTTTTGCATCTTTACATTGGAGCGCTGTGGAAGTTTTTTTTTTTTCCTCTTCAAACACACGAGTAAAATCAGCGAAATTAACCTTCTGGCAACACAATGTTCATTACAGTTTTTGCACAAAATCATTCTTAGATAATGAGATTTTAGTCTGCTCAGTTCTGCCTCTTTTGAATTTCTTTCAGAATCAGCTGTTTTAGGGCCTTTTTAATCACTTATTATTTAGCAGGTGGATGTATTAAACAATTATTATTCCAGTCCTCATTCTGCATTATAAAAGGTAAATTTTCTCAATTTTTAACCACAGTTATACTTCTTGTAGCGTCAGTAAATGTGTCACTATTTCGATCAAAAATATTTCTTTCCATTGATCTTTCTTTGACGTATTTTCCTTTCCTTGTGTCTCTTTTGATGGTCATCATCAGTATTTTGACCCAGTATTCATCATGAGAGGTCATAAAAATCTACCTATATATAGATCTAAACAAGTCCTTGGCACTTCATGTTCTAGTATTTTCTGTAGCTCTTTTAACATTATTTCCCGCCTCTTGTTGCTTTAAAAATTAGCTGCTTCTGGCCACGGCCCGCAACCCAACGTTTACATTCCCATGTGAAAATGGCTGCCAACAGATGTGAAATTATACAACCGTACATCTTTGGAAAGCTTTTAGCAGTATAGTAGTCCAGTGGTTTCTGGATGGTAGCAACAAAACAATAACAAAACACTGGTCTGTAAAAACATCTGACCAAATTTCTGGAACTTTTCCTGGGTTGCTAGGTGACGGGGTGGGCCAGGCTGCGGTTGCTAGGTAACGGCACAGCGCCCCTCTAACTTACTCAACAGTTCTTTTTTGAAACTGATATTTTTCCAGACACCGAAAAACATGAACTTACTGCCAAAAAACAGCTGGGTGTTTTTTTTAAAAGCACTCAGGTTGTTTTTAGAAGCAGTAGAGACCTAAATGAAAGAATAAAAACATTAAAAATATGAGTTTTTGTTAATGTTAGAAGGAGGAAAAATGGGCAAGTGTGACGGTTTGAAGGGTTTTCCTGTTCTGACGGGGACATTACCTACACTCTAAAACTTTTGAAGGTGGTTAAACTTGAAAATGAAAGACCACCTGCTGCCTTGAAAATGCAATTCAAGTCAACAAGAAAATAGTTGTTTGTTTTAACTCAGAAATTACAGTTTATGGAGTTGATTTAACAACAAGAGACAAGTTGTCTTAATCTTGAATTGTGAGTTTTAACTTAATGGTATAATTTTAAACCAAATAATAATTTCACAACATTCAAGAAAAAAAAAACTTCCCTCACCTAAAGCACACATTTTTCTATTATTTTCACTCAAATTAAAATAAATAGTTATTTTACTTTAGAATTATTGAAATTCTTGTTTCAAATTGCACGGACAAATTTTCTGATCTGATAATGAATTTTATTAAATATCACAACGAATTCAGCTCAAAAACTTTTTGTGTGAACAGGACATTAAAAATAAAAACATGCCACTAAGCATTCTGGGAAATTGTTCCCACTCATGTCTTTTTCTTCTTTCAGTTCTTTAAGTGCTGACCTAAAAACTCTAGTTTATACAACTATTGGAGTTTTGACAAAATTAATAAAAAGTTAAGTCAACTTACTGCTGTAAGTTTATCTTTCACAAACTCACATTTAGGCTCAAATTCTAAAACTCACTAAATTTATTTGACTTAAAGAGTAGAAGATTGTAGACACAACTATCCATCTTTCTGTTCACCCTTGACCCTAGTGTGGTCGGGAGGTGCTGGTGTCTATCTTCACCCTGGACAGGTCGCCAGGGCAACACAGAGACAGACAGGACACACAACCATTCACACACACACTCACTCACACCTAGGGAGAATTTAGAGAGACCAATTAACCTGACAGTCATGATTTTGGACTGTGGGAGGAAGCCGGAGAACCCGGAGAGAACCCACCATGCACAGGGAGAACATGCAAACTCCATGCAGAAAGACCCCGGGCCGGGAATCGAACCCAGGACCTTCTTGCTGCAAGGCCACAGCTCTACCAACTGTGCAGCCTTAGACACAACTAAATGTGTCTCAAATATTTTACAGTGTATGTTAAACTGTCTAAAGAAGGAACAGAAATGAACCGGAGACGGAGAGAAACCAAGGCTCACTGATGCTAATGCAGAGTTAAGGCAGGTTTTCAGTATTTCGTTTGATCCAACAGAAGAGTTACTGTAGAAGAAACTAATGGTAGTTCTGATAGAAGATTGGACCTGGGTTCTACCATCCATGTGGATAGAACTGGGACACAAACCACCTACCTGGGATCTTCTGCCACCATGTTGGCGTTAGATACCACACCAAACTGGAGTCCATACCTCGAGTCTTTCTGATCAAACTGGGCTGTTTGTTTTCCCTGCTGGTGTTTTTCAGACCTCAGTGACCGCCGGCTGGAGGTGGTTGGCCTGGAAGGAGCCATAGAAATGGGTCAGATATACACGGGTCTTAAAAGCGCTGTGAGGCTCGCTAAAACCTCCCAGATCACCATCAGGTAGGAACGAGTCAAGTTTTCATTCTCCAAATGAGATAACCACTTCTGCTTATGTTAATTACAGCTGAAAGCAGATGTTTGGTTTACAAATTCACATTTACAATAATATATTTTAGTTTCTTCATCAAAAAACTCCATGCAACTTGACGATTTGTTTGTGTTTCATACTCAGGACAAAGAAACCGTTGCCGATGCAAATAGATGGAGAGCCATGGATGCAATCCCCCTGCACGGTAAATAAAACCTGGAAATATCATTAAAGCTGGAGTACAACAGGGTTTCTGCAAGGTCTTTAAAAATTTCAATTTCAATCCTTTAAAATGTCCAGAATACCCACAGAATGTATTAAATTAATTACGTTGATGTTAGACTTTTTTTTTTCCATTCCTTTTTTCTTCTACTGTATTTTTTTTATTTTTGAGAAATGGCAGCTTTGGTACAACATAGCATTTGAGCCGTTGTAGATAAAAGAAAACATGTTGCAGCGGGGAAGTAAATATCGGCAAAAAAACCTCAGAAATTTTGAAAAATTAAAAAGAAACGTGCAGATAAAAAGTCCGACATCTGCAAGAAAAAAAATTCCCTTAGCAAAGGAATAAATTTATATAAAAACTAGAACGTTTTCTGCCGTTGTAAAGTCTTATATTTCCATGAAAACAATTCAAACGTTTACAGCATTTGTAGAGTCAAATATGAGTGTTTTTGTCACAAATTATTTGTACCACGAATGATTGAAATGGAACATTTTGTAAATGTTCTTAAAGAATATTTCTGTTGAACATTTTTGCAAATGTCTGACTTCACAATCTCAGAAAACATAAAAAAAATTCTGATTAATTTAAAAAACAAAATTCCTAAAAATTTATTTAAAATTTTCTATTAACTGTGTTTAATAATTAAAAATAATTCCACCTTTTCTTACAAATTATGACATTGCAACATTTGTTGTTGGAAATTTACTCCTCTGTGACGATATAATTCTTTCTCTTTAAGAGTAATGATTGTAATACTCTGGCGCAGCTCCTAGGGATGCAATAAAAAGATTTCTGCAAGTTTTTAGAAAGTATTTAAAAGTCAAAAGTTTAATTGTTTCAATTTTATTTAATAAAAACCCATATTTTTGATAAAAAATACCATTATTAAGGTTTTAAATGTGCAAATCTGCAGCTTCTTTTTGTATTTCATTTACTTTTTACTTTAACTATTGAAGAACAATTTGGCATTTATTTGTTTAATGTTCTGTACTTTTCTTATTATTACGCTTTTACTAATTTAAAGCCAGCCACTGTAAAAAAAACATGAAAAATTATCCCCTTAAAAATGACCTACTGTTGTTTTTTATGGAAATAAAATCTAAAAATGCATATTTACAACTTGCTCTTTTCCTTTGAAATTGTGCGGAAGCTGTAAAGTAAATATGTTAAGATTTTATTGTCTAAAATTAAACATGCTTCACTGAATCTTGCAGAAACCCTGTATTAGAAACATTTTTAATCGTTGCATTAACTTCAGTGCAACGTTTGATTTGGTAACGTTTTTTAACCGCCGGACCTTTTTGCGCTCCTCTTGTTTTTCAGATTCACATCACACACAAGAATCAAGCGTGTATGTTGATGGCTCCTCCATCTAAACCATCAGGCTTCTTCAAATAAAACTGACCGTCTTGACGCATGTTTACTGTATATTCAGGACTGACACTTTTTGATATAGAATCAGTGTATGAGGTAGTTTAATGTTTGCATTATAACAAAGAAAATAGGATGTTTTTTCCAGACATCTTGTGTCTGTAACACACATTTCAAGCATGGCATCATATGAAAACAGACCGAATGTTAAACTATGTTTGCATTGTGGCCAAAAGGATTTTGACCAAATTATCTCAGTGTTAGTAAAACTCTCCAATCCTGCTGTTTCGAAGCTTGACAGCAGGTGGGAGTGCTGCTCTTTAGAAACTTTAGGTAAGGTTAAAGTGGCTGTGATCTTAAATAGGAGAACTATTTGGCTTTATGTGCCTTTATAATCATTTCTCTTTGGTTCTGATTAGATAGAAGACTGAGGTTTTCTGTATGTTTGCACTTGGAGGACTGACCATGTAGTATTCTTGTTTGGTGGTGGCTGTAAATTTTGCTCTGAAAGCCAAATGTATGTTTAGAAACAAAGGTGGAGAAAGAAGCACCTTTATTTCATATTTAGGCTGATATTTTAGCTTTTTTTATTATTATTTTCAAAAATATACTTGAAAACTGTGTAAGGGAATGAAAAAACAAGCGGCCTGCTGTTCCTCTCTGTGTTTTCCAAGTTTTTTTACCCTTATGTGGACCAAACTTGGTTTTTCTGGGTTTGATTAAATCAGAGAGCTACTCCTTAGTGATCATATTATCAATGCATATTCTCTGAATGTGTTATGAGTTGGACAATTGATTGGGGCTATTTATTACATTTAAATATGTATTTAAATGCTTTATCAGCTGTATCATTTCAGTATAGCTAGAGAATGTAAAAGTAATAACTTCATGTAAGGATTTTAATAAATTGTCTAGGATTCAGTTTGTGTTGTGCTAATTTAAAACACATTTAACAGAACATCGTGTCATTGATTCATTTTACCTCAAGGGGGCAGTATTTATCTTCCAAAACCTTTATTAACTCCATGTTTAGTATAATATGTATATATAAATATATGCATGTACTAACAAGCTGCTGATTTGTTGTGTGCATTGATTTCTTTTGTGATTCGATTCCCAGTAAAATACAAAGATTGATACAGACTTGGTGCCTTGAAAAATCATTTATATCCCTTGAACTTTTCCACTGTTTGGTTAAAATCACAAACTTCAGTTAATTAGTTATTTGGATTTTATGCTTTTCACCAACACATGCAAGAACAATCATTGTAAAGTGTAAAGAAAGGATTGTTGAATTAAAATGTATATTAAAAATACATGGCTTTCACGTGTTTTTACAAATAAAAATGTGAAAATGTGACCTGCATCTGTATTCACCTCCATTCACATTTGTCCTTGAATAAAATGCAGTGAAACTTAACATGTGGATACTCAGATTACACTTGTGTGTAATTTAATATTTCATTTTAACTCAGTTTTTTTTTATATATTTGGTGAAACTGTGTTGAACCATGTTGTGACAGTTTAGCATGAGACAGATCATCTATGAAAACAATTGAACTCCACCTTCTCCCAGTGCTAACTAGAAACAACCAATCAGAGCCAGGAGAAGGGCCTTAGCGCTGTCAATCATCCTTGTGTGAGTGCTACTCTTTGCTCCCCACCTTCACCTCTCTACTCTTACTTCTTTCTGATGACAGAAACTGTCATGAATGTTAAGGCAGCAGATATACAGTTTTCCTGGAACTGTAAGTTGTTTTTCCACCGTTTAACAGTGTATACATGAGGTTGATTGACAGCGCTAAGACTCTCCTGACTTTGAGGAGGAGGGAGCGGTGAATCTTTTCAAACTGCAGAGGAGGAGGAGATTGATCTTTTCACATTTTATCTGTCTACATTACAGTATCACAGTCATTGCCTCCTAGCAAAGGTTGGCAGAGTACCCCAAAAGTATTATTCAACATATTTTTACTCAAGATAAAGAAAAAAGTAGCCATCCAAGAAGTTATTTAAGAGTAAAATGTATTTGGTAATAACTGATCAAATAGTCAGTCATTTCACATTGTAAAATTACATCATCAGACAGAACAAAATATAAAGTTAAACGGACATTTTGGTGTTTTAAAAACTAAAATGACAATAATTCATATCAATAAAAAAATAACAAAATCAGGCAAACAAAAAAGTTTCCAAATCAATTTCTTTCATGAAACTTTAACAAAAACTTCAGGTGTGTGTCTGTGTGTACTAGTGAATTTTTGGTTAAAACATGTTTGTTTTTCATTCAATATACAATCAAATAAGAGCAGAAATACTTCATGATAAAATTCCTCAGGTAAAACAAAAAAGTACAGCGTAGTAAAAATACTCCTAAAAGTATTTTTTTTCCCCATTCAAGTAAATGTAATTGAGTAAATGTAACTAGTTACTACCTAACACCGTCTCCTAGTCAGTGTGAAAAGTGAAAGGGAAATGCCCGAGGCGCTCTTGAAAGCATCACAGTTATGGCTGTTGGCACTCGTTTACGTCGCTCCGAGCTAATGAGTCCCCGCCTCCACCGCCTGTTGAGCGGCGACACTTCACTCCCAGGAGCCGCAGAGAAGTTCTGGTGAGCTTCATGTTGAGGCTCAAACTTTCGGCTTCTCTCTCCGTCGTCTTGTGTCACACTTTCTACCGGACTGTCCGCGGCTGTATTTCACTTTTACTTCCCAGCAGCAATGACGTTCAGGAGGCTGAAGAAGGTGAACTCCAGCGGGGTGGACGGAGGACCCGCATCCCAGGACAACGACATTTATTTCCCGTCGTCAAAGTCGGACAGCTGCAGGACGGTGAACCTCCCGGCCAACTCCTCGGAGGTTTATAACTACAAGACTCTGGCTTATTCTGGGGGCACGCTGCCCAGAAACTTCAAGAAGGTAGGGCTCAAAAATTATTTTAGTATTTTCACATCGTCAAATTTACCTTTTAAAGTTATTAATTTATCATTTGCAGACGTAAAAAAACAAATTAATTAAAATCTTTTTATTATTATTTTTATTTCTATTTACATTTAAAAAAAAATTAACTCACAAGTAGCTAACATTATCCTAAAGTCATCACTAAAAGCAGCATGTTCGGTCCATTTGGGACAGAACAGGGGCGGTTCAACTCCACATGGGGCCCTTATCAGAATCGTAATGGGGGCCAAGGAGCTTCCAACCTCATTCAATTACTATTTTTCACTTTTGTCCTTGTGTACAAAACTGATAAAGTACATTACTAAAGACAGAATGGTTTGTTTACAAATGTGAAACGGGAGTAAGTTGGGATGAAATGGAAACCAGAAATTAATATCATCCACATACCATAATGAAATTAATTGACTTTACAACAAATTGTTTGTTGCTTCATTTAATAAATTAACATTAATCCAGATCCTAATGACATTTGCTGATAATTTTAAGTGGGTTGCCCTTATTTTTTGACCAGGTCTTTACAGTAACTAGAAAACATCTAATTATTGTTGACGATAAACTTTCAGCCGGGTAAATACGTAATTTAGACACAAGGTTTTAATACTCTGCACTGACATGTATTCAAATAACAAAATATTGTATCCAAGCAATGCTTTGTCATTTCAGCATTACACAAATTATGCAGCTTTAATGTTTTTTACAATAAATTACACTGTAATTCATTGTAAAACCTGTCCTAAATGATCAGATATTTAGGACAGGATGCATCAAAGTGAGCTGTCCTGTCAGCTGTGGCTCAGGGTCTGATGTAGCAGTTTCTTGTACTTGATCTAGATCTTGAAATAGATCACAGTCATAAGCATAAAATATGAGAAATCTAAAATCGCTTTCAGATCTTATCGTTAGATGATTTTTGTACTTGTGGTTTTAAAAAACTGCTGACCTCGTCTCCCCAAAAACGGTTTGATCTCCTCATTTTGTCTCTACTTGAAGATCAAGTCATTGATTTTCAAGTGACTGACATTTCTTCTCCTACTCTGTCCAAGAATGAGGTCAGTTTTCTGTGTAATTCTGGTCACTCAGCATTTTTCTGCACTGGGTTTTCTCCAGTTGTTCAACATTAACTTTGGGCTAAAGACAGACATTTTGGGTGTTTTCACAACCAATAGTCCAGTAGACTCTGTTTGATCAGGAACCAAAATTGCAACATTTTTTACATTTTCACTGTGTTAAACAAACCAAACTAATTGAAAAACCTGTTCCCTCCCCAGCTGCGGGGGCGCTGCGCCTACAAGGAAACGACATGAAAACTTCAGAAGAAGAACTTTTAAAATTCCTTCTTCACATAATCTAAACAAAAGTGGAGTAATGTCAAATGTTAGCAGTTGTAAGATTTTTCTTTTGTCATTGGTAAAAGACCATGACCCATTTCTACTGCTAGCGTTAGCCTCTCGCATTTGTTTTGGTTGTATTTACCCAGAATGCCTTGTGCTACAGTTCACTTCCTGCTTTAATCAATCTCTATAGTTTGTTTGTCTAGAAAGTCTGATTCGCTTGGGGAAGCGTGATTGCGCAAAAAAAAAGCGAACTCCTGTCAGCCTTATAATCTGGGTCTCGGCTGGGTTGACGTGAACTCTGGCGTGGTTTGAACGCCAATCGGACCAAAGAAAGCTCTAAAATCATGAAGCGGACTATGGTGCAGGGCTTTGTGGGTAAATACAACCAAAACAGGCGTGCTAGTCTAGCGCTAGCTAGAAAAATGGCTCGTGGACTTTTACCCAAACAAAAGACAAATTCTACAACCGCTTAAGGTGAGGTAATTTTTTACAGCACAATTTCAGCAATAAGTCAAATCGAAGTGCTAAAATTTCATTTTTGTTTACGTTTTGGAAAGATGGAAGTTGCGCTCGGTGTCTTTGGAGGTTTTTTTGTGTCGTTGTTTTGCGTCATCACAGGCGCGGAGGGGAACAGGATTTTCAGTTTGCTTGGATCTTTGGTCACAAAGCAGCGTGAAATCGAAAATGTAACAAATGTTGCAGTTTTGGTCCATAATCAAACTGAGTCTCCCGAACTATCAGGTGTGAAAACACCTCCAGAGAATCCTGTCTCCACCACCAGGCGTTGTACAGTCAGGCGCGGTTATTAGGAACCCCACCCACTCGCAGCCTGCAGCGGGGCCAACAACACCGCATTGTGCGCGCTCAGGGACGGAGACCTTGTCAGGTCCGCCCCCGGCTGCTCCGTGTGGGTACTTGGGAATAAATGCACTCATTGAGACAAGTGCTGGACAATTCTGGGACATAAAGAAAGCAACATTTTGCTGGGCAGAGAGCCTCTGGCACAAAGCAGGCTTTCATGGGAGCAACATTTGAAAATGATTTAGGTGATTTTCAGCCAAAGTATCTGGATGGTTACATGTCGTTTTTACACAGTCGGATAGAACAGGAGCCTGACCTGCTGCTGACTTTGGTTTATCTCTCAAAGCGCTTATTGTAGCCCAGTGTTTACCACAGTGCCTTGTGTGTTTCTGTTTATAGCCCGGAGTTTGTGTGAATGGCTCTAAATAATCAAAATTTAAATCCATCCATCAACAGTTTGTGCGCTTCAGGGGCAACTGACCTACTGTGAAATTCAGGCTAAACTTAGCTTTAGGTCTAATTTCCAGTTGAAAGTAAACAAGAAGCATCCCAGACATGCATGTCTAGTTTCAGTGTTTGTATTTTCAAGCATAATGGATCAGTGGTTTAAAAACACAAACACACAACTTGCCACGTGCTTGGCAGTGATAGACCTGACAGACCGGTCGAAGCAGTGATGTGTACAATACATCCTGCACATGTTGGACACTTTGGGGGGGGGGAATCCCTTGTGAGTAATCTGGCAGTAACCTCACGCAGGTGTCTGAGATGTTTCATCTCTCGTTTTCGTTTTCTCCTCACAGGGTGGAGGCTCGCAAAAGTGGAAACCCCTAACGCTGCCCCCAGAACCACAAAGGTACAATCTCCTCAGTTCCTTCGTCAACATCAGTCACAGCTTTCTTCTTCTTCTCTCACTCTGACGCCATGACTGCGTCATCTCAGAGCCGATGTCCAAACAGAGAGCTTTTGTAGATTTAGGTTTTCGTGAGATCTGTAAAGCGTCTTCATGAATTTTCATGTCTTCTGCTGGTGGCATTTTATTGTCCTGCGTCCCTGTGACGTCCACATGCAGCTGGACACAGAGGACGTCCTGTGCAGCAGCAACATGTCCTCTCATGCTTTTCAGACACTGTACTAATAAATCCACAAGGCCTAAAAGACTCTTGAACTTTTCCACCGTTTGTCTCATTGCAGCGACAAACATCACTGCATTATTTTGGTACTTTATGTGATTCACCAACAGAAAATAAGGCGTTATGTAAAATAAAAATGAGAAGACTGTAATTATTTTTGTGAAAAACATGATATAAACGTTTTGTATCAGTCAATCGATAATTATTTGTTTTAAATATCTGGAACTGGTTACGTGACCTCGTTTTATCCTGGTTTCACTTCATGCTTTTGTTTTTTATTTTCAAGCAGATAAAGTGCTGCTACATAAGTTACTCAACTGGGGTTGGTAGCATTAATTAACTCATAGACGGACTATCTACTGATTAAGTGATTTCTGAATGCAGTAGATTGTATTAGTTCTTATTTATGAATGTCAGAGTTTTACATTTTACATCTGTCTGCTGCTTTGTTTGGTTTATGATAGAGGTGCCTTCCTTCAGTCAATAAACGTTGCTATATCTGTGAACAGCTTGCAAATAATAACTGACTTTCTTCTGTTTGCAGTGGTGCCTAAAGTCGGTCCTGGAGGGCCGGCATGCTGCACGTTTTAGTTCTCTCCCTGGTTTAACGCACCTGGATCAGATGATGGCTCGTTAGAGGCCTAAGAAGAACTTTGACCTGCTGAAAAGGTTGCTGGTGCCACCAGGGAGAGAACTAAAACATGCAGGATGCCGGCCCTCCAGGACCCACTTTGGCACCCCTGGCATAATAGATGAGCTAATCTTTTCGACTGTCCTGGTTTTAAATAGTACTTTCCTACTTTCTTTCTTCCTTTAGGAAAGTGGTGGACTTGGAGAAAAATGAAGAAGAGGCCTTTGGTTTTGAGATTCAGGTAAATCACACGATTAATGAGGGTTTCTAAGTTTTGGAAAATGTCGAGTGTCGTTTAATTATCATGCTTTACACCAGGGGTGGGCACTCCTGGTCCTGGAGGGCCGGTGTCCTGCAACTCTTAGATGTCTCCCAGGTCCAACACACCTGAATCCAATAGCTGAATCACCTCCCAAGTGCAGTCAGGTTCTCCAGAGTCCTGCTAATGACCTCATTATTTGTCTCAGGTGTGTTGAAGTAGAGATGCAGGAGACCAGCCCTCCAGGACCCGGAGTGCCCACCTGCTTTAAAGCGTCAGCAACAATCAAATAATTTCTACAGATTCACCGAACCGATATTAATATCTGTATCGGTCTCAATATTGATAAAAAAATCTATGTGCCAGATCCATAAGCGCAGATCCATCCGGTCCAGTTCTCTGCTTTTTGCTCTGAGTGACGTCATGCTTTATTATTTCTTTTACATTATATTTATATTTCCTAAAGAAGGTTTGTTGGAGTTTATTTTCACGTTTGACCACGTTGGTCAACCTCTTGTATTACATTGGCTGTTCTTCTCATAATTGCACTGGCAGAACAAATTGTGTTGTTTTTACATATTTTACCGGTTTTGAAGCTATTGATGCATTAACGTGTGCTGTACCGATGCAGAGTTATTATATAAATTTGTATTTCACAGGAGTTTTTCTGTATCGGACCGGCATCGATATCGGTATCTGAGAAAAGTGGATTCCTCATGATTTCCTGCGTCTCTAAATTGAGTTGTTTCTTTGTGCCGGCGGGAGTAAAAAGGTCATTCATCAGTCGAATAACTTGTTCATGTTCATCCCATGACTGAAGCCTTTTTTTCCCCTGCAGCGTCTTTATTTTGAGCGCTGAGGTTTACTCACGCTGTCGGTGTAAAACCTGCTCTACTCTCTCCCCCCATGCCAGCAGGAACTTTACTCTCAAATCTCCAGTCCCCCTGTAGCGCCACGCCTCACTCTGTTTTTCATACTCATTCTTTGAATAGTTTGCAGAAATGATCAAAACGTGTGAGCACAACATGGATATTATAATGTGCTGCTGCTTGCATAACGTCTCGGGGAGTGAAGGGCTTCTTCTAGGAAAAGACACGGTGTTCTATTTACGCTTTCGTTAGGCGTTCCCGCCCTTCCTGCCCGGCTGCGGCCAGAAGGAAGTGAGGCCATGAGGAGCAGTTTGATGGCCAGCAGAGACCGCCATGAATGTGGAGTCTCACGTTTCCTGGTGCTTTTCCTCCCTCCGAGTCGGTACTGTGGACATTGAGCTGGGAATGCAGCATGCAAATGTGAAATTTGCCTTTCAGTGATATTTGCATGCTAACATGTTTACCCTGCTGGTTGCTGAGAAGGAAGCCAGTAGCTATGAATACAGGCCAGATCTGAATCATTTAAAATTTCCACTGGCGCTCTCATGCAGCCTGGATGCATGCTTTAACTGGAGCAGGACCTGTGCAAGGCAGATACAAACTTTTGCAACATTTGTCCAGTTTTATTGTCCTTTTTTAACCGATAATGGCTTTTTAGCAGCAGCACGTTAACTGTCTGAAAGGTGTCTGGTATGGGGAAGTGTGTTTTTGTCCTCGCTGACCTTTGTGCAGAGCCGCTATGGCCACCAAAACAAGGAAGTTCATTGAAATGCATGTGGAAGTAACAAGTCAGAGTTTCCAAGACGACAAAATATAAACGTTAATGCTGGCATGGAAGTACGCGAATAGTTTAGATAAATTAAAACAGCAAAATGAGGAAACATGTTGGCATATTAAGCCAAACTGTGGAACTACAGAAAGCCTTTTCAAGGCTGCTGAAATGTTTATTTATAGCCATTATGGACATGAACATCATTCTAATTTGGGGTTTTTAAAAAAACTTCAATGATTCTTATAAACAACAACTGACTTCACAAGTTAAATTGTTTTTTTTTCTATTAAGATTTGTGTCTTTAAATGTACTTTTAATATTGCACAACTTTTTGAATTTCTTTTATTTGTCAAAAATAATAGTTAGTTGCAACTCTTTTTGAAAAGCATCATTAAATATTACTCTTACATTCAAGCCCATGATGACTCCATTCATCCCTGCAGTTGATGCACAAATGTAATTTTATTTTATTTTTCTACATGATTGAATTGTATTTTCTCTGGTTCTTTTTTCTATTCTATGGGACTAAATCAGTTGTGGAAAAAAAATGACAAAACAAATTAACAAAATGATTGCATCCTTTATTTTCAGGGTTAGTAAAAAAAGACAAAGATACATTTTGACTGATTTTGGATGTTCGTTAAGTTCTTCGTTTGGTTTCTTTTGGGAGGTGAGAGGAAGCGGCTCTTCTTAATTGCTTGCGTGCGTCACACTCGTGCGTCCTCTGTGATAAAACGGTCTTTCCGGTATCGTCCGTCACGACTTCCTCTGCATGCGGTTCAGTGGGTTTCTGTCTCTGATGTTGCACTGTTACCACAATATTTCAGAACAAGTCGGTTTTGAAAGCCGTCTAAGAAGAGGAAGACTTGTTTCATCTTCATGTTCTCTGTCGTCTCTTTCCCAGACTTACGGCCTTCACCACCAGGAACAAAACTCAGTGGAGATGTGCACGTTCGTGTGCAGGGTGCACGACGGCAGCCCGGCCCACCTGGCAGGACTTAAAGTTGGTGAGGGAACCTTTTTTTTTTTTATTTTATTATTGTTTTTGGTTTCCTTTTTTGGATGAGACCTGAAATAACCTGAAAAAATGCTTGAAATAAACCAAAGGGAAGAGAGCATGACAAGAGTTTCCTTTGTGTTTTTATCAGCTGACATTGTGCACATTACATCAGCACAAACCAACCTGCTGCTGGGTTGTTATGGGAAGTCAAAATCTGACATTTGTCCTGCTAACAAGCAACTATTTCAGCTGACGCATGCAGGGCCTTCAAAACAAGTGTTGGCACCCCTTAAACCTTTTCACCAAAAAACTCAAAAGAGCCACAAACTGCTGCCAGAAGTTAAATAAATTCCACCTGTGTGTAATTTAATCGCAATCAAAGCAAGCCCGATTATTTCTATTTGTTTTTTCTCTTTCTACCAAAACTAAAGGCTTCATTCACGTGCATTTGGTTTTTACAGACACTTTATAATCCATTTTATTTGTTCTTTTGGTTGCTTTGTTTATTTATCCTGGACATTTGAAATGTCTTCCATTTCCAGAGTTAAATATTTGCTAGAAATGAAAGTTTATTCCTTTTTGAGAGAGAGTACTTGCATTATTATACCATTACCATTATATTACTTGAAATAGTTTTCAAAACAACAATATTATTGTTCATCTGGGATGATTTATCGTCCAGCAAACTTCGTTATCATGACAGTTCTACTTCTTAAATCTATAGAGTGAGATTTCTGCCCAGGTTTCTTTGCAAAAATAAATTGAGCGAAAACACTTCTTAACAGAAATGTTCAAGTTTTATAGAGTTGAGATTCCTTTAGTTTTGAGTAGAGGTGAGCGATGTGGACTTTTAACTTTATCACAATATTTTATGGTGCTATTGTGGTAGCAAACATTATGATTAAAAAAACTATTTACTGCTTCTTCTTTTAGGTAACTGTAAGACTGTGGCAGCTTTTATAACGCCAGGCAAATATTGTTTTAAAATTTCAAATTGGCTTCTTTAAAACTTAAACTTACTTAAAGAAGTGGCATTATTACCAATATGTTACTTAAAAACGGTGTCAAAACAATATTATCGTTTATCGCAATAACTTCTGAAACAATTTATCATTCAGCGAAAGTATTCAGTTTGTAAATGTACAAAAGATTATAGATAATAACACTAAAGGACTTCCTGCTGTATTTGCCACTAAATGTTGTTCTACAAAGTATCGACTCAGGGGAGACTGAAGACAAATGCATGCCACACTTTTCAGAAAAAAGAGAGGGAAAAAAGTGTTATTTTCTTCAACTTAGCAGTTATGGAGTACTTTCTTCTGGTTTGTCACATAAATTCCCCCAAAACAGACGGAAGCAGGGAGTAAAACACCAGACTGGTAGTTGAGTTTGAAGCAGAAGAGGTTCAGGAAAGGACAGGAAATAAATAAATGTGAGCCGACACCAGAGAGCTTCTGTGTGCTTCAGTAAATCACCTCTGCTTTTGAAAGTCGTCACGGCTCAGTCACGACTCGCCGAGCGCTACGTCTCCGCCGCTCAGCGAGGAAAGAGAGAAGGTGTTTAAATCCAAACTGGATGTGTCAGTTCCACTTCCTTCACTTCTCGCTGTCTGAACACAAAGCATGTCGAGTCCAAACCACATCTAATTACTCCATGCCACTCTCAAAGAAGATGAAACAGCTACTTAACACCACACACACGTGAAACATTTGGGTTCTTTCCACTGTGAGGAGACTTGGAATGCAGCGACAATCTGAAACGCCACGACTGCACATGTGCGCTTCACATGTGCAGAGGCTTCATCCCTCGGTCGGCTGCATCTTCAAGAAATTAAATCCATATTGACTGGGAGCATTGTGACCTCATGCCGGTTGTCTGACACACATGTTGTAGGGCTGTTAAAGAATATTTTAGTAATCGAGTACTCTATAGAATATTTTTACAATTCTCTCTCTCTCTCATATTCCTACTGTTCGCTCCAAAACCGTGACGCCACAAAAGTTGTCATAGTCCAACCATCGCACCGCAAACTTCAACAATTCCTCCTTTTTCCCCCAAGCCCTGATAAAGCACCGCACAATTCAACACCAATCAATCAATCAATCAATCAATCAATCAAACTTTATTTGTATAGCGCATTTCAAAGTGCTTTACACCAAATCAAACACAGAAACACAATGCAACATAGAATCAACAATCAAAACAGAACATCAAGTCAGATTCAGTCAATAAATTTGCAATTGATTACGTTTCAAATACAACTCTAAACAAGTAGGTTTTTAGTTGAGATTTAAAGGAAGTCAGTGTTTCAGCTGTTTTACAGTTTTCTGGAAGTTTGTTCCAGATTTGTGGTGAATAGATGCTAAATGCCGCTTCTCCTCATTTGGTTCTGGTTCTGGGGATGCAGAGCAGACCAGAACCAGAAGACCTGAGAGGTTCTGGAAGGTTGATACAACAGCAGCAGATCTTTAATGTATTGTGGTGCTAAACCATTCAGTGATTTATAAACTAACAACAGTATTTTAAAGTCTATTCTTTGAGCTACAGGGAGCCAGTGGAGGGACTTTAAAACTGGTGTTATGTGCTCTATCTATCTCTGTTGTTCTACAAGCCACCAGCACAACAACTGACAGGGGGAAGGAAGAGCTGCTGGCCACCACAAATAATGACCGGCTGGAACGCGGCGCTACATAATAAACATAATTTAACGAGGCAGATTAATTTTCCTCTAGGAATTTTAATAATCGAGATACTTGAATCGTTCGAGGAATCGTCTCAGCCCTAATATGTTGTGTGTGTGTGTGTGTGTGTGTGTGTGTGTGTGTGTGTGTGTGTGTGTGTGTGTGTGTGTGTGTGTGTGTGTGTGTGTGTGTGTGCGTGCGCAGGGGACACCATTGCCAGTGTGAACGGCACCGCCGTAGAGGGATTTCTGCACAAGGACATCGTTCAGCTCATCAGGTCATGCGGCAACACACTGAGGTACGGCTGCAGCTGAAGATTATTTTTACAAATCGATTGTTCTGGCGATTAATCAAATAAAAAAAAAAAAAGCTCATTCTGTAATATAAATTACTAGAAATACATGAGAGGATGCAATTAAACAAATAAGCCATTTTTAAAGAGGAACATAAATATTCTATTGTCCAAAATGCAATAACAGCAGTAATTTAGTGTACGCTTGACCATTTTTAAAAAAAATAAATAAATCTGATCTTCTGACTTTTTTAATAATTGGACAGCAAAATATGTTTAATAGGAGGAATTTTTTAAACAGTTTGAACCAAGTGAAGCCAGTTGAGGAGTCCTGGCTGGAACATATTTATAGAGAAAAGTTTTTTATTGTTATCTTGAATGCACAGTGTATATACTTTTTGTACAGGTTTGGTCTGGTTTCTACTCTGAAAATGTTGTTTTTTGAGTCTGTAGTTTCCAGTTGGTTACAAAAATTGACAATTACTTCAATAATCGATTAATCTGATGAATCGCTTCAGCCCTACACTCAGGTGAAACGTTAAAGACTGTTTTTAAACTTTACACCTCAGCTCAAACTTTCATCAAATGGTCTTTTGTGAGTCTGCACTTTCCAGTTAGCAGTTAATTGATTACATAACTAATTGACAATTACTTCAATAATCGATTAACCACGATTAATCTGATGAATCGCTTCAGCCCTACACTCAGGTGAAACGTTAAACGCTGCTTGGAAGCTTAAACCTTTAAGTTAAAGTTTGTAAAACACATTTTCAGTTGGATACCATCAGACCAGTGGAGAAATTCAAACAGAAATATTGTGTACTAAACTCCTGCTGGTGATGATGATTGGACGAGTATCTTCTGTAACTTCCTGCGCAGACGGTTCTGAGTTTCGTGCGGAGTTGCATGAGGACAGACGACTGTTATCTGATATCCGTCCTCCAGGTCCTCAGGATGTTCTCAGCTGTGTCGGTGTTGGAAACCTGCTGAGCCGCTCCTCGGTTATGTCACCAAACGAAACGTGCAGTTTCTGCAGTTCAGCCCGATGAGTTTCTTTTGCCAGAAGAGCTGAGTCAGCGGAAAGGGAAAAAAACACACAAAAAAACACACAAATAGTCGACGTTTTCTGGTCCTGAAGTTTCATTTAATACTGCTCACATTGTAAGGCTAAGAAAATAAAACATGAATGTTTCCATTCATCTTCTCCAACTGAAATTAAATTACTGTTTTTGTTCCTCTCTGTTTTTTTTTAGCTCCAAGTAATACAAACCAGATTTATGAAAACAAAAATCTGACTTATGAAGTCTAGTGCCGTTGAGTCATGATGTACATGGTACATGATGGACGTTTCTCAAAGGTTTTATTTAAAGTGTAACTCATCAAATTACAATACAGCTGAGTTAAGTTCAAGTATTTTGTTCACACGGAAAATTTCTGATGCAAAAGAGGTTTTTCAAAGTGGGATATTCAGATTTATTTCTCTTATACCAAATGGTTAAAAATGCCAAAGCAACACTTTCGTACCTGGTTTGTTAAAAGTGGCGACACTTTTAGAGATTATCCTTCTGTTTCAATCACTTTTATAAGCTTGATTCCCCACCCACAGTGTTTTAAAACCTGCCATGACTTTTGGTTACGATCTACCGAACATTCATTACGAAAGTCGCAGAAAAATGCTAAACATAACGGGAATTTGAGGCAAATTAGGGACAAAATTCAGCCGTTTGGAGCTGCTGACCCCAGTCATAGTTTACAGTAGAAAAACGGTTCAAAGTTTAAACTTCTCATGGAAAGTTGAGCTTCAGTATCAAAACTTTGTCTTGTACATAGGAGTTTAAGTTTCATAAAATGTTGTGTTTGCTTGTCTCTTTAAGGGAGTGATGATGTCAGGCACTTTAGGTTTTGATCTGAAAAACTGACTATTTAAAATGCTGTGATGGGTTTAGTTTTTATCTCTTATGCAGTTCGTAACGCATCAAAACGTAGGCATTTTTGTCTACTTTCACCCAGTGTGTCTCCTAATGTTGTAGGACTTGGAGTTTTCTGTCAAATCCACCCAAAGTCTAGTATACACACACCAAAACTCCCATTCACTTCCGTTACATTTCAGCTGTGTTTTTTTTTTTCCTCAAACCTCTTTTTAAGGGTCTCTTTAACTCGTCGTATCTCTTCTATAAAACACTGTAGACTTATAAAAACTCACACATGGGGCCACCAGAGGCTTCTGCCACTCACTGTTAAACAACATTTTGATACAATGTATCGTTTTCGCACAGCATCTGTTTGTTTGAGACTGAATTTCTGTTTGGGTTTTTTTTCTTTCAGTAGGGACAAAAATCACCATGGCAACCAATGACTCAGCATTTTCTGATGAAGTTTTCTAGCTTGTTTGAATAGTTTCTCCTGTCGTGTGTCGAGTCCCTTGGATGTTGCTCTCTTTCTTGTTTTGTGGGTGTTTCGTTTGAACCACGCTCTGCTCTTAACCCCTCGTTGAGGCTTGTTAAAGTCAAAGGGACAATTAGTGCGGACAGGCTGAGCTTTAAGGGTTTTATAGTCGGACGTCATCAACTTACACCCTCAGCTTCACTTATTAAAAGTGTTAGTGTGTAAACTGTTTTTTCACTTTGTTCCACTGCTCATGATTAAAGAGCGTTTTGTACTGTCAAAGTGGAAATGGTTCATGTTTATCCTTCCACGATGCTTGTAAACGCCAGTCATGTTGTGGACTTGTGAAAAAAGCCTCTCGTAGAGTTTCTTTAATAACTTTTTTCTGGCCTTGTAGGTTTTATAAGTGCTTCCTGTTGAGCTTAATAACCCTGTGGTCTTTTGGTGTCTCACTTTAAGGCTGGAGACGGTTTACAGTGACTCAATCCGAAAAGCTGAGCTCGAGGCCCGGCTGCAGTATTTAAAGGTGAGTAGTTTCCCCAAAGCTTTTTGTTTGAGTCAGGCTGATTATGTGTCCAGTAGCCTTTCACACCCACACACATTTAGGTTACCATATTTTCGGCACTATAAGGCGCATAGAATAGACGCTACAGTTATGCATCCATTAAATGGAGCTGCGCTAAAGGGAATGTCAACAAAACAGTCAGATAGGTCAGTCAAACTTTATTAATAGATTACAAACCAGCGTTCTGACAACTCCGTTCACTCCCAAAATGAATAAACAGCTGTTTATTATTTTCCCCGAGGTAAAGTCAGTGACGTGGTAACACGTAGTGCAACGTTTATATCATATAGTGGAGGGGAACTTTTCCTCCATTCAATAAATACGTAAAAAAAAAACAGTCTGATATTATTACGGTAAATCAGACGTTAATGCAATCACAATATAGTAACACTATAAATAGTGCAAAGCAATAACATATCAATAACTCAACGTTGTTCAAACGTTAATGTCCATATTCACAACATGACCAACCTTGTTCAGCTGTAAACACACAAAATAAAAATGTAAAACTCACTTATTAATTTATTCCTCGTCCACGAATCCCTCGAATTCTTCTTCTTCAGTGTCCGAATTAAACAGTTGGGTGAATACGACGTCCAACATGTCCGGCTCCGTCTCGTTAAAGTCGTCATTAATGGAGTCAGTGTCGCTGCTGTTGTCTCGCAGTTCAGTGACAATTCCTGCCTTCCTGAAAGCTCGGACCACAGTAGAGAATGATACATCAGCCCAGGCATTTACGATCCACTGGCAGATAGTGGCGCATGTCGTCCGGCGCTGTCTCCCGTCTTGGGGAAAGCGTGTTCGCCTTCTGTCATCCACTGTTTCCACGCAGTTAGCAGTCTAGCTTGGAATGCCCTGTGACGCCGATATCTAGCCGCTAGCGGCTGGAGTTCTTCTTCTACGGAGTAAAATGAAGTCGGCGGCTGCTTACCGTAGTTGTGAGACCTCTTGTGGCTCAATATTGGTACATAATATAAGGCGCACCGCATTATAAGGCGCACTGTCGGCTTTTGAGAAAATTGAAGGTTTTTAGGTGCGCCTTATAGTGCGGAAAATACGGTATGTTAAATGCTAGACATTGGGACCCCTTCCCCCTGGCTCCACACCTGTCTGAGCAGCAGACGCAGGGATTTCTGCAGGCTCAACGCAAGCAACTTGTGAAGTGGCTCAAGTGAACAAGCTTTCCCTAAAGATTACAGCAGCTGTTCTGCTCTAATCCAATGCAATGCAGCCACTATTATGGATACCAAGCCAGCATTTTAAAACATCACCCTATTTGGTGCTGGTATTTTTGTTTGTTTTAAAAAAAAAATGTGTGAAGAAGCTACTTGCTTTGTTTGTAAAGTAACAAATCTTTTGCTTTTCTCTGCAGCAAACGCTTCATGAGAAGTGGGATGAATACCGTTCGTTGATGGTGCAGGAGCAGAGGCTTGTCCATGGTCAGCAATCATTATAATTCACTGGCTTTACTGAGGCCAGCTTTCACCCACCTCATAAACAGATGAATATATATTCATATTTAGATCTGAGACAAAAACTCACAATTAGACCAAAAAAAAGTGTTTTTGGTCCAGTTTCTTGTACACACATCTCAGCACACCGGAAATAAAACAAAACTAACTTTTCAGCAAAGAGATAGGAGCTTTTTTAAAGTCAGTAATTCACTAATATTTAGAAGAAGGGGGGAAATGTATTGTTCTTATCTGGTGGAAATAATTTTTTAAAGATCTATATTATAAATTATTTCTCTTATAAACAAGGGGAAAAAAGTCTTGTTTATACTGTTCTTTTTCATCAATATTAAGAGATTATTTACTTAAATGAAATGCCTATTTCTTGCTGGAAAGTTACTTTTAAGTTAGTTTTGTCTTATTTCCAGTGTACTAAGATATTTGCACCAGAAACTAGACCCAAATTACTTAAAGATTTTGTTTTTTTGCTTTGTTCTTTGGCATTGAGGAAAGTTGCTACATTTACTGTTTTCAGGCAACAAATTGCATAGGCTTTTAATTTCCAATAAAACTGGAAATGTTAACTGGATTTTCCGAGCTGCTTAAACAGGACTTTTATGTCTGTTTCCGTCGGCAGTAAAAAAAAAAGTCAGCAATTTGCGTAATTTAACTTTTTTGTCAATAAATTCCTTTTATATGCCATATTTAAGTCCAGATGTTGTTGCCTGCTGTGCTGACGTTGCTCTCGTCTCCTGCAGGTATCGTAATGAGCGACGCTGCTCTGTACGAGTCCCTGGAGTCTGCAGGGATCTACGGCAGCCTCGGCGCGCCCAGCCCCGCGGCGCAGAGAGCCCTCCGCTGCACCGGCAGCACCAGCAGCAGCGCCAGCCTCCTCAGCACGGCCACCGAGGACGACCCGCTCTACCAGACCTGCCTCTACCACTCGGACGGCTACGTGGACTCGAGCAGCGCCGACAAAATCAACGAGCAGCCGCCTTCCCAGAGGCAGCAGCGCGTCCGACCGACTAGCGAACTCCTCACCGTGACCAAGACTCACCTGACCCGCAGCGCCAGCACGCGCAGCTACCTGAGGGGATCTTCGTCGTCCCCGTCGTCCGTGGGCTCAGTGGAGAAACAGGGAGCATTCGGCTCGCTGCAGAGAAAACCCAAACAGAAGAGCTTCCGCAGGCGTCTCCTCAAGTTCATCCCAGGTTTGAATCGGCCGCTGGAGGAAGAGGAGAGCAAACTGTGAGCAACGGACAGAAATAAAGACTAAAAACAACAATGACTTTCAAACTAAAGTGCCAAAGAAAACAGCAAACAGCCTCCAAAGAGGGAAGCCAAAGCTAAGTGGCTGCGTTGCTGGACTTTTATTTCACAGGCATACAAAACTTTTGCTTCGGCCTGTCTCGACTTCTAAGTTATTTATTTATTTTTACATGGTTTTGTCATGCAGAATGAAGGAAGTTTCATTTTTTTTGACTGCATGGACATTTTTTTTATTTTCACTTCAAAACCACAAAATCTTGGCAAGTATATTTGGTCTAGTTTCTAGAGCAAATCTCTTACTGCACTTAAAATAAGACAAAACTAACTGACAAGTAACTTTTCAAAAGGAAACAGGAGGTTTTTTTAAGTGAGTGATTCTATAATACTGATTTTAAAAAGTACTAGCAGATTATTTCACTTGTCATTTTTATTTAATTTCACTTTGGGATTACTAAAGTATTTTTTAATTTGTAACATTGCAAAAACTGTCTTGTTATAAGTGAAATAATCTTCTAGTGGAAGAAAAAAAATCAATATTAATGAATTATTTACCTAAAACAAGCTTCTAAATCGTCTTGAAAAGCTTAAATAATTCCTTGATATTGATGGAAAAAACTCCACTGGCAGATTATTCCACTAACAGCAAGACATTTTCCTGTGTTATAAATGAAATAATCTCAGTGGAAATAGTAGTTTTTCCACCAATATTAAGGAATTACGGACATAAATAAAAACCTATTTATTTCTGAAAGGTTCTTGTAAGTAAGTTTTGTCTAAGATATTTACACTAGAAATTAAAACCAAACATTCTTGTTGAGTTGTTGTTCTTTTGCAGGGTTGACAAACCTGTGAGAACTTTAAATTGTGCAGCTATTCAGAATGACTCAAAGCCTGTTTTGGTTCCTAAAAATAAAATATGTGGCATTTCCAGATTACATGCTCCTTTATTGTGTAAAAAACGTCTCATGCTTGCAGCAGCCGAATGACCTCCAGCTGAATGTGCATCCTCTGCCATGTGATTCTTAAATATAGTAAGCCTTCGCAACTTTTCCACCACTTCAGAAGGCCGTCCCTCGTACATTTGGAGGCCAGTGTGTGGCCGTGAAGCTTTAAGGCATTTAATGGTGTAAGGTATCCAGAATGCAGGCTGTTGTATCGCCTCTGACACGGTTTATTGTTGGGGAAACCAGCGAGGAATGTGCGGAGAAAAGCATGACCCAGAATTCCCAACACAGCCGCTTTCTTTCAGCTCCTGTGGGGCAAATGCCGATTCCTCTTCTTCCTCTCTGCTGTATTCCCACGGCGGACTCAGTTGTCCAGGAGCTTGCTGGCTCTGTGGTTGTGGGCATGCATGCGTGTTTGCTGGGTTGGGGGTTGCAGGGAGTCTTTTCACTCCCGGGCTCCCAGCTGACCCGTGAGGTCACGGTGGTCACTCTCTGCGTTGGCTTCGCAGCCCTGATCCCTTTTGTCCTCGGCTGCTCATTCACAGATGCACCAGCGGATGACGATGATGGTGAGCGATGGTATGCAGCCGTGTGCTACACTGCAAAAATGCTAATTCTTACTAAGTATTTTTGGTCTGGAACGAATACATTTGTACACTTGGAGTAAGACAAAACATTTGATGAAAAGTATTATTTCCAGTGGCAGATGATTTGACTTGTAGTGTAGGAAAAATATCTTGTTCTAAGTGAAATAATCGGCCTGCTGAACTAGTAGTTTTTTCACAAATATTAATTAATTATTGACTGAAAACAAGCACCTATATCTTTCTGAAGAGTTTTTGTTCTTATTTCAAGTGAACTAAAATATTTGCACTAGTAGCTAGACCAGAATTATTTGGGAAGGCTTTCTCTTTCAGCTGGGAATGTGCTGAGTTTTATTTACACATCTTGTTCAGAGCCGGTCACAGATCCATATGTGCTTGTTTTAGTTTTGACGTGCGCTGCAAAAATACAAAATCTTGGGGCGTGCTGTGGTGGCGTAGGGGATAGCATGACCCACATTTGGAGGCCTTCAGTCCTCAACGCAGCGGTCGCAGGTTCAATTCCCGGACCCGGCCGACACTCGCCGCATGTCTTCCCCCCTCTCACCTCTCCCTCCCTGTCAGCCTACCCTCAAATAAGGGACACTAGAGCCCACAAAAGACCCCCTGGTGGGAAAAAAATACAAAATCTTACCAAGTATTTTTGTCCAGTTTTTAGAGCAAATATTTTAGTTCACTTGAAATAAGAAAAAGTAACTTTTTGGCAAGATATGAGTTTGTTTTAAGTCGATGATTCCTTAATTTTGATTTTAAAACTCTACTGGTTCCACTTGCAGATTATTGTGGGAAAAATGTTTTGTCATAGGTAAGAAAATTAAGTAATGACTTAAAACAAGCTCCTATATCTTGCTGAAAAGCTACTTGTAAGGTAGGTTTGTCTTGTTTCAAATCTAGAAACTAGACTAAAATCACTTGGTAACACTTTGTGTTTTTGGAGTGTAGATCTGCGAAGGAGAGGCGACGGGTTGGTCACTGATATGAAGAAGTGTGTATTCATGCTTGCTGGTGCCTGAAACATTAGTTTAGAATGAATATGCTGAGTCCATAACGAGGGGATGATTAGCAGAGACGATCATAGAACAAAAGCAATGCATTAAAAAGCCAAACAAGCAGCTGATGTTAAGCTGCTTGCACAGCAGGAGATCAGCAGGGTGTGTGGTTACTGCGGCAAACGCCAACTTTCTAAAACAACTCATGACACTGAAGCGAGTTTTTCAGTGTTTTTGTGATTGTCTTTGCAGGATTTAGTTGACTTCTCTGTGTTAGTGTACTTTCAAGTAAGCAGTCTGTGTACATAAATGACCAGAGTTCTTGTAGCCTCCATTTAATTTTGTCTGTGCAAATTTTGAAACAAAACCTGCAGATACTGCTTTGGAAATTTATCTGCAGCATCTAACAAGAGATGATTACTACAAAATATTCTTATTTCCACAAAGCAGAATATTTTTTTTTCTTCTTTATTTATTTTTTTTGCAAAACACATTGTAGGATTCACTTGTCCTGGCCGTTGACTTTGCAGCAATCCCTCATTCTGATCATGCATATAGCGACACTAGAAAGGAAAAACTCCCCTTTAACAAGAAATCTGACTCTCCTCATGAACAACAATCTCCATCCTGTAAAAACACAAAATCTTAAGCACTTTTGCTCTAGTTTTGTTTTGTGCAAATATCTTGATACACTTAAAAAAAAGACAAAATTAACTTATAAGTAACTTTAATCATGATGTAGAAACTTGTTTTAAAACATACAAACTGATTTTTATAAACTCAATTTGAATTTTTCAAATTATAGTAGCAAAAATTGATGATAAACAAGGAGAGAAATGTTTACAGATGTACACTTCAGCCTGAAATGAGTCAGAAACCTGGCAATGTTGGGTGTGAAGTAATCTTTAAATTTTATCAACATGACACCTCTGACAGGAAGCAGCATAAACATTCAGAAATTTCCCAGCCACACTTCCAACCAATCTGAAAGGAAGCTAAAGATTAGAGATGGAGAGGAGATCTGACAAATATGAGCTTGTTTTAAATTGATCTTAATCTTCTTAATCTGACAAAAAAAATACAAGTTCATCTGGTAGATTATTTCACTTATAACATGGGGAAAATAAAATGCCTTCATCCATCCATTTTCTGTTCACCCTTCGTCCCTAATGTGGCCGGGAGGGTTGCTGGTTCCTCTCCAGCTAACGTTCCAGGAGAGAGGCGGGTTACACCCTGGACAGGTCGCCAGGGCAACACAGAGACATACAGGACACACAACCATTCACACACACTCACACCTAGGGAGAATTTAGAGAGACCAATTAACCTGACAGTCATGTTTTTGGACTGTGGGAGGAAGCCGGAGAACCCGGAGAGAACCCACCATGCACAGGGAGAACGTGCAAACTCCATGCAGAAAGACCCCCGGCCGGGAATCGAACCCAGGACCTTCTTGCTGCAAGGCAACAGCTCTACCAACTGCGCCACTGTGCAGCCCCCTATGCCTTAATCTAAGTTAAATATTCTGCCGACTGTACTGGTGACGGGATAAAAAAAATTGTAATTGGGGCCTTTTAGGCTTCGGTGAAAAAATCTATATATATGTCATTTATATATATATTTGCCTGCTGTGTGAATGCAGCCCAAGGCCTGAGATTATCAGAGAAGAAGCCTCCAGCTGATGATTGCTTCACTGCCGATAAACCCATGCATGTCGTGGTGCGTCTGCTTGCATGCAACCTCACACTAATTTTAGACATTTCTGTTCCTCAATGTGTAGGCTGATGTAACAGAAACAGATCAGGAACAAGATTGTGTAATTTTTTTTTTTTTTCTCGTGAAATTTTGCTCCCAGAAACTCAACTAATCTACAAACCGTCTTTCCACTGGACTTTAACGATTATAGGAAACATCCAAAACTTTGAGCTACTAAAACACAAAAGTATTTTTGGATTCATGACATAAGACATAAAAACTAGCTTGTAACTTTTTAGCCAGATATAGTAGCCTGTTTTAAATCAATAATTCAATAACACTGATGAAAAAGTGCCAGTGGAACAAGACATTTTAATTTATGGAATAAACATCTTGTTCAACAGCAGATTATTTCACTTATAAGCACTTTTTCAGTTCATGAAATTGTTGACTTAAACTCTTATTTCTTGCCAAACATTGTTTGTAAGTTAGTTTTGTCTTATTTCAAGCGTATTAAGAGATTTGATCTAGAAACTAAATCAAAGATACTTGGTAAGATTTTGTGGTTTTGCAGTCCAGTTAGAAAACGAGATCTGTATACTGACCCAGTGCTCTTACTGGTTACCAGCGATGAGAACCAGGCTCTAAAAAGTGGAAGTAAGTCCGCCTGTTAGGGAGAACTGAGCCTTTGTGGTGTAACGGTCTTTCCTCATGCAGTTTCTGCGTCACACACTGCGACTGCGTCTCTGGATCAGTACATGGTTCAGTGCGTTCCTGCAGCTTTGAAATAAGAAAGCAGTACGACGCTCCGTTCAAGACGTGCACAGCCAGCTGCCTGCGTGCAAAGAACAGACATCCAGTCAATGCTACAAATGATGTCGAGCAAATAAAATGGGCACAAAATGTCACCAAAATAAAAATAAAAAAAGTGTAAAGCTGCGCTGCCACAAAGCATGGGTGGGCGTAGTGGGGCGCTGCTGCGTGTCACACATGGATAAGAGCTTGTGTGGGCTGTCAAGACCCAGGATGTGGTTGAGAAATGTGCAGGAAATCCACCATAAAGATAAAACAATCCAACGGATGACGAGTCTTTAAAAAAGATTAGATTCTCACACAGTTGTGTTCACGACGGCTCCGAAGTTCATGCTGAGTTTAGACTCTTTCTGAATGATATTTATTCTGTTCCAAGGAAATATTATTATATAATTGAATAAATAAGGTGCACAAATGTGACTTTTTTAAAATTTCCTCTAAATAAAGCACACAGGTTCAAGTATATCAGTATTTAATGAATTTTTGATTAAAATGTCCTTGAAGATGGACATTCATCTTGACTGAATATTTTACAGAAATCTGTAAAACTATTCAGCAGAGTTGAAGAAATGTTTAGTCTGCTTAACCCACTGCAAATTCAGGTTTGATTTCTGTTTTCAATTAAAAAGAAAAAAACTTTACTGACTGTACTTTCTTTACTTTTTGGACTGTTGGTCCATTTCTGTCCAGGTTTCCACAATATTTGTAGTTTTGAGATGAAGTTGAAAATCTGCCAGTAATGATTTCATGATTTCATGGAGAGTGAGTTTTGTTTTCACTTTGTTTTTTAAATGTAGGTCGGTTGTTAGTATTTTATATGTTCTTATATTCCGCGCAGTGTTTACATAGTTTGTTAATTTGATCCCACAGCCTTTCATTTATTAATCCCCTTCAGCTGTTTCACATTTTATTAATTGGACTCACCTGTTCCTCCAGCGATACGTTGTCAGTATTTAAGCTCAGCTTTCAGCCGCTACGGCCTCCATGCTTCTATTCCAGACAGTTTTATCTGTTTCTTCATGTTTCTGATTTATACTAATTCCACTGGCAGATTATTTCACCGATAGCAAGACATTTTTTCATATAATAATTTAAATAATCTGCGACGAGAACTAGCACTTAAAAAAAAACTATATTTAAAAGAAGCTCATATTTCTTGCTGAAAAGTTACATGTAATGTAGTTTTGTTTAATTTCAGGTTTACTAAGACATTTGCACTAGAAACTAAATGTATTGATGATCATTATGGCCAAAAGGTTTTAGTTTTGTCGCATCATATGACATTTATCTCCATCAGCAAACTTTAATCAGTTTTTGTTTGGTACTTTTGCGAATGATGGCTTCTTCATCACTGAGTGACCTTCCAGGTCATGTTAATACAGAACCTGTTTAAATAAGGATAATGAATCTAATAGGAACACCATATTATGTAAAACATCCATTTTACCAGCTGGTTCCTAAATACGCATGTTTTTTTTTTTCCTGTGCAGAAACACTCCCAGGTATTTATTTATTCTTTCTGGCAACATTTATTTGAAGGAGTTTCCATAAGACTGACATTATGTCATAAACATGATATAATACTTGTTATAAACATGAAGGAGTCTTCATGAATGTCTATGACTGTTGTTATGAAGTGTCATTTGATAAATAATGACACTTTTAGTGCAAAGTTGACTCTTTTAATTGACTTTTAATGTAGGTTTTAACGGATCTTTGCATAAAAATGTGATTATTCACCAAATAATGCTAAGCTTTGAGCAACTTATATTGCAAATTTAGATTAAAAGTGTCATTATTTACCAAATCACATTTCCTGACAACAGTCATAAACGTCCCTGAAGACTTCTTTATGTTCACAGCAGGTGTTGTGTCCTGTTAATGACAGTACAATAAAGCTACCTTCTTTTTTTACCTTCTTTGAAATGCACAGTGACATTTGTTTTGCAACGTGTGAAATGTAATGTAAGTCTGGTGGCGGTTGGACAGTTGTTTGCTCATGCAGCTGTCGGCGAAATCTGATCAAACAGCCCACACACCCACACGGTCCTGATGCAGCAGATTAACTGAGTTTTAACAGGAACCCATTCTGCAAAACAGACGACTGTCATGTGATCTGTCTGATTTTATTGGTGGAAAATATCTGAAGAGTTCTTGAATTAAGCGTGAATCATTTCTGAAGGTGGAATCTGACTGAAGTTAATGTCTGTGCTCTAATTGTCTTGAGTTATTGATTTGTTAATGCGACGCATCCAAACATGATTACAAATGATTTCAGCCTCAGCTTCTTTCTCTGCATGAGAAGAAATCAGAAAAAATGTTTTTGTTCAAGGGGGAAGGCGAAATTGAAATCTGAAGGATTTTGACTTTGGTGTTTATTTTTTCTGTCTGTCTGTCCGTCTACACTGTAAAAACACAACATTTATCAAAGTATTTTTGACACACAATGAACTTTTAAGTCAGTAATTCTTTAATATTGATGTAAAAATAGATCCACTGGCAGATTATTTCACTTATCATGGGGGAAAAATGTCTTGTTATAAATGAAATAATCTGAATTAAATCCATTTTAAGAAATTATTGGCCTACAACAAGATCCTGTATCTTCCTGAAAAGTCACTTGTAAGTTAGTTTTGTCTCATTTCAAGTGTAGTAAGATATTTACTTCAGAAATTACACCAGAAATACTTTGTAAAATGCTGCGTTTTCCAAAGTTAACAGGTTAAGTGGATGTTATTGTTTCCAGCAGAGTCTCTGTGCTCTGGTTGTTCAGTTCAGCCTGGAGGCAGAAACTGCCTTTGTGGTCGGATGATTTTTTAAATTATTTTATTTTATTTTTTTGGAAAATGTTTAGTAAGAAAGGATCCAGGATGTGTGGAGTCTGCAGAGATTTGCCTGACTTGTGGCCTGTAAAAGTCCTGGACAGAAGGAAGGTCGGCACTAAACGTGGGCGGATTGATCCAAAATATTAATAAAATCGATACCAAGTCAGTATCAGTTCCAGATCTACAGCGTGATAAGATTTATACATTAGTGTCAGATTACCGCTTTAAATGTTATTTCATTTTAATATTGTTGTTTCTTAATCCTAACTTAAAAAATATTTAGTTCTGATTTGTTCTGGTCATTTTTGCACTTTATTCTTGAACAGATGCACACAAATTTTCATCTTTATTTTCTGTTTATTATAATAATATGGTGTTAAAGTATTTTGTAGGCTCTTTTAATCTGAAGGGAAAAAGGAAAAAAAAAAAGAAACCTAAAAGTTAAAAGTTTGATTGTATGATAATAAAAAGTATTGGTACATTGCACACCTCTAGTTAGTGTCAATAATCTCTTTTATTATTGATATTAAACTGTGTTTTCTGAAACTGCATTACTGTCAGGACAAATTATTAAAGAGATATTTGATCTCATTGAGTTTTATCCTGGTTTAATAAAGGTCGAAGAAGAAGAATTAAGCTGTTACTTAAACAACCCGTCTGTGGATAACCTTAAAACTGTGGATGGATGTTTATCAAATGCTTTTTGTTTTTATCCATCACAGGCGAGTTTTTCACCTGGCCTCATCTGTGAGTCCAAAACGTAGATCTTAAGATCATTACATGTCAGAGAAACAATTAAAACACAACTCTCAGTCATGATGAAGATGAAAACTCACAGGCTGAATATGAGACACAGTCGCACCGTTCATTTGGAGACGTAACAGATGGTAACGACAGCAGTCAGAGCTGCGACGGACGGAGCACGACTTGGATGATCGAGTCCAAACTTTCATTGTGTCACAAAATTGCTTCTGTTTCAATCTCAAAAATATTGCATTCATGTAAAGAGTCAGTATCCAGGCTTCACTTTTCCTTTTTATACCTTCAGTTTTTCAAAATGTGTTTCTCTAACTTTATATTAAATAGGACCACATAATTTACAATCCATTATAGTCACTGGATACGCTGCAAAAACATAAAATATTACCAAGTTATTGTGTCTAGGGCTGCACGGTGGTGCAGTTGGTAGAGCTGCTGCCTTGCAGCAAGAAGGTCCTGGGTTCGATTCCCGGCCCGGGGTCTTTCTGCATGGAGTTTGCATGTTCTCCCTGTGCATGGTGGGTTCTCTCCTGGTTCTCCGGCTTCCTCCCACAGTCCAAAAACATGACTGTCAGGTTAATTGGGCTCTCTAAATTCTTCCTAGGTGTGAGTGTGAATGGTTGTGTGTCCTGTGTGTCTCTGTGTTGCCCTGCGACAGACTGGCGACCTGTCCAGGGTGAACCCGTGACCCCGCCTCTCGCCAGGAACGTTAGCTGGAGATGAACCAGCAACCCTCCTGACCCCATTAAGCACAAGGGTGAACAGAAAATGGATGGATGGATATTGTGTCTAATCTCTAGAAATAAAAGTCCAATTTCAGAAAATCTAGAAAATTTTATTGGAAGTTGAAAATTTGTTGCTTTAGAGCAGCAGATTTCAGCTGCTTTCCTCAATGTTGAAGATCAAAACAAAACAAGCATCTATGGAGCTCCAATCAGTGAAAAATAAGAAAACTCAAAATCTTAGAGGATTTTTTTATATTTTCTATTGTAAATATCTTAGTGCAGCTGAAATAACACCAAACTAGAATCAACTTTTTAGCAAGAAATAAAAGTTTCTTTTAAGTCAATAATTCCTTAATATTGAGTAAAAAGTCCTAATTCCACTTTTTGATTATTTCACTTATAGCAAGATATTTTTCCCATGTTATAAGTGAAATAATCAAAAACTGGAGCTAATAATTTCCCATCATTATTAAGGAAGTATTAATACATTACAAGCTCTTATATATTTCTGCAAAGACACTTGTAAGTTAGTTTTGTCTGACAAGATATTTGCACTAAAAACTAAACAAAAATACAATACATTCTTTGTTTTTGTTGTTTACTTCACAAATTGTTCATTTTCCAAAGGGTAAAAATGTAAAAACATATATATAAATATTGCCACAGCAATAAAGCACGGAGGTAGAAGTGTGTTAATGTGAAGAAGGTTTAAAGAGATAAGATGATGACAACAGGAAAACAGGTTATAATTAAGGTTCAGTGACTGTGTCATGGTGATTTCCAAAGGCTCCATCTTTGCTCACAAACTCATATTTTACTCCATAATCTTATTTCCTGCTCAAATGGATGACAGGTGTGAAAATCTACGTCTTCATGCGTCTAAAGTATCAAACAGTCATGACCATTCAGCGTCACAGTCAGCACAGGAAACAGCAGCTGCATGAAGCCAACGCCTCTCGAAACAGATCTTTGAATGGATCATTAGCCTGAAGTTTCACACGTATTAGGAAGGAGGGTCGTCACAGCAGAGCATCAAAACATGCAACAAATCGATTCTCTGTCTCGTCCAGGTGGTTCGGGATGATCGAATGTTCAGCCGTTGAGCCGGTTCCTCGTTTCCATGAAGGTTTTATGGTGTTTGAGAACAAAAAGTCAGATAAGGAACCACCTGTTGATGTTTTATTGCTTCCACCCACACAAAGACGGACACAGATGACTGAAAGGTCGGTAACAGCAGGTATTCACTCTGCTGTGAGGGAAGTAACTCTAATATCGTTACTGCAACCCGTCAGTTCCCATAACGATGACAGAATGTGATTTTCCAAATATTAACTGAGTCTTATGTTTGGTTTGTCACTAACTCAAACCACAAAAAAGCATCTTAAATCAAGTTTAAGGGAAGTTTAAAGAAGATTACACTACAAAAACTAAACCTTACCCAGTACTTTGCTTCTAGTGCAAATATCTTAGTACGCTTAGCAATTTACTTATAAATACCTTTTCAGGAAGATAAAGCTTGTTTTCAGTAAATATTACATTAATAGTGATTAAAAAGTAACGTTTTCACTGCCAGATTATCTACTTACAATAAATAATCTGGAAGTGAGAAAATGTTTTGTCATAAGTGAAATAATTTAAGTGGAACTAGAACTTTTTAATCAACATGAAGATATAATTGGCTTAAAATAAGCTTCTATATTTTTCTGAAAAGTTACTAGTAAGTTAGCTTTGTTGCATTTCAAGTGTAATAAGATATTTGCACTCAAAAATAGACAAATACTTGGTAAGATTTTGTGTTTTGAAGTGGTGAAAGTGCATTGTGTCATTACACTGCAAAAACACTAAATCTTACCAAATATCTTTGTCTAGTTCCTAGTATAAATATTTGTAATGCACTTAAAATAAGACAAAACTAATTCAAATGTAGCTTTTCTGCAACATATAGGAGCCTGTTTAACTCGGCAGTTCTTCAATATTGTTTAAAAAATTTAGTTTTAGATTTTTTTCACTTACAGCAAGACATTTTTCCTGGTTTAAGTAAAATAATCTGCCAGTGAAAGTAGGACTTTTTACAAGTACTGTCCTGCTATTCACCTTCCAATTTACATACAACTAGAGATACAATGAGTGAAGCAAATTCATGTGTCAAAATGGCCCAGTCAAAGTCCAGACCTGAATCTAATAGAGAATTTCTAGCAAAACTTTAAAATTAATCTTTAGTGATATTTGTTGATGTATTTTATGAGGAAAAGGCAAAAATATCAGTTTTTAGATGAGAAATAATATTGATGTACAAAAGACTTTTTATATAACATAAAATTATTAAAAAATCTGTTGAATTTTTCTGTGGTAATGTAATTAATTGTGGAGCATTTAAGGAGGATGAATGTTGCTGCAATGCACTGGAGGCCAAAACGTAACTGCTGAAGCAGGCTTTCATTTTTTGTTTCATGCATCAAGTGTGTGTTGCATAAAGCAACAGCGTGTGCGTGCAAACAAGGACGGAGAAATCCTGAAGCACAATAGCAGGAAGTGTCATGGTGGTTTTATCTTTAAACAAATGCCAGGTCACATCTCACAAACGTAAATAAAAATAAAAATGTTTCATTTGACTCATTTCCCCAAATCATCACCTGTTTTTATCAAACAACTATAAGTTTGTACGTTTCATATCTACAGACGTTCATATTTTGACTTTAACGTCTTCCTGTCAGCGAATAAAGGAAGGGTCGGTTCTGGAAAGAGCCACAGATCCGATTCTGCCGGCTGTCGATGTTCAGGAGCCCAGACGTTGCAGCGGAGCAGAAACCCTGGAAGCTGGAAGGGTTTGTGTGACAGGAGGAAGGATGTTGACTCACTTTTTATTTTCCAAGAACTCGTCTGGAAAATACGGAGCCCAGAGATACGGTACTGTGTTCCCGAGCCCAGACGGCAACGATCCCTGTTCTTAGGAAGAAGATGCTTATCATTTGATGGTACTGTAAACAAGGAGGTGCAACACTCTTCAGATGAGAGTTAAAATCGTCAGAGGTTTACCCTAAGCAAACTTGGAGCTCTGCAATATTTCATTTTTACACAGCATGTGGGTTGATACTGTACACAAAGGGGTTTTCCTTTTACACTCTTTCTATTTCTCTGATGCTTCACCTCAAACTTCTTCCTGCTCGATCTAAAACGGTAGAAATAACTCATCTGTGGTGATGACACACATACGTTTTGTTTTATGTTGAGGGGGATGTGAGCACCGGATGACGACTGTGAAAGGAGATACTCTACTTGTTGTAAGATCATGGTGACGCTCAGAATTACAATAGATTAACACGGTTTTTTTTTTTTTTTTTTGTCCTGTTGAAAGAGGAAGTTTGCTTTCTTCGTCACTGCGGTTTTGATTTCAACATCCTCGTGTTCTTCCTTTATTGCTTTTAGAGTTACAAATTTGAGAAACAGATGTATTACGTCCTTCCATCTAAAATGAATACACGTTTGTCACATTTAAATAAAGTTTTGAACGGCATGTTTAGCAGCATACAACTGCATCCCAACTGAAATAAAACACATTTTATTTTGTTTTTGAGCCAGTCGGAAGTTCTTCCCATCCTCATCCTGTTGCACAGCCGCAGGGGGCTCCTGAGCTTCAGGTCATGAATGAAGGTCAGACGTTTTCCTTCAGAGTTTTCTGCTAGAGAGCAGAACATTGCAAAAACCCAAAAACATCGAACAACATGGAATCTCAAGTTAAATATTCTGCTAATAATTACTAAGTTAAACCTGCAGCTTCACTGCAAAAGACAAAATCTTACCAAGTATTGTTGGTCTAGTTTCTAATGCAAATTTATTAGCGCACTTAAAACAAGACAAAATTTACTTTCAGGAAGCTATAAGAGCTTTTTCTAAGTAAATAATTCCTTAATATTGATTAAAAAATATTAGTTATAAGTTAAATATTAGTTAAATTGTTTTTTCCCCGTCAGATTGATAAATTAACATATTTTTAGTCTCTGGAAAATGAGCCGTTTCAAAACCCTCTGGAATGTAACGTCACATATCAGGAGGTACTGAACCGTTACCTAGCAACCCAAGCAAAAGCCAGTCCGTTACCTAGCAACCCAAGCAGGATCCAGCAGCTTATTTGGATTTAAAGTGACAGGACTCCCTGAAACAGCTCATTCTGGAAGGAGAACAGATTAAAATCTCACTGTCTAAGATTTTGTGCAAAAAAACGTGATGAATATTTTTTATATATTCTAACTTGTTCAAGGAAGAATAACAGGTTATTTTGGGAGGAGGTAAGTATTTGTTTCACACCCTGCAGGAGCTGTTTGCTGTTCATTGTTAGATTGTTCTTTCTTTCTGTGCTGATGAAGTCAGGGGGAATTCACTGGAATTTGAAAATAGATCAAATGTACACGATGGGGAAAAGTTACCCTGGATGGTAACGGGGCTGACGTTTCTCCCCCTCCTCCCACTGCAGTCGTTTCAGTCCCGGCCCAATACTGAGAAACAAGGTCTTGCATTACTTGGGGATTTCACCTGCACACCATGCACCATGCACTCCTAACAGAGCCTCTCTATTCGCTGTACAACAAGCAGGTCCAGGCCTTGAACAGATCCAGGAAACTTTGAGACAATAACACCGCCATTTCATCCAACAACGGAACTTGGAAAAACATGAGGAAATTCATTGGAAGGGGAAAAAAAAAAAAATTCGGGGAGGGCAAAGTCAGCCAAGAGCCAGAGTTAGTGAGTCAGTGGTGGCGGGAGTCCCAGCCCTGCAGAGGAACCGAAACAAAAACAGCAGCAGTGAAGGTCTTTGTGAGCTGCTGGGTTTGGGGGAGTTCCTGAGCCGCTCCTCAATCAGGACTGGCCATTTAAAGATGACCTGTCATACTTCCCTAAACAAGTTAGGATAGGTCTATGAACTGTAAAAATAAACATGTTTATTACGTTTTAGCTCAAAATCAATCTTAGATAATGAGATTTTAATCTGTTCTGAGCTCCTTTCAGAATGAGCTGTTTCAGGGCGACCCTTCACTTTAAATCTTAATAAGCTGCCACTGGATACGCCCCCCAAATCAACATTTCCATTCACACATGAAAATGGCTCCAAATAGATGCACAGTTATACAACCAGACATTTTTGAAAAGTATTAGTAGCGCCTCCTGCACAACCAACAAGAATGCAGCACGCGGTTTCTCGACGGTAAGTCAACAACTAAATATTTCTCTTTACCAGCAGCCAGTGTACAGAGCATACAAGCTGACCAAATGTGCTGGAGCTCAGCTTGAGTTGCTAGGTAACAGACCCAGAAACTTCACTGGGTAACGACATGCGGCCGGCTGATTTGTGACGTTACATTCTGGAGGTTTTTAAAACCAAAAACATGAACCTATTATCAGAACCTTTTCAAGTCTTTCACAGCAAAAACACAAAATCTTACAAAGTTTTTTTTTGTCTAGTTTCTTGTGCTAATATATTTTCAGACATTAAATAGGACAAAACTAACTTACAATTAGCTTTCAAGCAGGATATAGGAGCTTGTTGTAAGTCAAAAACTCCTTAATATTGATGAAAAAGTATTAGTGCCATTGTCAGATTATTTCACTAACAACATTTGGAAATTGTCTTAATAGAAGTGAAATTACCTGCCAATCTAATTAGATACTAGACCAAAATTACTTGTTGAAATGTGTTTTTGCAGTGCTGAGTTGTTTGTAGAAGCAGTAGAAACCCAAATGCAAAAACAAAAACGTGCAAAATGAGAATTTGCATAATACGTCTCCTTCCAGGCCCTCCTGACTGTTTTCCTGTGGGAACTGTGAAAACATTCCCCACCCTCGTTCACGCCTCTGCCAAAAGACGGCAACAGCAGACCTCACCGCAACGAGGTGCCCTGTAAACCATGAAGAGACAAAACGAGGTGTGAACTCGAGGCGCTTCCTGCCTGAGGCTCTGAATTCATTGTTGTTCTCCCCAACAGCGTGACAAAGTATTCATTCAAACAGTGATCATTTTTAGACACATTTTAACTAAATCACACACTTTTCCCATTTTAATTTATCTGAATTAATGTAAGCTGTAAGTAAGAGTTTTAAAAAGAACACAATGTATCTCCTTAACAAATGGAAAAGGTATTAACCAGTGATTTCCTTTTACTGCCCTCACCCTCCCACTGTTTTTCCTAGAGAGTTAGGATGTTAAGTTGCCCACTAGACCCACATAAAAACACTCAGTTAAATCCACACACTCGTATAGTCAAACTGGGGTTTTGCTTTCTGCTACAGGTTTTACGAGGCAGAGTGGGTCTAATTTGTTTAATTCTGAAATTAGGAATCTAAGTAAACAAAAATCAGGCATGGCGTTCCGCAAGGCTCCATTCTAATGCCACTTTTATTCAGCATGCAGCTCTGGAAAATATTAAGAGACAATTTAAAATGATTAGTTTCTCTGATTTTAAATTTTATATGAATATCTTTGAGTAAAATTAACTTTGTTCTTTTATTCTATGAACTACTGACAACATGTCTCTGAAATTCCAAGCAAAAATTTTGTTGTTATTAGCAGAAAATGGGAGACGGTCAAAATAACGAAAAAGATGCAGAACTTTCAGACCTTAAATAATGCAAAGAAAACAAGTTCATATTCATTTAGAAACAATAATACTGATGTTTTAGCTCAAGAAGAGTTCAGAGATCAATATTTGGAGGAATAACCAGGAGGTTTTCAACGGGGTTCAGTGCAGTGGACTCTTAGTTTTTACCAGAGCTGAATATATCCTCTGCTTTATGCAGATTGTGGTGAACCGTATACCAAGGAACTTATCATTTCTGAGTCACATAATGACCACAGCCCATTTACACTAAATCAGTGTGTCCACAATAACAAAGAGTGATTATTTTCTGATAAAACAGGACGCTGGAAATATGCTGTGTGTAGATGTACTGTCTATTTTCAGTAGGTTAGAGTATTTTGAAGTTATTCTTTTTTAAAATTAACTTTTATAATTTGACAAAAGAAAAACACAAATAGATTCAGATTTGTGGTGCACAGAGGCTAAATGCTGCTTTTCTCCATGTTCGGTTCTGACTCAATCTGCTGTGGAATTTCAATAAAAACCCTGTGGGGAAAAAAAGCTAAATTTTGCATTATTTTGTGTATTTAAATTTGTCGGCTCGTTATTTCTAGACCAGACAGACGTGCCTCAGAGATTAGACCCGGTTCTGCTGCTCTGTGGGCAGCTGATGAGGGAGGAATGTGAGAGTGGGAATGTTTAAAGGGGCGGTGGGCATTCCTGTGACCTACAAACGGACAACAGAGTCCAGTTTGTCCCCCTCTGCGGTGACAAAGACAAGCATGCAGGCAGACTTCAAAACATTCTCAGACGAAATGCCAACGATGACGACATGCTGATGTCCTCATCACTTTCACTTGATGCAAACATCCTGGGAACCTTATCAGAAATGAAGAAGGCAACTCCGCTGGTTCCCATACGGGTTCAGATTCACTTTGAATCACTCCAAAGATCCACAGGAACGTTTTACTGATGCGAGTTTCTAACCGTCTGACATTTGTGTTGTGGTCATCTTCCTCTTCTCCACACAAATATTTCTAAACTCTTCCAGACACCAATTAGAAACCAATAAGATACAATATTTAACTGTTATTTCTTACATTCTGAAGACCAATGTCATTCTATATTTCTGTGGATTCAGTCATTCTTGAGCCCTTTAACATATTAAATCTTTGCATCATCCTACACGTAGAAACCCAAAGAACATCAGAATAAAGAACAAAATCAAGGTTTTTTTTTTACTTCTGAAGGCAAATTTGCTAAACTTTCACACCAATCTGTCAGGATATTTCTGAGAAGAATTACCTTTTGTAAAAAGGAGAATCAGAATCAGAGTATGCTTGTTTATGCTATTGAGAAGCTACTCTCATTCAAAGACTTAAATATCCATATTTATAAATATAAGTGGCATCACATTTATGACACGTGTGAAATTACATGTAATTTAAATTTGACCTAAATATGAAATAAAAAAAAAAATAAAAATAAAAAAAAGAAGTTTGAAAACATATGAATTCAAATGAGTCCAGAACCAACAAAATGTATTTATTACGTCTGTCAACAATTCAGTTTAATCTGCATAACAAATGTTAGGATGCTGCCCTCTAGTGGTATTTCAGCTGAACTATTGGGTATGTGTATTCCTCTGTGATTTAATTTAATTTTGAAATATAAATATGATTAATTTTATTTTAAAAAATAGATATAGAAACTTGTTGTTCCCAGTTGACAATCAAAGAGAAAAAAATACGAGAAATACAGAAAGAAAGGAAAAACAAAATAATTACGCTCATATATATTTTCAGACCTGAAAAGGTCTGAAAATATTACAAGAATAAAGTCAAAGTAATTCGAGAAAAAAGTAAACATTTTGAGAATAAACTCATACAAGAACAAAATCAAAATAATGTGATAATACTGTCATAGTTTTACAAGAATAAAATCATAACATTATGATAATAAAGTCGCACAAGAATAAAGTAAAAAAATATGAGAATAAAGTCAAAATAATACAATAAATACGTAGTAATATGAAGGAAAAGTCAATTTTTCAAGAAAAACTCACAATATTACCATAATATAGTCATAATATTACCAGAATAATATTATTCTGTATTATTATTATTTCAATTTTCTTCTCATAATTTTATATTACTTTATTTTTTATGGCCCCCACCCACCCTGGTATAAGACAGAGTAAATGAACTGACCAATATTATTTTTAATTTTTTTAATTTTTATTTTTTTCAGTAATAAACTCACCACTCAACCCCTCTTTCCTCCAGGTAAACAGACCTGTTTCTCTTTAGGGAAAAATATTTTTTAGCACAATTTAAATCCTGAGAATGAATCTGAGACGGGTGGCGATATAAAACGGTTTAACCTCCATCATTTTCTGTCGTTGTTCTTTTTCCTCCTGCTCAGGAAGCTGCTTTCCCAGGTTCTGCCACCAGATGGCGCCTTAACAGTATTTTTATGAAACAAACGCCGTCTGCTGCAAATCTAGGCAAGTTAAAAACATTTGAAGTGACCTCAGATGCACCGGGTGAACTGAACTGAACTGAAATGAACTGAACTGTTGAACTGAAGCATCTTATGATCCATTGTCTTACAGATTCTTAAAAAATATTGTGACTCAATTATTACGTAACACTTTATAAAATAAACTCCAGTACAAACAGAACCGCTACAGAATTAGAGGTGTGAAAAGAAGAAGGTCATAATTCATGAGATATGTTTGTAAAACATGATACGTGGTTGAGATGTGGAAGTCTGATCATTTCACATTTGAAACTGGAAAGTGGAACTCGATAAGGACAGTGGCGACTTTAGCCTTAAGGAGGAATGTGGGAGTGAGATTTAAAAAAACCTCACGTGTTGGTTGATAAAAAAAAAAAAAGGGGAAGTCACAAAGAGGCCGCTTCATGTTTTCGTCATGGGTTCTGACTATAGGATCTCCAAATATGTACATGGTACAAAACAGCATTTCTGCTATTTCACATCACGTTTTTCACTACAGCAGATAAATACGCACTGAGGATGTCCTGAGTTTTATTCTAATTATCTTCTGCTTTTGGTGCAACAGTTTAAATACAGCTCAGTTTCAGTGCTAATGGAAAAACTCTTTTGAGAGAGAAATACAATTAAAAAGTCAGAATACCTCATCACATCAAATACACAACACTGCAAAACGTCAATTCAGTTAAATTAATTTTAATTTATTCACATGCACACACTGTTAATAATACTCATTCTTTAAAACACTTTCTGCTTCTTTTTCTTTGTTTTGTGATATTTTTTCATTTATTGGTGATGCTTTGGGCAGGAAGAATCTCTGAAAGCAGTCAGTGTTACAACATTTCTGAAGAGGCCTCTGACTGAAGACTGCTCCTACAGTAATCGATTTTGTTGGATGTTTTTATTTTTTTTAGGCGAACTGGAGGCAAATACCTGTTTGAATTTTCAGATTTTTATTTATTGGTTTACCATGTTCAGGATCAACAAAACATATTTAAATTTGAGGTTGTTGGTTGCTTTCCATCTGTTTCTGAATTATTCTCTTCTGTTTCTGCATGCTTCCGGTTAACCCAGTATGTACTCAGACTGGAAGCAAGTTAAATATACTTAGAGATTCCCACAACAAACGTGTTGCTAGCAAGCAGTGCACATGTTGCAGATCCCGTATAAGAATACACATGACCTCTTGCAAAGGAGAAACTGACGGGAGCAAAGTTACATCTGAATACGATTGGCTTGTCATGACCTTCCAGGTTTCCTTCCCACTGGGAGATGTAGATATTTTAAGTCCAGAATGTAGGATGCATCAGATGTAACTTTATCTCCTGATAGAGCAGGCAAGAAAAGGAGCTGCTGTTGCTTAGTTTGTAGTAAGATGGTGAAGTTAATGAGTTAATTACATGCTGGGCTTGGGTTTACATTTGCCAAGGGGGTACAAACTTTTTGCCACATGGGCCAATATTGTAGACTCAAAGAAAAAACCCAAAGCTTTTTGTAGATCCAAAACGTGAAAGCGGTTTTCACAACAGTGTATTATGGAATATACAAGAATATATGTAGCCAAGTTTAAGAAATAATAAAAGCTGATTTAGGTGCACCGAAGTTTCCTTTTCAGTAAAAGTCTCTGGATGAATTTGGTTTTACCTTTTGTTAAAACTTGGTTATAGGAACACAAATATTTTGTGGAATTAATTACATTTTCCTGTGTAAGAAAATTATGTTGGTAGCAATTTTTACCCTGATTACAAGTTAAATGTCTCAATCTGCATCTACTGGACAAATTTGTGTCATTTTTGAATTGCAGTTGGGGGCCGCACAAAATCCAGAAGTGAAGTGATCTCTACAGATCTATTCTCACTGATTACAATAAAAATCACTCCTAATGTTTTATTAATAAGTTAGAACTTGATTTCAATATGGTTAATAGCTTTTCGATTTCAAAAAATCAAATACTCTAGATGTTTTTCACACATCTGAAGAAACAATTTCAAAAAACCAAAATAACAGAAAAGTTATTTTGTTCATTTAAAAACAAATTTTTATTTTGAATGGAATTTAAAACCTACATCTCCACAGAAATGTACAAACTTTGTTCCGCCAAATGCCGATAAATTTGCATTTACTTATGATAGACGCAAAAAAGCTAGCTAGCTAAGCATGTATTAGCAGCTAGTTAGCAGACATTAGGTAAATATGATAATAAGATAATATTTACCACCTGGGAATAACATATTAAAATCCAACTTATTTTAATTGAATTTAAGACATTTTAAGGTTTTAATTTGGATAAATTAAACTAAGACTTTTTAAGGATGCCGAACCAAACCTGTTGAATCAAGTAATAACCTACGTACAAACCTTACTGATGACATGAAGGAGGTTTAAAGATCTCAAAACACAACACCTCACCCTTCAACCCAAATGAAAATCAAAAAGAGGTGAGAAAGAAAGAAGTTTGATCCATCAATCTAGAAAACCTTACAATCTTCTAGGATTGTGGCATTAGCATGTTAAGCTAGTTCTGATTTTTCTTTTTGTAGACCTTCATTTATCTTTTTTTTTTTAAGGATTTTTACTTTTTTTTTTTTTTTTTTTACTTTCAGACAGTCTTCAGTCAGAAGCTCTCTTCAGATTCATTGCATTACTGACTGCTACTGGAAATCCTTCCTGCCCTCAGCATCACCATCCATGATGTTTGAAGATGATTGGATAATATGAGTGACGACAACATTTAAGATCCAGTTGGCACAAATAAGGTATTTTTTAACTGAATTGAAAGCCTTTTCAATTCAGATTCATCAACGATGCCTTGGAAGAACCCAGAAAAACCACTGCAGGTCTCGCTTTCCTCTGACAAGGTCAAAGGTTATGATTGAGCAATAAGGAGGACAGAAATGGCCTCCATGGGAGAGCTGTAAAACCAAAACAATTGCTGACCAAAAAGTAAAGAAGAGGCCTAAATACCTGAATATTGTACCAGTCAAACATGGTGGAGGTTCAGTGACAGTCTGAGCTGCTTTGCCAGAAAATGAAAACATGAACTCAGTTGTCTAGCAGAAAATCTTGAGGGAGAATATCAAGCCATCAGTTTTTGACCTTTAGCTTAAACACATTAGAGTTGTATGAGGCGCCTCTGAAAGTGAAATTCAAAGCTTGTTCCATAATTTTTTTTTTGCAGAATTAAAAAAAAATTCTGCAAAAAGAGTTTGAGCTCAGATCTTCCTGTTCACCAGTTAGCGACAAAAAAACGGTCAAGATGGTTTAGATAACTTTGTTTCCCTTAATAAATTCTCCATAGCTGAAAATTATTTGTTTTTATTAACTTAGGCTATGTTTATCTGATATTAAAATCTGTTTTATAACTTGAAACATATAAGTGGGCTAAAAATAAACATCACAAGAAATTGGTCAACACTGTACATGTGCTATTCAAGCCTGTGTCGAACTATTACAGCATCAGTTCTGCGCTGGAAAAACACGAGTTTGTGTTTTCTAAAAATGACCAAATAAAGGCTACAAATGAAATTAGACTGTTCTCCAGGCATTGGAAACATCTAAATTAATAAATGGTAATCATAAGTATAAATAGGACGTGGAATTCTGGAAAAAGAAAAACATGCAAAGAGCAGGAGATAACATCTTTTCTGCTTCATTTACATCTGCATGCAAAGTACCAAGGATTTGACTTCAGCTGTTGCTCTATTTTTCATCTAGAGGAGCTTACAAGGTTTGATAAATGCTGCTTTTAAAACTGTTTTCATCTCATAAGATGTACGTTACAAAGGAAATCTTCTTTGTGGATCCCCTCACTGCTGTTCTCATTGTTTGGAAATATTTTTTAATCAAACTTAAAGCCTTTACAGAAGCTTAGTTGAAGTTTTAGAACAGAAAAAGGTGGAGCACAGAGAGATGGCACTGTATTTGTGGCAAAGCATAATGAGATTAATGATTGGGCCATTAAGTAAGTCTAAAACTGTCAGAAATTCAAATTACTGGATTCAATTTGAAAATAATGGTTGAAATTGAAGAAAGGATCTAATAAACTGTCATGAACAACAGGAACAGTCTGATAATACAGATTACAAGACAAGTAAAATCATTTATTGTGCTCTTAGGAGACTAAAAACAGAAATTAAAACAGATCAAGTGTCTGAGGATCATTTTCCAGTTCAAAGTGGCAAAAAAAAAAAGAAAATAAAATCTACATTAAAAATTTGTTTTGGAAACTGATGGTGGATTCACTTTTGGTGAATTTTAAGTTTAAGTAACAGAAAAATAATCTTATTATCATAAAGTCCTTTTTTGGGGTCATATTTTATGAATTAAATATTTGTGTCCATGTGTTTGTCTCATGTTTTGCATAACTTTTTCAACCATAGACATATTGTAATAATGCAAAGCAGTGCAAAATTGTGGAAAATTACGCATGGCTTTCAAATTTTTACAAATATAAAAAAATGTGTATTTGTATTCAGTTAATCCTTAAATAACTACATTTAGAGAAACTACTCGTCACCATCAACACATATTTTTGAAACGATCTGTCTGGCATTTCTTGCAGTTTATTTACAATTATCTGTTAAAATAATTAGTAATGTTGTATTTCTCTAACTTGTCCTGATGCACCTCATCATTTAATCGCCTGTTCAGAATGGATTTAACTCCAAACTTAATATAAGTTTAAATAATTTTTAACAACAGTTCAAGCAGAAAATGGGCACCGTTTGATTTGAAGACCAAACCACATATCAGAATGTGTCTTATTTAATATATGCTGCAGAATAAAGTGTAATTCGGTGCATTTAATTGAAATGTTGCAACCCCAGCTGTTGCCATGCCAACCCTAGCTGCTGCCATGCCATGTGGCAACCTGGGCACATGGCATTGTGCTCCTGTCTGAAACTCAAGTCTATTGCCATTTGCAATGCTAAAAATACATGTGAGTAATAAATAATAAGATGAATTGCATCTTAAATTACAGAAACAAGCTCAGCACTTCATGGGACGACCAGCTGATTTTATTTTTAAATTTGAACTTTTAACTTTGGTGCATTTTTCAGTGAATATTGTTGAGTTCTGTTTATACTTTTTATCTATTTACACAAACACAATGAAGAACATTTCATTAACCTTTAAAAAGGAAAGATGCACGGTACCAGAATATAGTACAAAAAAATTGACATTTTCATCTGGTTGGTGTAAACAAGCAGGAGTTAACAGATCATAAATTGGTGAAAGGCCAGAATTCATAATCCAAATCTCACTAAAACCAACAAACCAGACTACAAACTAGCAGACAAGTCATGAAACAATTTACTTTTCTTCATCAATAATGAGAACAAATTTGCTTATTTTACAAGTATATTTTTGCCTAAAGTGGAAACATTTTATAACTTGAACAACTTGCAAAAACATACAATCTTACCAAGTAATTTTATTCTAGTTTCTAGAGCAAATATCTTAGTACACTTGAATTAAGACAAAAGTAACTTTATTCAGCAAGTTATACTAGGTTGTTTTAAGCCAATAATTCCTTAAAATTGATGAAAAAGTACAAGTTCCAACAACAGATTATTTTGCATATAAAACTGGAAAAACGACTTATTATAAAGGAAATAATTTGACAGTGGAGCTAGAATTTTTTCATCAATATTAAGAAATAATTTACTCAAAACAAGCTATTATATCTTACTGAAAAGATACTTATAAATTAGCAATTATTTCTCTTATAGCAAGACATCATTCCTGTGTTATAAGTGGAATAATCTGCCAGTACTTTTTCATCAATACCGAGGAATTATTTACTTAAAACAAGCTATTACATTGCAGAAAAGTTACTAAGCTAGTTTTGTCATATTTTTAGTGTACTAAGATATTTGTACGCTATAAATTTTACTTATTTGGTAAAATTTAATGTTTTCACGGTGTCTAATCTCATTTAGCGAACTATTCCATTGCAGCAGCAAAAGATAAAAAAAGTAAAAGCAGTGATACATTTCTAACCACAGAGAAATAGGAAATATTTTGAATTTGCGCATCCTTTCTTCAAAGTATTTCTTCCTGAAAACCCTCTAAGAACGACCTAAAAATACCGAGTACTTCCTGTTTCTAAATGACGCAATCATTTTTCTCTCTTTTGCTTCCTATTCAGGAGTACCATAACATTTTTAAAAAATGAAAGAAAAAGCGAAGTTTAGCTCGGTGTGTTGCGGCTGCCAGGATCTACCTGCTGCGGGAAACACTTTAATTCAGATTAGTGGGCTTTATCTGTGTCTGGGTCTCACTCTGGAGGACAATGCTGCGGTTCTTCGCTCAACGCGCGTCAACGGAATCCCGTAGTGCGTCATCAGACAGCTAGTCTGTTGAGCGGACTCTCGTGATTGGCTGCGGGTCGGAAACCTCCCCGCCCACCGCGCACACTCGTGTGGAAACCTCTCGGTGGCGTCATGGAGACATTGAAGTAAAGTATAAGAGCGCAGCGCGGAGCGGGGCGCAGGGACTGCCGCTCAGCTGGGAGACGCTGGAGATGACACACGGTCGCTTGTAGACGGTTTTGAACCCTCGTTCTGACCAGACAGGTAAGAAACGGCTTCAAATTTATAATAATAATAATAATAAAACATTCATACGTAGGAAATAAGCTTTTCTTTCTCTTTTGTTTCGGTGAGTTCTGTCAACTCAGGACGGAAAGCAGCTTGTTTTATAATTTTATTGAGATATATATTGTTTCATTTGCCTTAAATATCCATAGAATAAAGTTTGTGTTGAGCAAACGTGGCGTGTTCATGTGTTGGCTCAATCTTTAAACGCAATCTCTCTGCACTTTGCAGCGGTTTCTAAATTTACTACGAATGATTATTAATGACTATTATCATTATTAATGACTAGTGTAATTAATAATCATTATTAACGATAATGATCATCATTTATCACTAATAAATGATAATGTGAGCAGCTGTAAACTTTATGATTTATGCCAACAAACTCAGAGGGTCACGAAGCAGACAATATGTTTAGTTTAAGAAGGAAGGTTACTGAATGAGTAAAGTTATATTTGGCACAAGGTTTCCCTCTGATTACTGTGTTAACTTGGGTTGTGTGTGTATAAACTCTGAGAACTTGAAAAAAAAAATATTTTTAGCACAAATTGGAAAAATATATTATTATTTCAGTATTTATGAACATGTTCTCATGTTGCTACTACAAACTTAAGGTTATTTATTTTGTTGAGACAATGCATGATTTTAAAGATTAAATAAAATGTGCCTGGTTTTCAAAATGTTTTAGTCAATTGATTATAGTCAGTGCCTCATAGTACCAGCTGTTCACTTCTACTATACTGGAAAGTCTGTTTTATTTCTCTGCCAGCTTTAAAGAGTTAGGGACTATAATTTTATTGCATTATATTTTGCAAAAATGCACAACCAAATTGTATGAAGAGCATCTGGAAACATTGATTTCTTAGTCGTACCAGAGAGGATTGAATTTCCAATCAACTACTACCTTTTATTGGAAAAATGGATAAATGGAAAAATTTTATCAAAAAAAAAGTTTCTCTTGTAGATGTGATAGAAGATTATTGTTGATTAGGTTTTCTTGTTTTAAATATCTGAAATGCTGCTGCCAAACCTTAAACTGCTGCTGCGCAAGTTACTCAACATGTTGTTGCTGGGTAACCACAAGTTACTCAACAAGTTGTTGCTAGGTAACCAAAGAGCGAGTGAGTTAGTTGATACCACCAACCTAGCTTAGCTGACTGCGAGAGGTCTTTTCCTCTGCCTACATTCCCCAGAATGCTGTGTGGTTCTGTAATTCAGTGAATATTCTATCTGAGGTCTTATCTATTGATATTGATCACGTATCTATGTGATATATATTGTTATTGATTTACTACCCAGCCCTAAGTTTAAGGGGTGTGAATATTTTTAACTTCATTAACAGTTTTTAAAATATTTGACAGTTTTTCAGCCATGACTTGCATACATCCCCAGCACGGATCTCAGCTCTATGAGAACAGCATGAGCAGCTTGGAGTCTCAGGGCGCAGAAATCACCTCTTGGCTGGATATGAGCAGCCCGCAGCACCTTTCCGCCTCTTCCCTGCCGAGTGCCGCTCAGGTGCTGCGTGCGCCCGCTGAGGACTACGAAGCCTACTCCTGCCAGTTCACTACAGCCCCAGCAGTCACGTCTCCCTCGCAGCAGGAGGGACAGTACAACATGGAGGATCTACAAATCTACGGCTGCTACCCAGGGCCGCTTATGCTGAACTATCCAGGGGAGGCCATGTCTCCCAGTGGATCGGATTATTACGGCAGCCCTGCCACAGCTTCGTCCCCTTCCACGCCCGGATTTCAGAGCCAGCCTGCGTCCAACTGGGATTCAGTTTTTGGGACATATTCGGCCAGTCCTGAATGTTGGATGACCAAGGACATCTCAGGACCAAACGCATCCACTTTATTTCCATTCGGCTCCGGGCACCTGGAGGACATGCCTCATTTTGGGACGTCGCTTTTGCAAGAGCAGGAACTTTTTGCTTTAGCTCACCCTCTTCAGTCCGGACTGACCTTCCCGACCGCGGTGAGGGAGCCGGGGTTCGGCCTTCATGGCAACGAACAGCTGGACGCCAGTTTATCGCCCAAACTGAAACGTGGAAATGAGGGCGACTGCGCTGTGTGTGGAGACCATGCTTCCTGTCAGCACTACGGCGTTCGCACCTGTGAGGGATGTAAAGGCTTTTTCAAGGTAAACATGATAAATACATGTAGAAACTGTTCTAATAAAGAAAAAAAAAGCATTTCTGTGCCGCTGTGAAGGTGGTGAAGTTCACACTTTTTCCATTATAGTTTATTGTATTTTGTTGTGACCTTTAGTTTGCTTAACTCAGTTTTTGGAGCGCTTTGCAAGCTTTATGCTACTTTGAGTTTTTATTAATTGTAGTGGTAGTTCCAGGTTTTTCATACTTTGGTTAATTTTTAGCTGCAGGTTTCAAAATTATGTGATTATGTGTGCATCAATTGGGTAATGATTATTCAACAGAAGACACCATTTTCAAACTAAATGTATTCAATGGTTGTTGAACAACCAACAGACTTTTTAGTCGCCTTTTTGCGGACTAGCATAAATTCCGCCCAGTGGATTATGGAGTACCATAACTTGCCAACAGCTGACTTAAACTGCTTGTGTGGGGAATAAAAAACTATTTCACAACTGCTCAAAAGGCTAACAATAGATTAATAAACACAAAAATGAAGGATATCAAATTTATGTGTTGAGTATGTTTTAGTCAGTTTTGTAGTTCATTTAGTTATAGTTTGTCCTCATTAATTACCATTTTTATTTATCTCAGTTTTTGTTATTTTGTTGGTTTTAGTTAACTATAATAACCCTTCTGTGACTTGTTTTGCAGCGAACAGTGCAGAAAAACTCCAGATACGTTTGCAATGCCAACAAAGACTGTCCTGTGGACAAGAGGAGGCGCAATCGGTGCCAGTTCTGCCGCTTCCAGAAGTGCCTCGCTGTGGGGATGGTGAAGGAAGGTGAGTCAACTCAGGACCTGACTGCAGATAAATTATTTACTATTTCTCTGACGAGGAAACTGCTGCCAGATGTGGCATATAAAGATTTCCTCTTTGTATTACCGTGAAAGCGTCTGAGCTCTCCTAACTCTTACCACGAGTTTCTTCCTGTTCTTTAAAAACATCGTTGTTCACTCTGGAGGCTCAAGTTAATTATTCTAATAATCACCAAGTTAAACCTGAAACTTCACTGACAAAACTAACTTACAAATACAAATAATACCTTAATATTGATAAGAAAGCAGTAGTTCCACTGGTGCTTAATTTCTTGTTATAAGTGAAATATTCCTGATTCCTGACTTAAAACTCTTATTCTTGCTAAAAACTTGTTTGTACTATAACTTTTTGTTATACTACACTATAAATTAGACCAAAAGACTTGGTAAGATTTTGTGTTTTGCAGTGTTGATAGTATTTTACTTACCAATCTGCAGTGGCTCCTTATTATATCCAAATTAATTGGTCATAAGGGGATCCCCTGTTGCAGTTTGATTTCATTCTCTGTTGAAATAAATCACTCTGCTGCATTAAAGCAAAAACTTTATGTAATAAAGAAATTTGTTTAGTGCATTTGCAACATGCTTTCAAATATTTAAAGATATTTTGCTTATTTTAATTCCTCAAATTAGATTTCAGGGATATTTTGCCACTTTTTATAATAATGTCACTACATGTCACATAAAAAAAGCCTTGCAAAATCTTAAGAAGTGTTCTTCAACCTTTAGGTAAAAGCATGTAAGTTTTTAGTGCATCCTCAAATGCCATAATTACAAGTAGTTATCCTAAAGCAAACAGGAACTTTATTTTGCATGCTGTCAGTTTTGTAACTGTAGAAACAAATTGAACTTGAATGTTTTTTCTTCCTTACAGTTGTGAGAACAGACAGCCTGAAAGGTCGTAGAGGTCGTCTACCTTCAAAGCCTAAAGTGGTTCAGGACACGCCTGCACCAGTATCCCCAGTAAACATGATTGCTTCTCTGGTTCGAGCCCAAACGGAGTCAAACCCCAGCATCGGTGCTCTAGATTACTCTAAGGTGAATAAATTTCCACACTTTTGAGTTGCAGTTTGACTAAAGCCTGTGACCTAACATCTGTTTTTTTGTATTTCTCTTTTAGTACGTTGAGCAGAAATTCAGCACGGACCAGAAGGAAGACGTCAGTAATGTCAAGCACTTTTACGACCTCCTCACAGCGTCTTTCGAGGCCATCAGGAAATGGGTGAAGGACATCCCTGGTTTCTCCAGTTTCTGTCTTGAGGACCAGGAACTTCTGCTGGAATGTGCTTTCATTGAACTCTTCATTCTGCGTCTGGCTTATCGGTAGCTACGACTTCCAATCATTTGTGCTTGGAACATTTAGACATTAAATTTACTTTAAGACATTAAAAGAAAGACTTCAAGCTAAACTTTGGTGTTTTTTATGTTTTTGAAGGTCAAACCCTGAGACGGGTGAACTCATCTTCTGCAACGGCACCGTACTTCACAAAACACAGTGTGTTCGAAGCTTCGGGGAATGGATCGACTCCATCCTGGAGTTTTCTCAAAGTCTTCACTGCATGAAGTTAGATGAGGAGTCCTTCGCCTGCCTCACAGCCTTGGTCATAATCACTGGTAAGATTAACATCCAGATCTCCATTTCACTTTAAATACCACTGAGCTTTGGCAGCCGAGGCAAGAATACACACAGCAGATCTCCTTTAGGTTTTATTGTATTCATGCAACATAAGACTGGAAGAACAGGTGTGTAGGGAAGAGTAACACAAGCTCCTTTATGACAAAATGTCACATGTCAGCCTGTCAGAGTGAAGGGTAACATGTCACTGTGCAACACAGTGTCTTGCAAAATTTCACACACTCACTGAACTTTTTCTGCACTTTGTCAGGTTACAGTCACTAATTTTTGTGGGATTTTATGTTGTTGTGAAGCGGAAGAAACATTCTGCAATATTTTCTACATTTTTACATCCATCAAATCATCATTTACCAGTCTCACCTTGTAAATACAGTTTTGGAGTTTGTTGGAGGACATAAGAGGACAAATATTTCCACGTATACCAAGAAACGCAGCAGACAAGTCAGGGAGGAAGGTGTGGAGATGTTTAAAGTTGGGTTTGGTTATAAAACAGTATCTCTGAAACATTGTAGAGTATGGTACAACTGCAAACCTGCAGTGGTTTTTGAAAACAAGCCATAACAAGTCTTGTTTAGAGCGTCACATTAAACATGTGGGGGACGTTGTTCTGGTCTTACAAGTCCACCCCCGACACAGTACTGTGTGGGGTGGAAAATTTGCGTAGCACTTCATCATGACCACGTCAGTCCATCCCACGGTGAAATGTGGTGGTGGTTTTCTTCAGCATTGACAATGAAATCTAGACATTATGAATAGATGGAGACTAATATATGACATCTCTGGAAAAAAACTGTTAGAGGCTGCAAAAGACTGTGGTTAGCTCAGCTTAGCTTAGCATGAAGACCAGAGTTTGGAGGATATCCATCCATCCATCTGTTCACCCTTGTCCCTAATGGGGTCGGGAGGTGCTGGTGTCTATCTTCACCCTGGACAGGTTGCCAGGGCAACACAGAGACATACAGGACACACAACCATGCACACACACACTCACACCTAGGGAGAATTTAGAGAGACCGATTAACCTGACAGTCATGTTTTTGGACTGTGGGAGGAAACCGGAGAACCCGGAGAGAACCCACCATGCACAGGGAGAACATGCAAACTCCATGCAGAAAGACCCCGGGCCGGGAATCGAACCCAGGACCTTCTTGCTGCAAGGCCACAGCTCTACCAACTGCGCCACTGTGCAGCTTTGGAGGATATGTTGGTATTAATTAAATGGGTTGTTTTGCTCCATGCAGCCAAAAGTTTTCAGGTCCAAACTGATCTGAACATATTGCTGTAAACTTCTGATTTTCCTCCAGAAAAGAGAAAAAAAACAAAACATTTTCCACCTAAAATCTTTGGTGGACAAGTGAATTCTAGTCCACCAACAAACTTGGGTCTTGGTTTGGTTGAAGTGAACTCTGACGAGGTTCAGATGCAGGAAACAAACTGTAGGACAACCTAAACACAAGAGTCTGGCAACTACAGGGAGAAATGGCTCGAGGTCTTTTTCCAAAGACAAAAGAAATCCAGCAACCGCTAAAATCTGGTGCTACTCCCCTTTTGTTTGCATTTGTGTGAAGAAAGTTGTGTTCAGTGTTTTATTCAGAGGTTTTTGCGTTGTTTCCTTCAGTAGTTCTTGCTACTGTGCTACCAAAAGTGAGGGAGTGATTAGTTTTTTTCAGTTTGGTTCCTTTGACAGTGCATTGTGAAAACAAATACAAAAGGTGAAAAGGTCACAAATGTTGCCATTTTTGCCCCAATCCAACCAAGTCTACCGAACTATTAGGTGTGAAATCACACTAAATCCAAGACCCCGTGGATTATGGACTTAGTTTCTCTAAATCTGATTGAGAACCTGAAGTAAGACATTAAAACTGACACATAGACACTCTTCATCCAATCTGACTGAGCCTGATTTTCAGCGTGTAAAGCTTGTAGAAACATTCCCAACAGGTTGTAATTGCAACAAAATGTGGTTCTTGAATCAGAACACAAACACATCCACCTAAACTCCTTTTTAAATATACTGAAGTTAGTGGCTGTCGCATGACAAAATGTGAAAAAGTGCAAGAGTTCTAGATACTCTCAAAAGTCACTAGAAATTGTGCTGTTATGTTCTGTTTGTAAAAGTGTGAAAGACGAATCTCAGCATGTTTATTTGTTTCTGATTGCAGATCGTTTTGGTCTAAAGGAGCCCAAACGTGTGGAGGATTTTCAGAACCAGCTCATCAGCTGCCTTAAAAACCACATGTCTGCCTTTGGCTCCGAGTCCTTGCCGCCCAATTACTTGTCCCGACTTCTTGGGAAGCTGCCTGACCTCAGGACTTTGAGCACCCAGGGACGTCAGCGTATATTGTACCTGAAACTGTCAGATCTTGTTCCCCAGCCTCCGATTGTGGAAAAGATCTTTATGGACACGCTATTGTTTTAAAATGTTTTGGGGAAAAAAAGACATCTTCAGCTTGTTCACAAATGGCAAGAAACGAAGAGGTGTTACGGTTTGGTGCTACTTCTTAGTGCTTGTATACGTAGGATCTGGATCCAGTACAATATGGGTATTATGGTTTTAGAAAGCTGTAGATTGAAGGTGGAATTACAAAGGTCCATTCAGACCAAACGGTGATTGTTTGCATCCATGAATGGAGTCTCTTCTGAATGAGACAACAATAGCAAACATGCCCAGTCATCTATAATGTGAGCACAAACATTCTCTATGCAGCAGAAGGTCTGAAGCTTGGAAATAGTTACTAAACTTCTACTTAAACATTCAAATTATTTTACAAAACCATCTTGTGATCCAGACAGACTTCCTAATTCTTAACATTTGAAAAAGAAGTCTCTTAAAACTCCATTACACTTTATATTTAATGCCACCACAATGTTTTGGTGATGTTTTATGTAGCTAAAATTTACAAAGCTATTCAGTGGTATCATTCATGTATCATGAATCCACATTGAGCAGCTAATATACTGTGTATTTTTTAAAATACAGTCTTACACACTGGTTTTCTTTGTGTTTTTGAATCTGTGTTAAACATGCAGCTGTTTTGACATATAAATATTGTCCCAGTGTACAGAGAGATTTTGTTGTGTTTTTTTTTGTTGTTTTTTTTACATGTAACTGTGAAACTTCATTGCTAAAATTGAAATAAATGCAAAATATCATATCTTACATTAAATTGTCGTCTTCACTACATATCATGAGGTTTGATGTGGGTTTTTGCAGCTGACAAAGCAGATTGTCGAATTATGCTCACAGCTTGTAAACCTGGTCAAGTACAGACTCCTTTTAGCTGCCAGAGGACAACCTCAATGCACCCCCACCCAGTTATGTACTGGTCTCCTTTTAGAAAGCACTGGACCTCAATGTCTTGTCTCAAATAACCCAGACTGCTCCATCATTACGTTACGCAATTATTTTATAAGAAAATGTGTGGCACCACAAAAATGCACACCTCTCAGTGGTTGTAGTAGTAAGGTCGTTGAAGGGAACGATGACTCTTTAAAACAGCCAAACGGGAAGAATTAGATCATCAGTGATTAGCAGTAATGAGCCAAGCTAGTCAGATTGGAGCAAAGAAGGAAAATAAAACAGAGGACATGGAGTCCAGCTTACAGAGGAGAGAGGCATTATGCAAAATCAGCAGTTTTTTTTTTTTAAGCTTTTTATAATGTTATTCCATCATTGAAAACATACCTGGGTGTTGTTTGTCATGCCTGACTGAGGAATCCTTGAATAGGTATTCATGCAAATACCTCTCTATTAGTAGGGGTGTTATTTACCAGAAGTGTTAGTCAGTAAATAATGACACTTTTAATGCAAAGTGGATTTTAAATGAAGATTTTAATGGAACTTTGCTTTAAAAGTGTCACTATTTACCAAATGACACTTCATAACAGTCATAAACATTTATGAAGACTCAATGTTCATGACAGTGTCATGTCAATCTCATGCACCTTTTTAAATAAAGTGCAGGATTGTGTGGTGTAAATTTTTTTTTTCCATTACCGTTTTGCCAAATACACAAATTTTGAAAAACCACTGCATCCTACCCATTCATTTTGAACGATTTATTGCAATAACAAACTTATTCACGTGACTTTAAACTGTATTTCTTATTGAATGGAAATACCGCAATTGCAATTATTTATTTATTTATTTAACATTAGCGGAATATCAACAAAGTCTCACACAGATTTGTAATGGAAACGCAGCTACTGTATCATAAACCGATGATCTGTAATTCACTAATCTCAAGGTGTTTCCAGGCTACAGTCTCCCAAATCCAGTCTGGTGCAGTAATGTAATATAAAACTTGGATGCTTTCATAACCTTGCAACCATGCAGAGCTTATGCAACAAGAGAAACTGGATAGTAAGAATCACCGTGATTACACAGCCTCCCCGTGTGATGGTACACTGATAAAGATAGCGCGGACAGCAGCTCCCTCGTGATCGAGCCAGCAGCACCATGCCTCTGCTGTAACTCTGTAAAGCGAGAGCAACGTGAACGTGCCTCGTTAGGAACGCAGACAATAATAGACGATCACAAGCTTTGGGCAGACTCCCAGGGCAGGTGGTGCCCAAGAACATCACTGTTCCTCACACATTGCGCTGGACTCTCGGATGTAAAGAACTGAGCGAGTGTCAATTCACAAAGTGAGATCGTTGGAGAGATTTGCATTTCAAAAACATGCCTGAAAGGCTCTTATAAAGGCCAAGTGGCAGGTTTCACAGCCAAGTCGATCCAGCAGTGTGATTTGAACAGGGTGTCATTTGATCCAGAGGTGAGGCCGGTGGCACCATGTCAAAATGACCCGAATTCTGAATGTGTAAGCACACACGCTGACCTGATTCAAATGTGTGCCAGCGTCTGTTGTGCACACTGGTGTAGTTAGCAGTGCTGTTCCCTTGCATTAAGAAGGTTCTGGGTTCGGATCACTCTCTGCATGGAGTCTCCTAATGCATACCTATGTTCTCTCCAGGTACTCCGGCTTCTCCCCACAGTCCAAAAACATGACTTGGAGCTAACAAAAAACAAACAAACAAACAAAAAAAAAATCTCCATATTTGTTACAACTGTGGCCTTGTTGTGACAATACAGTAAAGATTGATAATCTGGAACAAACTTCCAGAAAATTGCAAAACAGCTGAAACACTGAGTTCCTTTAAATCAAGGTTAAAAATCCCCCTTGTTTAGAGTTGCTTTCAACACAATCACTGGAACATTGATCAACATATATGATGTTTATTGATGATTTTGATAGCGGCACTCTATTTCATTTTCTATTGAGTTCTCAAATTGGTGACTGCATGATGTTTTTACTTTAATTTTGAGTTATAATGTAAAGAATTTAAAGGGGCGGTATTATGTATTTTCCAGACACAGTGCCATTTTATAACACAAATAACCGTTACCTCCAGTTGTGATATAAATGCTGCTGTATATGTTAAACATAAGTCGAGAGAAATTCAAAGCCTTGAAATTGGCCTCTGTTGCTTTAAGAAGCTCCTGCTCTTTCCAGCATTCCCCCTTTTGCACATTATCATAATGCTACTCCATTATGCAGTTTACAACCGTTTGAGGAGCATTGCTGGTATACTAAGCGACATCATAACACGATAGACAAAAAAGTCAACTTTACATCATACTCCTCCCTTTAACTTACTCTTATGACTGTGAGTGTTAAGTTGGGATTTCTTGTCTTTTAGCAGGCTGTTCATCTGAGGCAGGATATAAAAGGCTTTTAGATTTCAGATTGTTTGGAGAATAAATATGGATTTTTAGATTTCCAACCAAAAGGAGATGGCTTTTTAAATCAATAATACTTCATTACTCAGTGATGTCAGAGAACACTTTGCATCAGGATCGAGACGGGAAATACAGCACAATGAACTCTGAACACTAAAAAACCCAAAATGAGTCCTGTGTACTGATCTCTTAGGCAGCAGCGTTTTCAACACTTCTATTTATAAGTACAACTAAAACGGCCATAAAATGAAATCAATAATGCCACTTCAATATGACTGAGAGGAGCTGGCTGGCAGCCCACACACTTGTCATCCTGAGGTCATTCATAGTCAGCTGTCCTCATTTAGGGAAGCTTTACAGCTACAGGTTTATTCACTACTGGCGCCATCTAGTGGCCAGTGTTTAGGCTCCCAAATTTGGATTTTCTATAAAGGAAAATATTTTTGATAATCCTGCAATATTATTAAATTCTGTAGATCAGCTTCCATATTCATGTTTATTTGACCCTTTTATCATTCAAATCAAATGTTACTGTGAACACATTAATACAGCAGTTAAGTTTGTATGAAACTTCTTTTTTACCAATTTAAACCAATATTTTTCCTCATGAAAAGCTACACAATATACCCATTATATATTGGGAAAGGTGATGCTTTTAAACTTTTTTTTTTTTTTTATTCAGTTTTCTAACTACACAGGTCTGTCTCTGGGATTTCTAAAGTTTGTTGTTTCAGGGCGATTAAATTGTCTTAAATGTATTTTTCCCCTTGATGTTAAAACAGTACTATCCTTCACCAACACTATGCTGAAGCAAGACTAGAATATACATTATAAATGGAAAGTAACTGGTTTCTGCCTACAGTTAATTTAATTTAAGCGACTGAAGCAGACTCAGATGACGCTTACTGTAATCATTTACATGAAAAACCATTTAACAGCAAGTGATCAAACTTCACTTTGGAACTTGTAGAAAATCAACAATTGAGTGCATCACCTTTCAATTAATGGAGAAAAGTGTTTCCTACAGACTGCATTAATGAATATCACTAAGATTATGTTGAACTTTTAAATAGACATTTTGAGTCAATAAAGACACTTTAGCACCAACTTCAAATGCTCAGAAATTTATTCAATCACTGGAAAAAAAGGACTTAACTACTGAGCCTATACTGCAATCCTAAAGTAAACCTCAGAGGCTACATCTCAAACTAGTCCCATCTTAACCCTTAATGGGGCTAAACTGCTGCTTAAATTTCCATATTCAAGTAACAATACTTAACTACTGTGTTTCAGAAAAAATTATGGGAACTTCTACAAAAAGAGTTTACATGCAGTGCAACTTTTTTAGTGCTTACAAAAGAGTTAGCACATTTAATAACAATTCTTCAACAAAGGAACCTTTTACTCCAAAAATCTAACAGCAATGTCACAATATTAAAAAACAATAAGACTTATAAAAAAATAAAATAGCTCAACTACTGGTAATATTTGTTGTAAAACATCCTCTGCACTTAGTGACTGAGATCCATGAAACTACGAGCCAAGAGAAGTTTCAGATAGTTTATCTACATTCAAACGATCAAAACATGCAAAAAAAAAACACTCCATGCATAGGAACGGCTTCGGAAGAGCTTACAGCTCGTAATTGGGCCATGGCAGCGTACTGGGAGCTCTGAAGTTTGAACTAAGGTTGTTACTGGGTCTGGCGGCCAATCTGTAGAAAGAATAAAAAAAACAAGTCAATATGAAGGAATATGTGCACAGAAAATGCTGAGGTCAAGACCACCACTTACATTTGGTTCAACTTGGAGCTTACACCCCACACAAATGGAGTTTGAACATTATCTGCCTCTGCAAAACAAGACAATTTGCTGCCATTATATACGAGTAATAATTTATCCAGAGAATTATAAAATGCATGACAACATGGGAGAAGCTTCATCTAACCAACCCGTTCTCAAACTGTGGTCTCCAGATGCCCCCTAGTCATGTGCAAGGTACGTTGAGTATTTTTTATATTCAATAGTGCAGAAGAGGATTTCCGTTTTTGCCAAAGCAACTCAGGTTCATTTATCATGCTTCTAAGTTACAAATGGCCTTAAAATTTTACTAATGCACAGTACATACGATACGTAAACAACTTTTTTTATTTCCAAGTGTTTGACATCATTGGAAAGCTTAGAATCCACCATTTCAGAATCTGTAAATAACTCAAAATAGCCTTTTGTTGTGGCCAGTCACATTTAAAACAGCACCCATCCATCCATTATGATGCACACTTAACCATAAGTGGTGTCATGAGATGTACTGGTGCCCATCTCCAGCGGTCAACAGGCGAGGTACACCCTGAACACACTGCCAGTCTATCGCAGGGTAACAGAGATACAAGACAATCATGCACACCCACACCTAAGGAGGATTTAGAGAAATAAATTAACCCAACAATCACATTTTTAGACTGTGGGAGGAAGCCGGAGTACCCGGAGAGAACCCACGCATGCACAGGGAGAACATGCAAACTCCTTGCAGAAAGACAGTCTTGCTTCAAGGCAACATCGTTACCAACTGCACCACTGGGCAGCCCCAAAACAGCACCACCTTTCTCATTAGGATGGATAAAGACAACAATAAGTGAGAGACGAGTGCAATATTTTAATTCTAGGTTTTATATTAAGAGGTCATTTCAAGTTAGGTGGTTCATGAGTTATTAAATGGGGTAAACAGCCCTCAGTGTGATAAACACTGATCTGAATACATTTCCTCCAGACACATTTTGTGTGATCTCTTCTAAACCTTTATGATGTTTTAACCATACCTTTATCCCAGTCCTCAGTCATGTTTGGGTTGACCCAAGTGTTGACTGGAACATCCCAGCCAACATGGCCATTTCTGCTTCCAACTATTAAACAAAAGACACACATGTACATTACACCATTTAAAAGAAAACAAACCGTAACAGCTCTGTTAGGTGGATAGAAAATAAAATCAGCTCACCATCTTCAGTGTCCACAGATATCCTGTCCTCACAGGTCTCTGTGTGGTGAGCAAGCTCATGCTTGGGAACCAGGTGGCGAGCATTAAATGGGCAAGTTTTCAGTTCACTGGCCAGTTTTGGGTGATTCTTTGGAGAGAGATTTTTTTCAACTTACAAAAATCAATTGCAGCAGGACAGTCACTTAATTTACCCACTTCTATAATCCAAGAAGGAACTTCTTTAAGATACCGGAAGTGGGGATGATCTTTGAGTTTGCCGAATTCGTAATACAAGCAGGTGATCACATGTTCACTGCTAGTAACTTTTACAATTATTATGTTGGTTCACCTTTTAGCAGTACCAGTACTTCCATTATTATCGTTACATCTTAAAATTATTACTCCAAGTGTGGATTTAAACCAGCTGCTAGTAATATTTTAAACAATTACAGCCATATTCTGCTGCACACTAAAACCTCCATCATTGACTGATCTGGATGTGAATGTATGGGAAACAGTTGCTAGTTAGGTTTTTTTTTTTAAATCAAATTCAAAAGTACTTTATTGATCCCAAAAGGGGAAGTTAAATTAACACAACATAATCCAACAGTGTGATATTTGCATGTTATATACCTTGACACTACAAAGGAATGACAGAAGAAAGTCAGCTCCGAAACTACAAAAAGCAATGTTTTGCACTTTTCCTGCAACTGTATTCACAGAGTCTATGACAATAATACAGTCTATGACATGACAAACTAATCAAATTAACATTTTCTTTTAAATAAAAAAAAAAGGTCATAAATGGCATTAAGGAGCAACTTTTATGATATAACAAACGTAATCTGGTACAGCGAGTGTAAATTCACTGAATTCAAATCAAATCTATTCATCTGGTAAATCTAAAATATGCTAATATTTTACCTCCAGTAGAAAACAATTTTAAACTCACCAAACACTACGAAAGCGTTTCCATAAGTGCAGATTTTCCCCAGCCCCTTACCAACTCACCTTTCTGCACTTAATTAGGTGATATGGGAAGCGGCAGGAGCGGATTTGGTGGTTTTTGTCAAAAGGACACTGTAGAAGTTTGTCTGGATCACAGTTTCCCCTGCTATCTAAAGTGGAGTGAATGGAAAATAGATTCAGATGGAAAACTGGCAGATTTTGCAGGTTACAAATAGTTACGAATGTTAAGCTTTACCATAATTTTCGACCTCTTTTGCCCCCTCTTCAGAGGCCACCTTGCATGGACTAGTGCTGGTTCCGAATTTTATGGAGGCCATATGGAAGACAAATTTACTTTGGGCGGGCCAACCTGGGAGGAAATAAAATGCTATTAGCATTTACTGTAAAGACACAGTAGATTTCAACTAAAAACAGACGCAATTTCCCCAAACATTTCGTTTTACTCGGCCAACTACAATGCAAGTTTCACGGAGATACACAAGGCGAAGTATACCAAACGTTTCACTTAATTTCTTTCACTCTAGCTCAACCAGTCACAAATTCATTTCTAACACGTACATAGATTTAGCAACACTCATGACAAAAATTAAAAGAAAAAAAAAGTTGGCTCGCACCCAAATTTGCTAACATTAAGCTAGCTTCGACAGTAACGGCCCTAGCTTATTCATTATTCTTATTTTACAAATAAACGAAGTTAAATCACATTTATGTCGTTTATATCAAATTATATTAAGCCAAATAAGTAAAAAGTTGTAACTTAACCACACAAAGTAAACCTTGAGACCGCTGAGGAAGATAGTCTTCGCCTTTCTCTCAAACGAAGATTAACTGACAGAGTGACCTCCTCCGGCTTTATAGTGTTTGTTACTCACGTGACTATAAGCCTGACACGAGCAACAAATGTGAATTTAAGTTAAAATTCACTCACTAACTCCAATTTTTAAATTTTTTGAAATATATACAAACGCCGGTAAAACTTTAAACTATCTATTATGTTTAAAGACCGGTTAGTTTGCAATATTTCAAAAAATATGCTGCGTTCCAGCTAGCTCGGAAATCGGAACTTTAGACCGTTTAAACGTCAACGGTACGTTAAAACGTTCCAGCGTCAACGGTACGTTAAAATGTTTCAGCGTCAAAGGGACGTTAAAACGGGCTAACATTTGGGAAATTTAAATCTTGTAACTCATATAATCTAATCTTCAAATAACTGTTGTAGATGGTGATGCTGTGGCAAGAAAGAATCATTGGTAGCAGTTAGTCTTCCAACAAATCAGGAGAGTCCTCCGACTGAATGAAGACTGTTGCTGTATGTCAATAGTAAGACTAACATGACATGCTAACTACAGTCAGGTTCTCCAGAGTCCTTCTAATGACCTCATTATTTGACTCAAGTGTGTTGAAGTAGAGATACATCTAAAAGTTGCAGGAGACCAGCCCTCCAGGACCAGGAGTGCCCACCCCTGTGCAAACAACTCATTTTCTATGGAGCAGAGACGATGTTTAACAGAAACATGTCCTGAATGACACCATCAGCTAATTATCTCATTTGGTATTGCCACACCTTTTTATCTCCCTCTGGCCATAAAGTTAGAAAGCCAGGCACAGAAACAATAACTAAAGGGGCCAATTAAATTGTTTAACTTTCATACTTTTATTTTAACAATGAATTAAAAATTAAGATATTGTAGCTTCAGTCATATTTAAATAGGACCCCAGTTTTCATTTGCTAAATCAGGAGTCTGAAAACTGAAGCTGCAAGTCGCTATCTCGCTCACTTCATATAGTAAATGATGAAATATTATTATGTCATTTCTGAGCGCCTACAGACCACACCATTCAAACCATCCTTGTCTATAACTGCCACTGTCTCGGTGAACATTCTAAGAAAATGATTTATTATTTTTATTTTAAGGAGTCATATATATGATCGAACAACTGAACATATAGGGTTAATAAAGCCCAAAAATCCAACCAACATTCAGCGAAAACGTAAAATAATGTGCTTTTCGTTTTCTGTGTATTACGGTAAATGATCAACTCTCAGCTTTCCCGTATATTAGCGTCGTCACGGTAACTGCTCTGCCTGTCAAACATGGCGCTTTCCTGCTCGAGTCTGTGCAGCCGGTTGTCTTTGACCCGACTAAGTGGTTTGAGCACAAACAGGATAACACATGGCTTTTATCTTCAAGGCGTATCCTGCCAGTCCAGGTCTGTCTTTCCAGGGTGAACCTATGCCTTCTTTCACCTTGTTTTATCATGGTTTGCTAAGCTAGCTACACACCTGCTAAATAATCAAACGTTAAGTACATTTACATCTCAATGGACAGTCGATAACCTGCTGATTATTTAAAAACGTTTGTCGGAGATGTTTACAAAAGGTGTCACTTGTACATGTTCTGTGTCATACTATGTAGTGTTCCTGTACTTTTAACTCATTGTGATAGGACTTTTATCTATTTTATGTAACGTTATGTTTATTTTTTACACCACAGGTTACTTTTATGCAGGGATTTTACTTCTTCTAAAGTCAGACGAGGTATTGGACGATATGTTTCCTCCACATTCCAGTGGGCAAATGCCAAATATGAAGGCTTTCTTAAAAGACGATTTCCTCGTTTTTTTCTCCTTTATCACACCTTTAAAGAAGGTAAGAGCAAAATTTACTCATCTGCAACACTACTGATGGGTTTATGCTGTTTACTGTCAGTGTTTAGATCTCTTGTTCTGAATGTTATCAACTTTGTGTATCTGCTTTTAATAGAAACTATTATAGCTACTGTGGCACATCCAGTTTTCTGAATAAATATAGGTAGAATAAACTGTAGCCCCTAAATAAAATCCAGTGCAACCAATTCCCTTTATAAAGCTTTGTTCATTAGTAACCAAATGGCATCACAAAAACTTCTAACGCCCTAGACAGATTGGTGATAAAGGTGTGTAAAAGCAGGTTATATTATAAAACAATATGCTTTGAACATCTGATATAGCACTAATCAGTCCATCCATTCAAAAATGTAAACTGTAGCACAATTACAAACCTACCTATTTATGGCTGTCCACCTAAACTGAAGACAGGAGAACAACTTTTCAATATGTCCTAAGTCCAACACACCTGAATTAAATGGTTGAATTATCTCAAAATGACCTAATTATGTTATTCAGGTGTTTAACATTTGCTGAAATAACATTCTCATAACAGTATTTAAGTCAAAGCTGCAAATATATATATGCATTTTCCATTTAAGATGATAAAAAAAAAACATTTGTGAGACAGTTTTAGCTTCACCTGGTACAAATTAAGTAAAAAGAAGTCATTTTAATCCAAATTAATTATTACTAAAATAACAGTTAGTTGCAGCCCTATTGTAAACAAAAACATATACAGCTCTGGAAAAAGTTAAGAGACTAACTAAAATAATCAATTTCTCAGATTTTCTTATAGGTCTATGTTTGAGTAAAATGAACATTGGTCTTTTATTCTATGAACTACTGACATGTCTGAAATTCTAAGCAAAAATTTAGTATTTATTTGCAGGAAATGGTCAAAATAATAAAACAGATGCAGAGCTTTCAGACCTCAAATAATGCAAGGAAAACAAGTTTATATTCATTTAGAAACAACAATACAAATGTTTTAACTCAGGAAGAGTTCAAAAATCAATATTTGGTGGAATAACTATGAAATGGGGTTCAGTGCAGTGAGCTCTTTCATTTTTCCATAGCTATGTATGAAGTCTCATTCAAAGTCCATCATGTAGGGAAAACTGTTCAGAAGAGACCAGAGCTTTACTTTTCTGCATGCCTACATGCAGAAAACTGATGCAGCATATTACCCTGAACACACCATCTCTAATGTAAACTATTGTAGCAGCATTATTATGTGGGTTTGCTTTCCTCTCTGGTGCTGAGACAGGGACTCTGCACAGAGCTAATAGGAAGATGGGCGACGCTAAATGAAAACCTTTCTAGGAAGGAAATATATTAAAGTTTGTATATGATTTGAAGTTAATGTGGAAACTAATCTTCCAGGATGACGATGACCCAAAACTTACAGCTAAAGCTTCAGTGGAACGGTTTAGATTAGTGGTTCTGAATCCTCAGGACCCCTTGGTGTTTCACTGCTGCCACACACCTACCAACCACGGAGAAGCAGCATTCAGTCTCTAGGCACCACAAATCTGAAACAAACTTCCAGAAAACTGCAAAGCAGCTGAGACACTGGCTTTCTTTAAATCAAGGCTAAAACACCCACTTGTTCAGAGTTGCTTTAGAACCATAATCACTGAAGCATTGACTCCGCAAAATGTAATGTTTCACATTGGGTGACTGTGATGTTTTTATGATGTAAAGCACTTTGAACTGCCTTGTTGCTAAAATGTGCTCTGCAAATAAACTTGACTTGAAGGTATTGTTGTAAAAGGAAATCAGTCATTTGAATCAGGTATGTTGGAGGAAAGATGCATCTAAGGACGAGCGAACCAGGGTTGAGAACCACTGGGGTAGATCAAAGCAATGTATGTGTTAAAATGGCTCAGTTAAAGTCCAGGCCTAAATCCAATGGAGAATTTCTGAAAGATTTCTCAGTTTTCATGTGAAAAACGTTTGTAACGTTGTATTACGGCTACTAGCTGATGCCCTCCAGCACCCTGAACAAGACGGAGATGGGTCCATTCCTCACCACAGCTGCCTTTCCTGACTCTGCTTTTAAAATAAATAGTGATCTAGAAATAGTGTTTGGCTATTTTTGTTATCTATTTACACTGGAAATCTGACACCTGAACATGAGTAAAGCCAAAGTCTGTGCGTATAATGAAGGAAAACCGGCTTACAAACTAACTACAGTGTGTATTATTACAAATAATACCCAGTGACGGTTTCCTCTAGCTCTCCTTGAATTCCTCTGTCTTTATGAATGTTTCCTTGAACCTTGTTCAAGGATTCAGGATGCTGTTCCAGGATGCCAGAGATGTGAAGAGGATAAAAACCAAAATGGTGGTGAAAGGAGTGAAGTTCCACGATTTACACTACAGGGAGATGGAAAAACTCAGACAGGTCAGTGTCCTAAAGAAGTGATATTTTCTCAAGTATTTATTTAGATGTGGGGTTTCTTTCCTCACAACAATGTATAAAAATAATAATTAGTGTGAAGCCTGGATGAGGTGCTTGGAAGAGGGTTGAAATGTTAAATTACATTAAGAGAGAGAACCTCAATTTATTTATTTATTTTTTAAGTAAAAAAATAATTAATTTTTAATTTAGAAAGATCTCAGCAACAGTATTGATGACGGTAGAGAGACAAACAATGACCCTTTTTGCTACAGGACTTTGTGACCTTATAACCAGTTTGTTTTACCTGACAATATTAAAAAAATGTGCCGCAAACCAGGTACATTTTCTGAGTAACAATGTCTCCCTCTGGTGGCAGCAGCCTGTCATTGTCTATGGTGCACTGAGGAAATGCCTTGGATCAATACTGCATCTACACATTATAAATCTGATTTCAGTCAATCTAGGTCCATAGAATAAATGTTAAAAATTACTTTATAAATGTAGCTGACATGTGTATTTATGTTTGGTGGCTAAATCTAGAATGACAAGACTATGTTCTTAACAAGAATTACAGAAAGACAATTGGATGTCCTATCAAGACCAAACATGAGATTCCCATTATATAATCTTAGAACTTAATCTTCTTACAGATTACTCATTTATGCTGTTTTACAAAAGCTACACGTAGTAGCTAACATTTATGATCTCACTGCAAATACCCTCACCAAGTATTTTTAATCAAGTTTCTAGTGCAAATATCTTAGTTTTGTCTTATTTCAAATGTACTAAGTTACAAGTAACGTTTAATCAAGATATCCGTTTGTTTTAAATTAATTCCTTAACATTGATGAAAAAGTACGAGTTCCCTTGGAGGATTATTTCACTAATAAAAAGATATTTTCCCATGTTATATGTGAAATAATCTTTACTTTTCCATAAATATTAAGAAATGTTTGACTGAAAAGTTACTTGCAAGTTTGTTTTGTTTTACTCCAAGTGTGCTAAGATACTTGCACTAGAAACTCCACCAAAAATATTTGTGATTTTGTGTTTTTGCTGAGCTTAAGTTCTTCTAATTTTATTGATTTCTCTGTGATGTTGTTGCATAGTAATGTAATCTATACTTCTCAGTTTCGCAGAGACCTAATAAAGGCCATTCCACTTGTGATTATTACCATTCCTCCTTTTGCAAACTACCTAATCTTCTTCCTAATGTGAGTTTCATCTCTGCATGGTTTTTTTGAATTTTATTTTATATTCAGCACACCATTTTAAAAAGATTAATGTTTGTGCCTGATTACACCACTGCAGTCGCCAACACCAACGTCTCCGTGTGGCTTTCAGGTACTTTTTCCCTCGCCAGCTGCTGATTCCTCACTTCTGGACTCCCCGGCAGCAGCTGGAGTTTCGGAAAGTGTATCATTCTCACAGGACCCAGCACCACCAACCGGTTCTCAAAGAGCTGGAGGATGTGAGCCATCAGGTCAAAAACGGTCACCTGCCAGGTCTTCTGAAGAACCTCTGCGCTAAGGTAAGGACATGTGTCAGAAATCAGGGCTGCAGCTAATGATTATTTTAGTTACTGATTATGCTAATGATTAGTCAAATTTTAACAAATTGGCACTTTCTGCTGGTTTTACATTGAAGCCTTTTTTACGTGATAAAAATGAATTAAAACAAATTATTCAGTTCCTTTTTAAATAAGAAAATAAACATTTTATTGTCTAAAATGCAATAATTTAATTCCTTTAGTGAATGCTTGGTCATTTGTAGTACAGGATGCATCTGCAACTAAAATAATATTTCTAATATCAACATGTGAAAACCTCAGGCCTTTCTGCTTCACTTAACATCCAATAACTATAGGGTTAATTTTATTATTATTCACAAATCAATAACAGAATAATAAAATATCCTTAATAGGAGATTTAATGTTTTTTTGGGGGGGGTTTAATAAAAAAAAAATTTTGAACAAGATTATGTTAAAACTTTGACATTGAGCTCTGGGAACAACATAATGACTTTTTTATATATATCTTAAATCCAAAATGTATATATATATTTTTGGCTTACTGCTCTGAGTATGTTGTTTTTTGAGTCGTTACACTGCAGTTAATTAACCATTTGCTAAATTAGTTCAGTATCATTAAAATAATCTAAACATTTTTTTTCACATCTCTTATCATGGGTGGCAATAAATGTGGTTGGTTTGAATATACAGAATATTTAATGATTTCAAGGAAAGATTTAAAGTTATAATTTGAGAAAATGGCATTTCGTTTCTGTTTTGCTGTAACTCTTTGAACCGATCCACAACCGTGTTTAGACATGCTAATGTCTGCGTTGGGCCCATCTTGCGTCAAAACCAGATCAAACTTGTGAAAGTTGATTTCTGGCAGAGGTTTCATCTGTCCAGCCTTAACAGGACTTTCTGTTTGCATCCAGGTGCAACGCGGCGGAAACCCGAATGTCTCTGAAATCCTGGCTGTCAGAAGTCTGTTCTCCAAAGCTCCTCTGGCCATGAACACAATGAGCCACGATCAGATGGTGAGTACAACCTTCTTCTCATTCACCCCCCCCTCTGCTGCATCTGTCTGAGCTCATCTGTGTTTATGGCTGATCAGAGACACATCAGCCCCCTCCTCTTCCTGACGCCCCGTCTCCCGGGCTTCCTGATTGGTCGACGGCTGAACAGCCACGCCGTGGAGCTGTTCCAGCTGGACCGAGCCCTGAGCCGAATGGGCCCTCACCAGCTCAGTGAGTGGGAGCTGAAACAGGTTCGTCACTATGTGGGTTTTATTTCCCCAGGCTGAAGCGGTTTCTCAGGCTGATGTAAGACTTTCTTGTTGCAGGCTTGTTATGTGAGAGGGATGAACGCTGACAGTCTTGGTATCAGTCAGTCTCGTGAGTGGTTGTCTCAGTGGCTTCAGGTGTCCTCTGCTTTAAAAGGTACTTGGATTTAAGAAGCTGTGTTTTGTACTTCACTGAATATATAGCTCTGGAAAAGAATTAAGAAACCATTTAAAATGATAATTTTCTCAAATTTTACTCTTTTTATTGGCCTATGTTTGAGTAAAATGAATATTGGTCTTTTACTCTATGAATTACTGACAATGTGTCTCTGAAATTCCAAGCAAAAATTTAGTATTTATTTACAGGAAATTAGAAATGGTCAAAATTACCAAAGAAACGCAGTGCTTTCTGACCTCAAATAAAACAAGTTCATATTTGTTTAGAAACAACAATACTAATGTTTCAACTCAGGAAGAGTTCAGAAATCAATATTTGGTGGAAAAACAAAAAAATGCTTTCAGCTAAGTAAGTTTCTCATTTTCTATTGAATGATATATTTGTGGATTATTGTACACAAGATCATGTAAGTAGATCATATCCGATTAAATGGGTTGACCAATGTAAAATAAAGTGTTTATTTTAATTTTGTACTTTCTGCAGTCAGTAGAGGTAGACACCATCGCTGTGATGCTCCTTTAACAGAAACTCAATAAAAACACAAGTCCTACATTAACAACAAAGTCTTTCATAGACTACTACTTCACATCTATTTTTTTTTAAAGATTATTTCCTCATTTTAGTGTCTTTACCCTAACATTATAAACTCTTTTTTTAAAATTTGCAGAGTCAGAGCTGTCTCTTCTGTTGCACTGCATGGTGCTCATGTCTGCAAACTACCCCAGCGCTGCGAGCCGTCACTGACAGGAAGCCTGCTTCTGTGACTATAGTCACATTTGTATCGCAATGCACACAAGAGTGTCAACATCCTCTTACTGCAAAGGAAATAAGAGAAATGTAGAACATTTCCTGGCGAGATTGGGTTCAAAAGAAAAACCAACGCCGGACACTGATGCTAATTTGCTCTGTGACAATTTAATATGGAAACATGACGTCAACGTGTCTTTATCAGAGACAACAGGTGTTTCTGTTTGCAGTTCTTATCCTTGGTGGGAAAGTTTAATTTCCTGTTGAGCGCTTATCTGCTGTGCCATGCAAAAGTATTCACACCCTTTTATTTTTCTACGTTTCTTCACTTTAAAACCACAATTTTATGTTAAAGACCAACACAAAAATAAAACCTTTCAAGATCAAACGAAATTGGGACTTTAACTAGGTCATTTTGTTGGGTTATGATCCGACTGGAAGGCGAGTCCAGACCCCAGTCTAATTCTGACCCAGCTGAGTAAAACGCTCCCCACAGCATGATGCTGCCATTATGTAACATCCTGTCCTTGGTGTGTTCATGTTTTGCATGTTAGGGCTCTTGCTTGAACTGGATTTTATTTAGGGGAATCAAAGTAAGAATGCTAAAAACATGTATGCCATGTTCACTTTTCAGATTGTTAAAAGAACTTTGTATTTTGAACTTGGTATCATTTTACTCCCACTTCATAATTATGCACGGCTGTGTGCTGGTATGTCACAAAGCATGTTGCTCTTTCATCCACTGTCCCTTTTTGGCTAAACTGACAAAGATAATGTAAATTTATCTTTGTTAAATTGACATTATTTAACAAATAATAATGTCAATTATTATTGAAAGGTTCAAGGGGTGTGAATACTTTTTCAGATGCTTATATAAAAACTTGAGGTTAAATGTTTATTCCTGTTTTTCAGGTCATTACTGCTTTAATGTGCTGAGCTTCTTAGTTTGTACCTACATTCGGACAAAATGCAAGTAGAGGAAACAAAGATAATTCAACTTGAGAGAAAAAATGATTAAATGAAAAATTCAGATGTAATAAATGTAAAGAGAACTTTATTCAGAATTTATGGACACGTCATCAAACATGCTGTATTTTCTCTTGCTGTTGCCTCATTTTATGCTTTATTTTTATTTTCCAACTTTCTGGTCATGAAAAAGGTGTTCAAAAGACTAAAATTAGCTTTTATTTTTAGATAAAATACAGAAATTGGGGGATGAAACCCAGGTGTAGACTGTCAAGTTGTGATTGCACTTTACTGTTTCCGTTTTATATCCATCATTTTGTTCATGTGGAGATTTAAATTCATGTATTTTAGCACAAAGTTTCATCCAATCTTTTCAAATACCTAGGATTGAAAGTACAAAGGAGTACAACATAACTGCAGTTGTAAAGTCCATCATTATACTTCCTGTGCCTTTTGTAAGTTTTGGCACTCTGCATCTGGAACATTAATCTTTTTGTAATTATTCATTATTTACTCATGTTTTGAGTGTTGTGTTTTTGTGCCAGTATTGCATTATGCTTTTTCTTTTTTTGCAATAAATATCTTGATGCTGCTTTTATTCCTTAATTGTCTTTATTGAAAACCCATGTAATTTCAGGAGACTTTATTACAAATGAAACCATAACATAAAAACTTAACTCAAAAATACTCTCCAAAGAGAACGCTTTAAAAACCTCCAGGCTTTGTCGTGACCCCAAGACAATCATCAGTTTTCCTCTGAGTGTTTATATTTACAGTATAAAAGCAGGAATAATGATCCAACATGAAACTAAAAACCTCAATTTTGCTATAAAGGAGAAACTTAAAATCTTGTAATTAAAACGGGAACTTTAACATGAATATTAACTGTTTTGAAATGAAGCTCCTAATAAGTAGGGCCTGACCACCCAGCATTTATTTACATGCCAATCACATGACTTCATAGCCGCCGCGGATGCCTCTCATCAACAAGCAAGCAAACACGATGCCCAGAATCTGAAAGGAAGAAGTGAATGGATTAATATGACCATGAAACCCCACATGATGCTACGTTTAAAATAAAACATTTTAAACATGTAAGTAAGAAGGTAAAATAAAACGTATACTTACAAATAAAAACACAAGAATGCTGATTAGACTAAATTAGCCCTTTTGTTTTCTTAAAAGATGTAGAATAAGCATAAAACCTGATTGGCAGGTCACACAACAATCTTTTTTCCCCTTAAAATGATCAAACTCATCAAAACTAAGAACTAGGAATGCACAATATTGGATTTTTGGTCAATATCCAATAAGTCAATATACTAAGGCTCATTTGGTCAATAACTGATACAAATACCAATATTTCTTTCCTATACCTACTTACTAAAACTATATTGATTTCTCTACTGTGGAATTAAAATACTATATTATCTTTGTCAATTTAGCCAAATGCAAAAAGGAGGCTGGAAATGATGTAACACTTTCAACTTGCAATATGTTTAATGTCAGATTCATTCATGACATCTGGTCTCTCTTAGACAATGACGACACTCAAAAAGTACAAACTTGAAGTGCTGTGCTGCAGGTATCAGTGCCACTGGTTTGTCCTATGAAACAACGCCTTTTATATCAGTGAGTTATTTTGACAGAATGGCCGATATTAAATCTTAAAGCTAACGTCGCCCGATACCAATACCATGATATCGGTAATATCATGCATCCCTAGAAAAAACTTTTCTATGTATGAGGACATAAACAATACGTTTGTTTCTGCTCAAACAATTGGTAAATTTTTTAATATTGACCAAAAATCCAATATCATGTTTTGTCTTAAATAAGATTTAGATGAAGATTTGGTAATTTCTTCCTTTTTCTGTTTGTTTCTTAATTACTGCCTCAATTAGGAGCATGTTTCTCTCTTTTACATCATGATCTTAAGAATAAAAAAATGATATTGGTCAAAGAAATATGGGCAGGTGAATCCTCTGATGATGTGCTTTGATTTACAGCCAGTACGTACCTGGAGGACAGCAACAATGATAGCTGCAATTATCACCCAATGAGCGTCTCTCTTTAGGAACGTCACCATGACGTCACGGCAACCCTAAAATACAGAACAAAACATGAGCAGACATCAACTTCCTAGCATGTGATCTGTAAGAGGCACTGAAATCTTTGGCTCCTGAGCAAATTGCAAAAGTTCCTAACATAGTTTATCCATGGTGGACTGCTTTCTAACTTAGTGCAATTCACAGTCATTTATATGGAACGCTTGAAGCAGCATATTCCTTGCAGAACAGGGGAAGGATTAACATTGTGGTGGCTTTCATAATTGGGTTTGTATCACCTTGCTTTTGATTTGTAGAGGCATTAATTACAGATGTCATGCTGCGTCAGCACCCACCGTACTGCCTGTCACCCCCAGAGAATTATTTACAACACATAGCCGATTATTTTTCACTAGAAAATAATTTACATGTTAAAAAGGAGCAAAGCACAGAATGGAGACAACTGATCTTTTGCTCTTCCATTTTTCTTTATTGGGTTGATTGTATTGTGGCTAACGAATGTTGATAGTGTCTTGTTTCTACTAATGAGGAAAATAATAAAAAATAAAGTAAAAGAAAACTGCATAGTTTCCTTTACACTTTATAATTACTTGCTAGTTTGTATTGGTCTATCGCATTGACAACACATAGTTCCCACAAGTCTGAGCCAGAACTGATCCTCGCTACTGAACCGCCATGTTGATAGGCAAGCGCAGCACAAAGCATAGATGACCCATGGCTTCAAGATCAATGAAAAAGAGTATATGGAAAAAATGTACTAATATTGTTTATAAGTTAGATAAGAAGGAAGCAAGAGAAAGTTCTAAGTCTGTTTATTGTTGTATCAACTCCACAGCAACTGTAGTGACAGTTTCAATACCTACCAAGATGGCTGTCAGCGGCAAAGTTCCCAGAAGTGTGATGTCACACAAGAACTATGTATACATAAAAGTAGTTTGTTTTAATAAACTGTAAAGGCACAGCTAGCCATCAGGCCTCATGTACTCCTCTCTAAATCCAAGCATCACGACTAAGTCTTAAGTCCACGTTTATTTGTCTCACAGAAACAATTTTATCTAAGTGGAATTATGCTTCGCCCTAATATTTACATTCCATCTACATGGAATGTAGTCTGTGTTTAGTTTCGGGTAACTTAATATCTCGAGCTACCAGGACCTTATCCGGTCATGACGACTGGTGACATCCTGTTACCTACTGTTCCTGAAACTCCAACAGCTAAAACATATATTTTACCTCCTGGTGCACTTTGGTGGCATCTGTCATGGTTCCGTTTCCACAGCCTGGTTTGACCTCTACGCAGCATGAGTCAGGCACCGTATTTCCATCACTGCCATAATTCCTCCAATCGCTGGAGTTCTGCACGCCACAGCACTTCCACTGCAAATGAGCCAACACAAAACCTTGATAACAGAAGAGCCAGCTGTGACCTGGGCCAACAGACAGCGCAAAGAGTAATAATGACACACGCTGAAGGACAAACAGGATGCAGAACTGTTATGCAAAGGTGTTGCTGAGCAAAGTAAACAGTGACGAGGACAGACGACGCTGAACTTACAGTCTCCTGGAATTTATCCAAAGTTTCTCTGAGTTCTGCTGAGCCCACCTTGTAGTTCACGACCATATCAGAGAGATTGCTCTCTATAATGTTTTTGACCTACACAGAAGATGCAAAAGAAAATTAAAACACCCCTCCTGCAGTGAGTTGCACAACATAACATAGAGTGAAGTGTACATATACCTTGTCTCTGTACATGTATCCAAGCACGATTGCAGCAATCTCAGCAGCGACGACCACCGAGAGAAAGAAGGAAAACTGCAGAACAATTAAGAAAAGGGAGGGAGGTAAATTTTTACTACATAGTCAAAAATATTGTTTCTCCTATCCAGATGATTGATTTTAATAGATGTGATTGGAACATCTAAACTCAAACACCCGGTTATGGAGGCTGCTTCTACAAACACGGTGAACTCAGTGAATTCCAGCATGTTACTGTGATTTGTTACCAGTTATGAAAAGTCCTCACAACTAAATATTCCACAGAGAACTGATAGTGTTACTGTAACAAAGTGGAAGTGATTGGAAATGTCAGCAACTCAGCCACAAAGTGAAAGTGGATACTGAGGCACATAGTCGACAGACTTTCTGAGTCTGTCAGTGATGTCAGAAGTGTTCTGCCCTCTGATTGGCTGATAGATTCAAAGTGAATTTATCACCCCAATGTTTTGCTGGCAAAGCATTAATATGTATTAATTTATTTTTATTTTACACATTAATGGTTGACGGAGAAGGAGAAATTGATTTGGTCAAAGGAATAATTAAACATAAATTTTCAATAGGGACTTTTTCTAAAGAAAAATTCTGAGGAGAATTGATGGCTGTTGATGCCATTTGTGTTATTAGAACATCCAGAGCCACATAAAGACAGTTACAAAGTTGGCCTTCTATCACCTGAAGAACATTTCCAGGATTAAAGGACTAATGTCTCAGCCAGATCTAGAAAAATTCATCCATGCGTTTATCTTCAGTCGTATTGATTATTGTAACAGCGTCTTCACAGGTCTGTCCAACAAATCAATCAAACAGCTACAGCTGATCCAGAATGCTGCTGCTCGTGTTCTCACTAAAACCAGGAAGATAGAGCACATAACACCAGTTTTAAAGTCCCTCCACTGGCTCCCTGTCGCTCAAAGAATAGACTTTAAAATACTGTTGTTAGTTTATAAATCACTGAATGGTTTATCACAACAATACATTAAAGATCTGCTGCTGTTGTATCAACCTTCCAGAACCTCTCAGGTCTTCTGGTTCTGGTTCTGCTCTGCACCCCCAGAACCAGAACCAAACGAGGAGAAGCGGCATTTAGCATCTATGCACCAAAAATCTGGAACAAACTTCCAGAAAACTGTAAAACAGCTGAAACACTGACTTCCTTTAAATCTCAACTAAAAACCCACTTGTTTGGAGTTGTATTTGAAATGTAATCAATTACAAATTTATTGATGGTACTTGACTTAATGTTGTGTTTTTATTGTTGATTCTATGTTGCATTGTGTTTCTGTCTGATTTGATGTAAAGCACTTTGAAATGCCTTGCTGCTGAAATGTGCTATACAAATAAAATTTGATTGATTTAATTGATTGATTATTATACCCATATATAATTTATTTTAAAGAAATCTGTGTACACTCTGCTCTGCTGTAGCTTTACTTATGACTGTAAGTTATAAGTGGATTACCGTGGCGACCATGCAGTGGTTCTCTTTCCAGGCTCCACAGCAGCCGAAGAATGAGACGAAGAAAGTCAAAAGACCCACCACGATGAGGATAATGGGGCCCGCAGAGGCATCGACGTCCATGATCCGAAAGGTTTTATGCATAGAAACCTGCACAACGACTCCCACGACAATCAATGCAAGTCCACATAACTGTAAGAACAACAGGAGATCAGTTTAGTTTTCATGTCAGCTATATTTTGTTGAAAATTAAACTATCTGCTTGTTGTTTAAATATCCACAGCAAAATAAAGTGATTAATGATTTTTTTAACTGTGATAAAACTCAGGTCTAATCTTTAATGTACCCATCTAGAAATATTTTGATTATAGCTCTAAAAAGAATTAGTTATTCTTCATTCATAACAGATTATGTGAGGTTTGATTACCTTGCACATCTGTTTTATACACAGTTATTTTGGACAAACCTATTTCCATTTCATACCCGTAAACAAATAGTTTTGTACTCATGTTATGAAACATTGCATATTAGTTTAATTTGCTTTAGTTAAATAATTTGATGTGTAATAGAAGTAAAAAGAAATAAAATCATAAAGCTTAAATCTGTGTGTAATTCAGATTAATTGTTTGTTTAATTTTTGAATATGTTCAAAAAATACAGTATGTCAAAACTTTGGAAGTATAAACCTATCAGAATGTCCTCTCCTTTCCACAAGCAATAAATGTATGGACTATACATTTATTGCTTGTACAGCCCATACATTAAACAAATAAACTGGTATTTAATACTTAATCCATCACTGCAGTATATTTTTAACTTTAATTACAACAGACGATCAATAAGAAAATCACCAAAACAGTTACCAGAAAACATTTAAAAATTGGTTAAGACTAAGGAGCAAATTAATATACAAATTCAGAAAACAACTTTTGTGCATCAGTAAGTGGAGTCAAACTGTGAAATAATTTGAATATTGATGTCAAACAGAAAAACTGTTCAAATGATCAAAAACAACAAGCAATTATTGTTGGATACAATGTATAATATTACAGTAAATTATTGTTTAGCTGTCTGCTCTTTCACTATGTCAACTAATTTTAATAATTTAGGCTTTACAAATGGTGTGTTAATATTTCCTAAATATCCCACCTCAGGGATTAGAAATGTAATTTTATTATCTAAAGCTTTTACACTGCCACTAATTGTGGCTGTTCAACTCCTATGAAATACAACAGATTCTCACTCTTGATCAAACTAAAATGTTTAAGAATAACCTTGAGTCGTGTGCTTTCAAAGCAGATATGAACTGACCCAGGGTCAGAAGAAGTGGATTCTTTTAGAACCCCAAATAGTCGTGTACAAAAATGCCAAAACTACAGACGTAAGACCTGCTAAATGTGAACAAAGAAAAAACTGAATTTCCTCAATCTAGATGACTCACCATTGCACCTAAACAACTAAACTGATGGGAAGTTACAACATACTTCAGTTCCTGAATGTGGAAAATGATCAGATGATACTTTGTCAATCTTCTGGGTGGGGTGATGGTAGCAGTCCGGGCCTTTAACAAACAGTGTGTGTGTGTGTGTGTATAATCTATTTGGCTATGATCAGCTCACACCAAGCAGCTCGTAAGCAAACAACAAAGAAGTATGAACTGTGAATGTGTTTATAGAGAAGCATGGTTAAAAAATTTTTTAAAAAGAAAAAGGCTTGGTTCTGTTATCTCAGCTGAATTAAAAATAATCCGCTTTTACAAACTGATACATGGCTGTGATGACATTAAAACAGTCCAAAAATCAGCAAAGCTGCTTTAATTCTATGTTAGAATATTTTATAAAACTGTTTGAAAAACAAATTTTAAATAATCCATAAAGATTTAAACGTATTATTAGTTTTCTACCTTTCAAAATTACTGTAAATATTTCTAATACATTTTCCAGAAAATTCATGCAAATTTTAAAATTGACTCCTTTATCACAGAACGTCAGTGAGAATGTTTGGATTGAAAGTTTGAGGACAGGATGAAGAAAACTCGCAGAATGAAGCATGAGGAATGTGTAAAAAAGATATTTCTAATTATTCTACATATCTTTTAAGAAAACATTTCTAGTATGCAAAAGGGCTAATATAGTCTTGTATTTCTAAGCATTTACTTTTTATTTTACCTTCTTAGTCCCAGACATAACTATCACTGTACTGTTTACAACTTTACTGAAGTTTGACAGCAATCATAACCTGCTGATAAACACACCAACAGCAGACTACTACTTGAATATAGCCAACGAGAATAAAAAATATGCCAAACTATCAATGGTAACTAATTCTCATCTTTGACTTTTATGGTTAAAGTCATGATGTGTACCAAGGTTACAAACTTTTTGTGTTTCTATTGTTTTTCTGTCTGTGTAAAGGGAAGAATATCCAAATTATCATGAACTAATAACTTCCGATTAAACAAGTCCAGCAATTTCTCACCTTGACGTTTAATCCATAAAGAAGTAAGAGATTTTTGCTGCCAAAATAATTTTTTTTTTCTTCACAATCGTAGAAAATTGTTGTTTTATAAACTCCTTTTAATTACTGCACCAATAGTTTCATGCTTATAATATTGAGTCTTACATAAACCCTTTAGCTTGTGAACATCTCCAACCCATGCACACCCTGTAACCCGTGCTAAGCACTGGCTTGAAATGAAAACCTTTTCTTCTGAGTTGTTAAAACCTAAATATATAAATCTGATATACATGACACAAAGTGGTAAAGAAGAAAGGTTAGTCAAACCTAAATTTAATGCTCACTGCGCAAAAACAGACACAAAATGCATTAGTTACTGAGTAACATCCAGCAAATTTTCTATGATGTAGTAAGATGAAAAATCAGTCAGCCAGAGTGTTTATTTACACGCTGTTACACCTGCATGAACTTCTAACTCTTAAAGTCGAAAGGAAAGCCAAAGTTGAAACCATAGCCACATTGCTTAGTCATTTTGGCTTCCTCATGTCCAAGTTGAAGTTGCTGTGAGGTTGCGACCCAGAACAGGGTTTGCACAGTACATCGCTAAGTATAGAACAGGGTCCACAAATAAATAAAAACTGAATACATACTGATTTGAAAGAATCACATGACTCTGATAATCTGGTCAAAAGATTCACATTCCACAATCGCCACTTCTAAAACTCCCAGACTGCAAACAGGCAACAAGCCGGAAAAGTTAAATTTTTTCCAGGATTTCATAGACGTCAAAAGTAAACAAGTCCTGCATATGGATGCCAGAAGAAGAGGAAGTAGGTTGGGAGGTTTCATCAGCTGATTTAACAGAGGCTTGGTTCAATTTTAAGTCACAGGCCTGTTCAAGAAGAGACACAAAACTATTTGTCCTGTTTAACTTCTGGCTCCACAGGTAAAGGTTTTAGTGAGGTTTAAATCTTTGATAACGTGAAACTGTGGTATTTTCATGCTGTGAAGCCTGTTAATGAAGTTCTTAGTCGATTTCCACACCCAGTCTGCTAACTTTTTAACAATAAAAGTATCAGGAGAAGGGGGATTTGGTTGTAACTTACCAACGAAATGAAGTTGAAGCCGAAAAGTATATATTTGACACATTTCATTCCGCCTTCCACAGCCATGGCAGATGATGAGCAGGATCCTGGTTTTAACAGAAAGGAAGCCAAATTAGAGATAAAATAAGAGATATATGAAGGATTGCATCAAAAAAGTGGAAGACCTGACTCATTTTTAGGAGGAAGCGTTAGAGTACCGAAAAGTAAAACCCCCCTTGGTTGAGTTACTGACACATCACAACGTCTCAAAAAGCAGAGGAAAGAATTTCCAAAAAGTTCCTTTGACTTATTTAAACTTTTCTTTTTATATTGGTTATCTCAGAAAGTACAGAGCAGCCGTAAAAGTCGTAAACAGTGGGAGCAGAAAAGTGTGCAATGTAAAGAAAATATGACAAAAACGCAAAACAAAGTGATAAATTTTACTTTATTAAATTAAAATGGTTCAAAGTTTGCTTTTTTAAAGTCACTTGTGTACCGTGTACCTCCGTAACGACCCCGTTAATTACCACCGACAAGACCAGCTTTGTCATCATCTGACCAAATTACAGCAATCGATTAAATAAACATCCAATAAATCACTCAGGTTTAGTGTGAATTCATTAAACATACATAAACACGCATAGTTTCCCCCTTTTACTTTAATTTTAATCAAAAAAGGACACAAACCCGTTTATTACTGCACACTTTGAAACCGTTAAACGGTCACTTAAAAAAAAAATCAAAACGAGCAGAAACACCCAAAAGAAAGATGCCGAAGCAAAGGTATAATTTAATATTTCGTGATATATTTTTACTTACCGTTGAGAGAAAACTGATTTTAGCCCTTTAGGGTTAAAAATTGGCAGTGTGTCGAAGCTTTGGACCAAGTTTTTAAGTTCTCACTCTGCTTCGTCCTCTGCTTTCTACTCACTCTCAACACACAACCTCCCCTACTTATGCTGCCTTCAGGGACCGTCCGTTAATTACAATACTCTACCTATGAACCAGGGTGTAACGTGAAGAATAATGGGTGGAGAAGGAAATTTGATAAAGTTATAGTTTGTTTTGAGAAAAAAATACGATACATTTTTAATAATTGAAAGTATAAGTTAGAACGATGTATTTTAGAGGGTGGTGTTTATGTGTTACGGTAGAACAGATGGGAAAAGTTAACATTTCTAAAATATCATCGTCTTTTATTTATATTATGTAAATATTAACAGTTTGCCTTATTACTGATTAATCTAATTTACAATAATAAAATAGTATAATTATGTCTCATAACTGACTTTTTTTTTAATCTTATACGAGTTAGTAACATATAATTGTGACTTTGCTATTTTATTGTGATGAAATAATATCTTATTATTGCTCATATTTAAGAGTTTAATGTTACTCTTCTTGCTGTGTTTAGACTGAGGTCTGCTATTATTCATTCTGATAATGTCTGAGTTGGTTCGCATTCACTGTTACATTTTGCAATAAATGTGAAACAGCTATTGCAAAATGTAAAGTGTTTAAGCATATCCAGATAATTACTTTCTTTAATAAAAGTAATGCTTTTTGGAAATATGTGTTGAAATTGTTTAAATGGATATTTTCTTAATTTTCTGCAGTTCCTCAAATTACTATGAAAATTATAAGATATTAAAATTAAAATTAAAAGATATTATGTTTTCCAGCGGGTTTTCTGTAATAAAATTATTCTTACAAATAGTAGAGAAATCCTTTGTTACCAGACGTTTCTATGTAAATAATGCAAAGGTGTAAGCAGTTTAAATGTTTAGTTATTTCTGTCAGTGTTACTTTGAGTTTTGTTTCATCAAAATAAAAAAAGAATAGAAGTAGTATTCTACTACAAGGTAGATATTCAGGTAACCCCTCTTAAAAATCTCTGCCTTTAAGTCACTTTATATTCATTATAGAAATTGTTAGTTGCAATAAAAGTCTGTTAACAGCAGCTATGGTAAGCACAGTGTAGTTAACTGAAATCAATCTTGTGTAATATGCTACTAGTCTCCCACGTCTCATGAGTATTGCTGGAGCTTTGAATATTGTGAATCATTCCTCTATTTTTTACACCTATAATAATACTTTGATCATATTGCATACCATGTGCAACAATAGTAAAATCATAAAACTCTTTAAACATTTTCTCTTTGACCTATTAAGTACAGAAAAGTCAGTTGAATCACTCATCCTCCTTGTGAAATAAACCCGATGAATTGAAATTACCGTGACCACCCAGTCTTGCATCAGTAAGCCGCAACTTGAAGATACTTTGCGAAATACATTTGATAAACGTGACAAAAGTCAAATTTTAAAATGAATGCCAGAAAATAATTTTGATGGCGTGAACACTTCTTTTTAAATGTTTACTTACTTTAAAATAACTGTGGAAAGCTGTTTGCTGTCTGGATTACAACGCTTTAGCTGTTATGGAAGCTTATCACTAGCTGTCACCAAATACATGCTTACTTTGCAATAAAGTATATAAAAAAACAAACAGTTGAGTCAACGACACGCCTGAGCAGCTCATGCTGGATTATGAATAAAAGTTTTAGGGCCTACAATGAAAAACATAGATATTTTAATTTATGATCATAAAGTGTTTGCAGTAGATAAAAGGTAAAAGCAGTGACATACTTAGATGATGATAAATTTCGTCTTTACTCAGAAGTATCTGTCTTCTACTGTGCAATTAGCAGTATAAAGCTGCAATGAACAAAGAGTTAGTGTGAGAGTCGACTCTGTTTGCAGTCTCTGGAGCTCAGATGTTGGGTGGAGTTCAAGACAACACTCCATCAAACAGTCCTTCAAACAATATCATTGGTGGGTATTGATTCTGACATTGCTGCGTGCTTCTAAAGTGCACAGAGGAGATACAGATGCAGCTGCCGAGCTTTTCTGGGCTTGTCAGTGTATGTGGAAAGGTTCAGCTTCAGAACTGTTGCACCACTGCAGCAGTGATACCACAACTTAACTGCAGAATCATGTGGTTCCTCTACTCTCTAAGCAAATCGCTAATTTAATCAAGACGCTCCAAAATTACCATGCTGCTTTCAAAGTTTCTATTTTAATTTATTGTTTTTAAATGTTTTAATGTAAAAACATCATCAGGCATACGCTGATGCAGGATTTGCTCATTTCTGTCTGAAACATTTATTGCTGTTAACTCAGACGCAGGCAATGCAGCAGATTGGGTATTCTGTGTATGCACAGTGACACAGCAAGTTTGGAAAACTTGTTGCATATTTTAAAAGGGGGGGAGGGGGATGCAGTTGCTGCAAAAATGTATATTGCAGAAAATCTGACTTAAAAATCCAAACAGAAAACTGTATTACAAAAAATAAGAAGTTTTTAGATTATTTCAGCAGGTTTTGTGTTGCCAAGTGAAACGTCATTGTTGTTTCTCCATCTGTCCACCAGAGGGAGCTAAGTGATAGATAGATAGATAGATAGATAGATAGATAGATAGATAGATAGATAGATAGATAGATAGATAGATAGATAGATAGATAGATAGATAGATAGATAGATAGATAGATAGATAGATAGATAGATAGATAGATAGATAGATAGATAGACCTCTGTAACATCAAACTTTAAATATGCCTAATATGTTTAAAGTGACATATTTTTTACATATCAATCAATCAATCAGTCGTAACATTTCTCATACTTTGTGAGCATTGAATCAATTATAATTTTGACCTGCTCTAAAGGTCTAGTTTCCGAATATTGTTTTTTTCAGCAATTTAATTAAAATGTAAAAATTATTTTTCACATAGATTTATTACACAATAGATTTTATACATTTATCTCTCTTAATTGTAATGGTCATGGCATCTTGTTACTGAAACCCCAAAATTCAGCGTCACAGAAAATATTAAAAAATGTTCAGTATTTGGTCGTGGCTTCTTTTGCATGGTTTGCTGGAGAAGATCAGCCTTTGGCACCGAGGAGGAAAGAGGAAGGTTACTTTGAAAGCAGCCTTCAGCTCATCTGCATTGGTGGATTTGCTTGTGCAACTTTTTCTACCACATAAACAGTCAACTTCTTAAGCAATGTTATTTTCCTCTTTTTAGAGGGTGATGACTGTGTTGGACTTCCCCATTAAATAGGGCAAAACACAAGATTTCTAAATTAGGAATACTATTTTTGTTGGGTTTGAGTAGTTTTTTTTTTTTTACAAATTACATTTTGGGTTTCATTTGTTATACATAATGACCAAAATTGAGTGAAACAAACATATATATAACTCTAAATAATATGCATTTGATGTTGTCAGTTGAATTAATGAAAAAAAAGCTTTTCTTATCTATTAAGGTGTATCATTTTACAAAATGGGTTGTGTTAGATAAAAACGGGTAAAAGAAATAATCCTGTTTTGTGTAAAACATGCAACATACTTAATTACAAGGCTCAGCTGCTTCAGTATACTATTACTGTATCTGTGACAGTTCTTAAATTCAAAGCAAGAAACTAATTACTTCCAGGTAACATTCAACAAGCATTCAAAAATCTTTTCCTTTTTGGACACTTTGTTTTCGTTGGTTATTTTTTATTTGTGTTTGAAATAAAATCAATGAATTAACCAGTCAATCAACCACTCAAGACTTAGGATTCTCCAGTAAGGAGATTCCGGCTTCTTAGGTATTATGGTTTAACAAGGTATTTTCATTAAACAAATAAACAAACGAAAACTATGTTTGTCATTCAAAGAGAGAAAAAAGGTTTGACTCATTCATCTTAATTTGATGTTGTTTATAACGGAATTTGAGACAATTCTACAGTTTAAACTTGACAATAAATATTTAAATATCTGTTTTAGTAGTACATATTCTCCTAATAATCTCGCAAAGGAAAATGGCAAATTAGCAATATCCGAAACTAAAATATCAAACCCTGACGATTATGTCATCCTGTCTTGTTTTCTGATTGGCTGTCCCGCCTGTAACTCATCGAACGGTTGCTAGGCGGAGGAGGCAGGAAGAGACGTTAGAGGAGGCGGGAGTTAGCAATATCATCATGGCGGGATGCATGAAAATTATAAATGGTTACATTTCAGCAAGTTCGAAGTTAATGGTTTTTACAGTGCTTTTTATGTGTCTACCTCAAACGTCACACCAATTTACAGGTAAGAAGTTGTGTTATAAAGCAGGTAGAATGACCTTTGGTGGTATTTAACATATCTTTTACAAGCTACGGCTAGTAAACATTAGCTACTGTTTGTCTCCATTTACATTTGGACTTTGAGCTAGTCGGTGTAACATTTATGAGTTTTTGAAAGACCAACAACAGTTTTAACAATTGTTTAGCTTCATCAGACAGCAATAGAAGTTAATGCAATTATTGATTTCCTTCGTGGAAGCTTTTGGCTACCATCCATTGTTTCGTTTGAAAATTTGCATTCTGTCATTTTTGTAGGCGTTAGCTTGACATCCCAGAACACGCCTAGGTTGTTTTCATTCAGGCCCTCACTAATCCGACTTGTAGAAAACGTAATGAATGATAGGTCATAATATATTGCCACAGAGACTAATATTCAGTATTTGTACTGAGAAAAGCTGCGAAATTGTCTTACAAAGTTAGCTGAAAACACATTTTTAGGTATTTGTATATTTGTGGCAACTTTTTAGAGGTTTGAAGCAGGTGAATGCTAGTTTTTTGCATTTTTATTTGAGTTCTTATCGCAAAATAAGTTAGTGTTTATTTTTTATTTATACATATGTATATCATAATGTAAACATTAAAATAAAGAAAGACATAAGGCTGCACAGTATACAGCGAATATGTCATCGTCAGTTTGTGCAATATTTATATGTTAAAGTTTAATAATTGTTGGCTAAGTGTTAACTTGCATTATTCCTGATAATGTAATGTTTAGCCAGTTGGACAGAGTCTCACGGCAGCACATGTTCAAACTGGACAAAAATGCTAAAGGTCACAAAGTGGCAAAAACATAGATGAGAAAGAGAGAAAAGACAAAAGATAGTCATATATTGCAACCAATATTAACCAATATTATTGGCATCACAAAACGTTCTACACAGACAGTCTACAAGAAAACAATAAAGGACAAAAGTCTTATTTGCTTTGACTTTCAAGTTTTGTTGTTTTGTTTCTTTATTTTGTGATACAGTCACACATGTATCTGCTTGTTCAATCTAGGTGACATCCGTCCAATAGTTGATCTTCAAGATGGCGAGCAGTACCTTATGTTGGGGCCCAAACTGTTCTGCTACAAAAACACAGTTGCTCCAACCTGGAGACAAACGTGGACAAGGATTCATGCAAGTTCCACAAATTACACTGACTTACGTTTAAAACCTGTTATTCTATAAAAGATCTTAAAAATCCAAATTTTAACAAGTTGAAACTTGGAAGTTGCTTTGTTAGCTTAAAAATTGATTGTAGGAAATCCTCAGTGCATGATTGTGATTGTTAAACTAAATGCCTTTTTCTCACAGGTGAAAGTGTGGAGTTCAAAGGTCTTTAAGGTGGAAACTGTGGAAGGTGAAGAAGAGCTGCAGGAGCTGGAGCGCTTCAGTGTCTGGAGCTGGTTTAGATTTTTTCTACGTGGACAGCAAAATGAAACCGTTATTAACATCAACTTGTTCTGCAAAAAGACATGCTTCAAGGTGGATCCTACAGCAGGAGCTCAGTACACCGTCAAACCAATCCGCAGTAAGTAGGAAACCAGTGCAGATCACGTTCTTACTGGTTAGTGACAGATGTAGCACCTTCAAAATAAGTGGTAGAGTTAAAAAGAAGAGTACATTACAAAATTATTATTATTAACTTGAAAATTAAACAGTTTGAATACAGAAGAATACAGAAAGAAATGTCACTTTAAATACACTGCCCAGATGTTTACCTTGTCCTTTAGAAAATATACTTAGTTATACAAAAGGAATACTAAGAAGAGGCAACAAATAATTGTGAACAGCTCACTGATTCAGGGTATAAAAACAATGCAGATTGGAAGATTAGTAATGGTGTAATGGTGAAAAGATACTTTTGACTCTCATTTTCAATTAATTTGATGGAAATAAATTAATAAGAGAAAGATGGAGCAAGCTTCAAATCTCCCACATCTACCGTAATAAAGATGGACACAAATGATATTTACCTGGAGTTGAGTTGGTTTTGGTTGTATCCCTGCCAAAGGTCCCTCAGCGTTCTTAAAAAAAAAATTATGGAGTTTGACTCAAAAATAAGCAAAGAGAGTGCAATGATAGGCAGTTGTGATCAGCTAAAAAAGTATGGTTGGTAAGCTTCGTAGTTCAAAATCCTGTTTGTTTTTTCTTTGTTTTTCTTCTTTGGTTAAGATTTTAAAAAACTTTCATATGGAAAACTCATCAGGCAGGCGTGAGCCATTTAGAGCTCTTCCTTTGTAATCTTTTCAAAATAAAACACATTTTTTCACATGTTAAAATCGACACATTACAGATTCAACACAAGAATAAAGGAAGTTTCATATTAAAACCTTTGTAATTATGAAAAAGCTTATATAGTTTACGTGAAACAAAGAACTTACCAGTAAAATGTCACTAATATAAGAAACAGACTGAAGTAGGAATTTACTGAGACAATAAATGTTATTTTAAGTGCACAAAAGAGCAAAGTCTCTTTGGAAAGGAAAGGTCAAAGTCTAACCAGGGTTGCTACAAGCCTCACAGATAATTACCAACTAACTTTCGTTTCCTTTCAGAGTTTGACATCTATCTGTTTTTGGTCTTCCTCTCCGGTGCGCTGTTGTTTGTTTTTGCAGAATCTCTGAGCAGGTATTTATCTCTCCAAAACCTTAGTCTTGCATTTTAAGTTTTTACAGGATTTGTTACAATTTTCTTTGTGCTTTGATTCTTTCCTGAAGGAGTCAAATCTTCTTCTACTCTGCTGGAATGAGCACAGGCATGATCGCCTCTCTGATCATCCTTTTTTTCATTCTGTCACGCTTTTTGCCAAAGGTAAGATATTTAATTGCCTTTAAATTTCTTTTATATATATAATTAAAGTCTTGCTGATCCAGTGGTTGATTGTACCCCTGCTGTTTTCTACAGAAAAGCCCCTTTTACATGCTTATTGTGGGCGGATGGTCTTTCTCTCTGTATGCCATCCAGCTGGTCTGCAGAAACCTCGGGGTAATTCTGCGAGAGCACTGGCATGCTGCATTAGGTATACACTCACCAAAAACACAGACTTCAGGCAGACAATAACAAAGGGCAAGAGTTACAGAGCCTTGAAAAAAATATTCATTAGTCCTTTAACTTTTTAGCTTTTTATGTTACAACCAGAAACTTGGATAGACCAACACACAGCAGTGCAGAATTGTGAAGGGGAAGGAAAATGTTCCATGTTAAATCAAAGTAAATATCCGAAAAGTGTGACAATATTATAGTTAGTCTGAACGCTTTTAAACCTCTCCAGATGGAACGTGTCGGCGACGACAGCCAAATTTGCAGTATTGTAACTCCACCACATTTTTCGCTTTCTGAAAAATCCCAGCGGTTTCTGAAACGGGGGACATTGCGCTTTGAAGCCAGTATCAGGTTATTACGGTAATTTAACACCCATCGTAGCAGGAAGTCAAATTAATCAGAGGGACACTCTTTTAATAGACAGTAAACATTTTCATTTTGAACATTTAATGATATTTTTCATCCACATCATAATAATAACCATGCTGTGCGTTTGTCACATCAAGCGCTTCAAGTTGAAAACAGACAGAAAAGTCATATTTTAGGTTGCAGAATCACTGCGTAAATCCTTCTTCCTTGGTTTTTTCTGTCAGGCTACGTAACAGTGGTGGGATTCATCAGTTTCGCTGTGTGCTACCGCTACGGCCCCCTGGTGGACGAGAAGAACATCAACATCCTGTCATGGACGCTGCAACTGTTTGGACTGCTTCTAATTTATCTGGGAATTCAGATCCAGCAAGTTGCCTTTGCTATCATTCTGGCGTCTTTGCTCTCCAAAAATCTGGAGTACCCAGTCATCCTGGCATTGACGGTGTGGAGGTATGCAATACTCAAATGGTGACAGAAGAGGGCGCAAGAGTACAGCAAGAGCTGAGAATCTACTGTAGCAACTAAAGTAGGGAAACTGTAACCAAAGTTGTATTTAAATAAAAAATAATCGTCGTCCAGCTTAGACAGGGAAAACAGGCGAAAGGTAGAGCAGACTAACCACATCATACTGGTGTCAAATGTTTGCAGCGTTTCTCAAAATGGCAGTTTTTCAATATTTAAGGAAGCATCTCTTTAATGATTGTTGCACAAATGGAAATGAAACTTTTCCCATTTTCGTTCAATTAATTGATTTATTGCTTATTGCTTAGTTTTGAGTCAAAACTGCCACCTTTTAGAATCATAGTTAAAAGTTTGTGCTTGGTTTCATTAAACCGTAACTTGTTTTTTTTAGTAAGGTCACGGTTTCCATATTTTATTTACATAAGCCTGACTTTCTTTCACTGCCTCTGACTCATAAGTTTGGGCCATAAGATCAGTTTGATTGTTTGTAACCTTTCTGTAAACTGTGGCTTCAGCTATAGGATGCAAATGAGTAAATGTTAGGAAAACCCTCACAGGTCAGATGAATTTCATCTGCAGATTCAGCGTTTTCAGAGGATTTATTACAGTTTTCTTTGTTCAGCCTTGAAATGTTTGCAAATGTATAATTTTTCCAAGGCTCTTCCAGACTTTATGTTATTTCATTATTTGAAAGATAAAAAAAAGAATTTCTTTTTCTTTTTTTGTTTTTGATGACCTGTGTTTTTAATTTGCCAGATTCTAACTTTAGTTTTTGTCCTCCTAATTATTTGTGTTCTTCTATTTACTAGTAGTAAAACACATTCATACAAAAATAAAATGCTTTTCACAGTTTGGTCTGTGGATTCTAAAAATAAAATTCTTGATTTGACTTTTATTTTGATGCAAAATTCATTTTTAATGATGTAAAATTAAGGAGTTACTAATCACAAATTATTATTCAAAGGTTCACCTAAACCTGGATGATCTGGTCTGCATTTTATCATAGATTAAACATTTTAAATATCTATGTTCTTCCAGATGCCAAAAAATAATGGAAAAAGACAAATCATAATAATGATCTGTAATAATAAATATATTACTACGTAATATATTAGTAATACAATACTTATATATATTAGTACTGTATTACCAATATATAAGTAATATATGTAATATATTACTTATATTTTAAGTAATATTCAAATATTACTTCAAATTTTATAGCATAAATATGAATGTAATATTTTCACATTAAATAAAATATGAAGATTCGTTTATGTAATAAAATGTTTTACTACATAAAATGTTATGTAATGATAAAATTAAAACATAAGAATATTTTATTTTCATTTTATTTATGAAAGTAAAATATGAAAATATTTTATGTAATATAAAATATATTTTATATAGTGTATTATATAAAATATTTACAATTACAAAAAGTATAGAAGTTTAAAACAGTATCAGTTTTAGGGTGTACAAACTTTGGTATTTAGCTTCCCCCCCTCTAATATGTTGGTTTTTCAGTTAACTGCAAACAAACTTTAGAAATTATTTCACAGGATCTTTACTTTGCATTTTAATCGTGTGATGCGGATGTGTTTTTATTTTTTAATTTCCATCACATCATTTTGGTTTGCAGGAAAGTCAGAGGTTACATTTATTGGAAGCCCCAGCCGCGCCGCCTGCTCACTGAGGAGGAGTATCAGAAAGAAGCAGAAGAAGAAACCCGCCGTGCGCTGGAGGACCTGCGTAAATACTGCAACAGCCCAGAGTTCAGTCCCTGGAAGGCCGTGTCCAGGCTTCAGTCCCCAAAAAGGTGCCTGTTTGGATTTCTAGACTTATCTGTGCAAAACGTTTTTGAAGAAAGATCGTTGTCGCATTTTACTTCAGAATAAAAGCGGTGAGAGGCCAGCCGTGATTAAAAATATTAAAACAGAATACAAAAAAACCCAGATGAAAATGTGGGTCTGCTGCTTTGTTTTTCACTGACTCACAGGTCGGACATTTTGGATAGATTACAGGTTGAATGATGAGCTAATCCCCTGAACTTCCTGAGCTCACAGAGAGATGATTTGTTTATCTAATGAGGTCAGTGTTCAAATAAAAGATGATTTTGTATGTTTAGAGCTTCATTATTCATCATCAAAGGTCAAAATGGACCAATGATAATTAGATAACTCAGCTCAGCCCCGGATTACCTCACAGCTCCATTTCTGATTAAGTTTGTTCATTCCTGGCTTCTGCACATTTTCCTCTTTAAATTTTTCCTGTTTTTTAACACTGTGGACATGCAAGTATAGAACAGTTATTTTATAATAGACATTTCTTTTCCTCCAGCTCCACAAATCATGAAACATCCCAATGCCGAAGTTGGGTTCTGACTGATCAGTGAGAAAAAGGGCTGTTTGACTTCATCTCTGATTTGCAGGAGGCTGCCAGTGTAAATATTAAAATTGTAGAAAATCATGTCCTACATGTTGCACTTTTTCTTTAAAGAAAATTCTCAGTTTGTAAATAGTTTTCTTGTAAATTGGTGATGCATTTAATTCAACTTATTTCTAAAGCCCGAATAAATGTCACCTCAAAATACAGTCGAGGAAAATACAGCTCTGAAAAAATTAATAAACCACTGAACCCCATTGAAAACCTTCTGGTTTTTCCACCAGGTATTGATCTCTGAACTCTTTCTGAGTTAAAATATTAGTTCTGTTGTTTCTAGATGAATATGAACTTGTTTCCTCTGCATTATTTGAGGTCTGACAGCTTTGCATCTGTTTTGGTTATTTTGACCATTTCTCATTTTCTGCAAGTAAAGAATTTTTGCTTGGAATTTCATAAACATGTCGAGGTTTCCCCTAGAAAACCTTCCAAGCCTGGTGGTCGGAGAGCTCAAGCTGTCATTCATCCAGCAGCCCGTCGTGTCTTTGAGTTAAATTTTTTTTTTAAATTGACAAGAAATTTGAAAATATTACTTATTTATGTGTTAAAAAATGCAAATATTTTTGAAAGATGTAAATAAATGGGCAACGTTCAGCCTGGTGGGGGCATAAGTAAAGCCTGGTGGCCCGCCAGGCTAATAACGCACTAAGGGAAACCCTGCATGTTGTCTGTAGTTCATAGAATAAAAGAGCAATGTTCCTTTTACTCAAATATTTACTTATAAAAAGTAAAATCAGAGAAACTGATCATTTTAAGGGTCTCTTAATTCTTTCCAGAGCTGTATAATCAAACCAGTCCAATATTTTCTATTCATGTAGAAATTCAAATTTCATCCTAGTTATTCGTGAAATTCAGGTAGAAATTGCCAGTTGGGGATCATTTAGTCAGCAGTGACTCGTCATTCTGAGCAAGCATGTGGTGACAGTGGAGAGGAACAACTCTCTCTTAACAGGAAGAAACCTCGAGCAGAACCAGCATCAGTGTGAGCGGCCATCAACTAGGAGAGAAATAGGGAAGCAGTGAGTCAGCTCTATCTAATGGGATGGACAACAGGGTTACACAGACTCGGTTTCAGCTCTTAAATTAACATCATATCCATAATCTACAGGTTTGCCGATTTTATCGAAGGATCCCCACACTTGAAGTCAAACGAGGTGTCCGTCCACGCGCAGGAATACGGTTTTGGAGGAAGCTTCTTTGAGGACGAGTTCTTCGACACAGACGATGAGGAGGACAGTGAAGAAGAACTGAAGCCTATGATGAAGCCCGAGTGAGAGAGCAGAAGAAGAAGAATCAAACTGCACCCTCTCTGACGGGCAGGCTGGGGAACGCCTCGCTGGGGTTGTCCAGATTTTCATGCTCGATGGAGGAAATCTCTGGACTGGGCTCCAGCCGGAGCGATCACAGACGCAAAAGAAAGGTTGAGCACTTCAGGCGTATGAATGCTAATTCAGATGCTAAATGGGTAAATTTACACTGAGAGTTTTTTTGAGTGAGTTACATCAGGTTTTACTTTGACTAGACACGCGTTTCAAACCCAAAGGCTGTGAATGGAGAGAATCCGCTTCACGTTTTCTCCACACGGAGACTCCTACTTTTGTAACCATTATTTCAGAATAAAGAATGGACGTGCATTTTCTTCATGTTGATTTTAATGGAAATATCTGTGAAACTGTCCTAAAGTATTTTGAATAAAAAAATTATATGTTTATGTTTACTATATCAATGTCCTTTTTAATTGTGTTCCAGAAACTGTGGTCAATGCATGGTTTATTTATTAAATGTGTTATTCTAGATCAGTCTGATTTCACACATCTGTTCGCCAACACAATCTTCCACAATCCTGTAATTATTACTATTGAATGCTTGAAAGAAATATTTACTGTAACATCCTTTATACTTCGTGCTAAAGTATCACTCCAGGCTTCATGTTTGTAGAAAACCCCACCATCCCTACAGTGAGGCATGGCGGTGGTGGTATCATGCTGTGGGGATGTTTGCAGTAGCAGGAACTGCTGGATGAGTCAGGATGGAGGGAAAGATGAATGTGGCGACGTACAGAGACATCCTAGATGACGACCGGCTGCAGACCCAAAGAGCTAATCATCATTAATCAATTATTGAAATAATTGATTAGTAATCGGTTAATCATTAACTGTAGTATAAATACCAAAAAAATTCAAAAGGCAATTTTCTGAAAGAACAACACAGTCAAATGAGTAAGTAAGCCTAAATTGTACAAAAATAAAAACATTTTGGATTAAATTTTGTAAATCTGTTGAATTTCCTCTTTACAAAATCAGCTTCATGCTCAGAGGTTTACATGCATCACTGGTACAAAATGTTTATTTTTTAATAATTTAAACAGTTATTCCAGGGAAGGATGATTTTACAACTTGAATACATTTTTTACTTATTTTGCTGCCCTAATTTGAAGTTATTGAGAATTACTATCATAATTATCTTAAATCAACTCTGGTTCAAATAAATTCAACATCACATGTAAGTAAAAGTAACAATAAGCTTTTGGGAGTTTTTTTCACCACTCACTGCTTGTCAAAAATGGTAGAGTCTTTTAAATCTGCAGCGTATTTCTAACTTTCAAGGATATTTCACAATTTTTCAGCAGTGAAGGTTTTCTAAAACCTTCCTGTTATCTTTCTTAGTCCATTCCAAAACTAGTTTTTATGGGCATTTGGGATCATTGTCCTGTTTACATTATGAATTTTGTCCAAGCCTCAACTGAATTTATTCTGGACAGATTTACTGGGTCAGCATTGGGTTATTTATTAGGTCAAAATTCAGTAAAAATAAAAAATCAGAGTCTCTGTCCATCCTTAAAACGTCTTAGAAAACTAATGTGTAAGATGTATTAAATTAAAGACAATGTAAGTTGTTCTAAAATATGCTAATCACAGGTCTTATATTTCTGTTGTGGCAGAACTATTTAAACGCCACACTTTCTATGAAGGTATTTTTCTCTGACTTCTCTATAAAGCAAAAGTTTGTCAGACATCTTCATGCATCGCGTTCTGACTCAATGCGGCTAAAGCTACCAGCAACAAGCTGCTAATGTCAGCTAGCTAGAGAGCCTTAAGCCATGTGAAAAACACAAAGCTGTTGCCAAGAGCAACAAAAACACCTTGGAAAATGACAGTTTTGGTCCCCGTGTGTTTTGCACATCTCTTGTGATTTTAGGTCTTAAATTTGATTCATAATGGTTTTAAAAACTCTTAAATTTGAACATAAACCCTGAAAATAATTTATCACAAAGAAGAATCAAATGATCTAGCTCATATTATGCAAGTACCTGCTACAGGATCTCCTGTAGCAGTCTCTCTTACAGCGGCCCTGAAGAAGCCTCTGACAGAAGACACTCTTTGCAAAGCAGTCCAAGGAGGATGCTGAAGGTTGCCCATAATTTTCTTAGCAGGAAGGCGGCGATTGCATCATGTTGAGGGTCTGAGTCATGAATGTTGTTCAGTCACAAACCATCTGAAAGTTCAACATTTTTGGCACCAGTGGTTTTCATTGAACAGTCATTTTCTCCACAGGAAACGCCCAGTTATTCACTTTCACCTCACTTCAGCGGCTACTTGACAATAAAACCAAAACATATTTAAAAAAAAGGTGTTTTGCTTTGGAGAAAGGAGCATATTATTCAACTTTAATGTTAGACTTCCATTTAAATCAACTCTGTCAAGATTTGTCAAATATCTGGTGCAGCTTTATGTCTGCATGTTTTATTTTAACTTGGAAAAAATCCACAAATTTAATTCTTAGCATCCAGCTCTTGATTTTATTGTCATTGATCCATAAATATGTGGTGCAAAGTCACTACAAACACTTTGTTCAAAATGCCTCAAAGCCCCAAATAAATGAAATGTGTGTAAAGTCCATGTAAACTTCTGACTGTAAATGAATCTAATTGTCTCAGTATAGCAGTAAAACTCATGTTTTTACCACATTAAAAAAAAGTTTGCTTGATAATCTGCAAAACAAGATCAAAGATAAATCAGAAGAAATTTCTGACCTTTTTCATATTTGTCTTTCCACGTCAGTTCAAAACTTTACACAAACGACTCACTGTGCACTGAAACTTATTAAATCTGTTGCTCATAAGCTGACATTATGACTGATGTTAAATTCAAAGCAGAAGTTGAGCCAGGAATACATTTAAAAAAGAAAAACAGCTTTCCAGAGCAGATAATGTTATCTTTCATCAAGCACAATCTACGTTTGAAAAAGAAAACCTAACGTCTATCCTTTCTCTTTTACCCTCCCACTCTAGTTTCAGTGACATCTTGGGGGCAGTGTGACATTTAAAGGCAGCAGCAGCGAGAATCCCACCGCAGGTTTCTTTACAATTTGCTCGTGTCCACGCAGCGATCCACACCGCTGGAAATGCTTACAAACAATTACTCAACAGGTTTAAAACAGCTGATCCAGCGAGCAACATTTGCATGTATTTCCCAGGCTCAGATCAACCTAGGCAACATTCACACCCCGCTGTGTTTCCTTTGAACTACTTCCCCGAAACATGCATTACAAACAGGGAAACCCTCGTTCCAACGCAAACAGGACTCTATTGAATGTGGAAGGGGGGGAACCCCTTGGATATACGAGCATATGGAGAAAACTGTCACAGCCTCCTCATGTAAAGTGTCTGGACTTCCCCACAGCTTGAAAACTGGCCTATGTGGGGCCAATGGGATCCTTAAAAAGTCTTAAATTAATGTACCTAAAATTAAGGCCTTAAAATGTCTTTAAGTTATTGAAAAACAACAAGTTAGCTTTAAAAACATTAATCACAGGTCTTACATTTTGTTGTGGCAGGAGTAATTAATGTTATATATTCTCTGCTTTTCTTACGGGACTTTTGCAGACATCTTCACTCACTGATGATGAGAGAAGATGTAACCTGGACATATTTTCACATAGCATGAGGCCATGTGAGAAGTTTTAGTTTTGGTTCCCCCACCCTCCTTTTTTTTTAACATTGCTCGTCAGGACCTTTATCACTAAAGGTCCTGACAATTCTTAAATTTGAGATTAAACGATTTAAGGTCATTTGAGAGTGTGAAGATGATTTTCTTAAATTTATGAATATAAAATAAAGGCATTAAAATGCCTTTATTCATTAAACATTAATGAAAAACATTAATCACAGGTCTTAAATTTTGTTTGCGGCAGGACTAATTAATGTAATATATTCTAGATTTTTCTTACAAGACCTTTTATCTGACATCTTCACTCACTGCGTTCTATAACTCAAAGCTGTTAAGGCTAATGGTAACAAGATGCTATTGCTATCTAGCAAGAAAGCCATATGCCATGTGAAAAACGCTACTGCCACAAAATGACACCAGAAATTTTAACTTTAGTCCCCTTCATTTGCTTTGTCCATCTCTTGTAATATAGGGCTTAAATTTTATTCACATGGTCAAAAAAAAAAAGTCTTAAATTTGAGTTGGTGACACCTGCATAAACCCCGAAAATAATATATTTATCCCAAAGGAAGATTAAATGATTGAATGTCATCTAACAGCATGAAGAGGATTCTCTTAAATTTATTAGTATAAACTGAAGACCTTAAAATGTCTTAAATTGATTGAAAAACAATAAGTTGGCCTTAAATATGTTAATTGCAGGTCTTAATTTTTTGTGGCATTAGTATTTAATCTCATTCAATGTAGTTTTCCTTTTTCTTGCAGGATATTACTGCTACACAAACTGAGATGTGCACAGACATCTTCATTGGATTAGGATGATGCAAAGCGATTGCTAATAAGTAGCAACCATAAGTAGCTAATAGCTAGCTGCTAACGAGCTAGCTAGCTTTTTTACATCCACTATGGGCAAGTAGAAATGTATTTATTTTTACAGTTGACTGGATGATGTTCGTCTTCACCATTGGCTCACTTCTGTTGCCAACTGGTACAACTTATTTATTTGCAGTTTTCTTTTGTACATTTCTGCTGTGCTGCAGGTCTTAAATTACATTCAGAATAGTCTTAAAAAGTCTCAAATTTGAGTTTGTGAAATCCTGAACCAAGTGGATTCTACAAACTCCTATCCTATTTTTAGAGCTGGCAGGTTTCTAAAATGATGCCCACTTTTATATCACGGTAAAATATTTATTGTAGGCATGTAAATGCATGCTGGGTTAGGTAGAAAAAACTGATTGGTTTATAATTATGGCAAATAAACTCAGCTTTACACAGTTGCAGCCAGTGCAAAAAAAAAAAAAAAAAAGAAAAAAGGTGAACAAACATCACAAAATAAAACCAGTGCATTTTTAACCTTCAAAAACACAAGCAACGGATCTTGTTTTCGTATGAGAAGCACTTTGATAAAACAGTGCATTCAGTTTCTCCAGGCGTTCAGGGCACTCCTCAGTTTTTACTGTTACTCAGAAAACAGTTCAGCAGGAGCAGAACAACCATAAGTCCAGTTTTTGTGGATAAAGCCCCAGTTTTGGGGTGCGTCAGTACTTGTTGATGCCAAATATCCGTACTCCGTGAAGCTGCGGCAGCTTTGGGATTAAGACGGTCATCAGGGAGCATGTGTTGATTAAAAAATGCGTTGCATCGTATTTCGTGTAGAAACTGGCAAGAATGTGCCTGCAAAGAGAAACACGGGTCAGAATTAACTCGAATGCAATGGCTTACAAAAGTATTCACACCCCTTGAACTTTTCCATCTTTTGTCTCTGTACTCCCACTGGCTTCAGTGTATTTTAGTGAGTTTTTGTGTCATAGACCAACACAATGCAGCGCATTGTTGAGAGTCAGAAGGAAAATTATAGATCATAAGTAAATAAGTAGGTGAAATGTATTTATACTTCATCTATCACAGACATTAAAATGACAAAATGCTTCAAAAAGACACAAACAAACAATCAAGAATATAAAAACTGACATGAATAAAAAGCCTGTTTGTATAACAATGTCTTTAGCCGCTTCTTTATAAAATGCTGTGTTGGTAAAGGATGAAGTTTGTGGTTCTAAGCTAAAGGAAACACAAAGAGGTCGATACGTTGGCATGTCAGGAAGCTTGTGTAACAGTTATGGGCTAGGCAGCTAACTGCGGCTACCAAAGCAGCATCAGAAGAGTGTTCTTTTAGGAGCCCGAGGTGTGGAGAAAACAGGAGGCAGTGTTTTTAGTTTTGGTGAATATATATTAAGTGATTTGAATAAAACAACAATTACAACAACACAATGAGACAAGACAATTGACCCAGAATAAATTAATTGCAAAATCATTAAATTCAGAGTTCTTTTCCTTAGCTCGCCATCTTCAAATCCTGATGAGGATCTGATCCAACCGGGGAAAAAAACCCGACCTTATCAAGAGAGTGGGCACGCCCAGCCACAATCAGCTGTGCCAGAACCCCGGCGACATCCAGGTAACACCGCCAATAATTCAGGCAATCAAATCAGTGGGCTTAAAGATTTTGATGACTCCGTGAAGAAGACGCCAACAACAAGCCACAGCCACAGTGGAAACAGGTGAGGATCTTTAAACTGCGCGCTGGAGGCGTGGCTTTAAATAAGCTAGCGGAGTTTGGGGCAAACAGGAAGTGGGCCCGCAAAAATAAAAGTCCATTACTAATTACAGGTTACAGGTTCCCCCCCTAAACTCATGTGCGGCCTCGTACATGCAACCGGCTGGTGACACACCACACTGTCACATGATGTAGAGGTCACAGAGGTCTCATCCAGTTCCAGAGCAGATGTAAAGACTGTACTGAGTCCTTGAAACAGGGTTTGGATGCTCTGCAGAAGTGGATGCCCAAGTGTTGAATACTGCAGACGAGTTGGTGGGTGACGTGTTCTGGTAGAGCGTCTGACAGATGGTTCAGGATCTGGGCTGGAGAGTTTTACAGCAGAAGAATCACTTAACATGCTGGATTGTCCTGGATAGGATGCAGATTCTGGGTGAGGAGAGACAGGTCCTGATTGAGAGGAGGAGTTGTCCCCAAGAGGCTCTGAGTCAGCAGAATCTGTTTCATCTTCAGCCGTTGCTCCAGGTCGAGTTCAGCAATAGGTTCAGGTCCAGACTCCACTTCCTTTCCTCACCAACCTTCTCTTCTAAAGAGCTCTGGGGATGCTGGCCAGGCAATCCACAGGTATAGGAGCGATGGTAGATGCAGGAGCAGGTAAGTCAACCTCAGTTGTAACTCTGGTGACATAGGAGCTGGAGTAATCAGATAAATCAGGTAAGAACAGTTCTTCATTTTCAGGGTCTAAAAGATCTACATTTTCTGAAGTCACGGGTGCAATCGCTGTTTTCTTCCTCTGTTCTGGTTTAGAGGCTGGGGACAGGTAGCCACAAGGCAACAGCAGATCACGGTGGAGAGTCCTGATGGGACGATCTTTGCCTTCTGGTTTAACGGTGTATACTGGAAGAGTGCCGGCTTTCTTCTGAATAATATACACGTCTGATTCCCACCGGTCTGCGAGCTTGTGCTTGCCTCGTAGTTTGACGTTTCTAACCAGAACTCTATCTCCAACTGAGAGTTCTGCAGCTGTGACTTGCTTGTCAAATCTGAGTTTGTTCTTCCACATGACTTTCTCAGAGTTTTCAGTTGCAATTTTATAACTTTCTTTGAGGTGTGACTTGAGCTTTTCAACATACTGTGAATGAGATGTAGATGGTTTTCAGACACAGGCAGTCCAAAAGCTAAGTCAACAGGAAGGCGGGTTGCCGACCAAACATCAGTTCATATGGGGAGTATCCAGTGACATCATTTCGGGTACAGTTGTAAGCGTGTACCAATGGCTTCACAAAATCTTTCCAGTGAGTTTTATCTTCTTCTTGCAGAGTACCCAACATGTTTAAAAGGGTTCGGTTGAATCGCTCCACAGGATTTCCACGGGGATGATAAGGTGTGGTCCTAATCTTTTTGATTCCTGTGATCTGACAGAGCTCTTTGATTGTGTGTGATTCAAAATCAGTCCCTTGGTCACTGTGGAGACGCTCTGGCATTCCATAATGGACAAGAAAATTCTCCCATAACACTTTTGCTACAGTTTTAGCTCTTTGGTTTGGGGTTGGCACTGCAACAGCATATTTTGTGAAATGATCGGTTATCACTAGAATATTTTTTGTGTTGCTCCGGTCTGGTTCTATTGAAAGAAAGTCCATGCAGACAAGTTCTAGTGGTCTTGAAGTTTTAATATTAACAAGTGGTGCAGCTTTCTCAGGTTGTGCTTTTCTTCGAATGCATCTTTCACAGTTCTTGAGTTTGCTACAAACATCACTTGCCATTCGTGGCCAGAAGAACCGTGATCTGATGAGGTCCAGAGTCCTTTCTGTGCCCAAATGGCCCATCTGGTCATGCAGCTGGTTAAGGACCTCAGCCCGCCATTCCTCTGGAAGTACAAGTTGGTAAGTAAGCTCACCTCCAATATTCCTTCTCCTGACGAGAACATTATTATGGAGCTCCAAGCGTGTAAGCTCTCGCAGGAATAGTGGCAAATCGGGGAGCTGTTCTCTCAGAAATGGCGGTGGGTTTTCCCCTCGTTCCAACTGAGCGATGATGTGCTGAATGACTGGATCGGCTCTTTGTTTATCAGCAATTTCACCTTCAGAGAAAGATGGCACAACAAGTGAAGAGAACTGTACATCATTAACAAAACTGTCTGGTAAACTGTCAGTGTTAATGGAGAGGGTTTGCACAAGAGCAACAACCTGGTCCAGGTTGGGTGAGCTGTACACCAGTTGTCTGTCACATATTGCTTGGACTGAGTGCTGGTCAATGGAAATACAGGATGGATGTTCCAGATGTTGTTCAGTAAACTTCAATATTCTTTCTTTCTCCTTAACGGATAAAGGATCAGCCACCTGTTCAGCATGAGGTCGACGAGACAGACCATCAGCATCTGCATTTAACCTGCCAGCCCGATAAATGATCTTAAAAGTAAAAGTTGAAAGAGCAGGAAGCCATCTATAGCTTGTAGCATCCAATTTAGCAGAAGTTAGCAGATATGTCAATGGGTTGCTATCGGTAACCACAGTGAAATCAGATCCATACAGGTAGTCATAGAATTTTTCCGTCACTGCCCATTTGAGGGCTAAAAACTCAAGTTTATGGGCAGGATATCGACTTTCACTGGACAGACCTCTGCTAGCATATGCAATCACCCTGTTCCGCCCATCATGTTCTTGGTACAAGACTGCACCAAGGCCAGTAGAGCTAGCATCTGTGTGTAATATGTAGGGTTTACCTGGGTCTGCAAATGCAAGAACTGGTGCTGTACTAAGCTTCTGGATTACTTCTTCAAAGGCCTGCTGGCAAGCAGTTGTCCAACGAGAAGCAAATGGTTCTTTGGGGTCAAGGTAATGTTGCGACTTCATCTGTTTTGAATTTTTCCGACAGGGTGGATATCCAGCTGTTAACTCGTTGAGAGGTTTGACCACTGATGAGAACCCTTCCACAAACCGGCGATAATACCCTGCGAAACCAAGGAATGATCTGAGCTCTTTTAAATTCTGAGGAACTGGCCAAGATGTTAATGTGGAAATCTTGTCTGGATCCGTCTCCACTCCGTCCCTTGAAACTACATGTCCAAGGTAGCGAACAGATGTCTGAAAGAAAACACACTTTTCAACTGACAGCTTCAATCCAAATTCTCTCAAGCGTTGAAGAACTTTCTTCAACCGGAATTCGTGCTCCTCTAGAGTTGGTGCAAACACTATTAAATCGTCAATGAAAACAAGCACTTCTTTTAAATTCATGTCTCCCATGCACCGCTCCATGAGGCGTTGAAAGGTGCTAGGAGCATTGGTTACACCTTGAGGCATGCGGTTAAATTCATAAAATCCAAGTGGACAGACAAATGCAGTTTTATTTTTGTCTGATTCATTCATCTCAATTTGGTAGTAACCAGATTTTAAATCCAAAGTGGAGAACCATGTTGAGCCAGACAGTGCTGAAAATGTGTCCTCCAGCTTTGGCAAAGCATATGCATCCCTGATGGTCTGTGCATTCAACTTCCTGTAATCAATACAGAGCCGCACAGCACCATTTTTCTTCCGCACTACAACTATGGGGGAAGCAAAAGGTGAGTTGGATTCACGTATAACACCAGACTGCAACAGTTCTTGAATGTGTTTACGTACAGCATCCACATCTAGGGGGTGAATGGGTCTTGGTCGCTGTTTAAAAGCAGTGGGATCCGACAGCTTGATCTCATGCTTGACCTTATCTGTACGACCAAAATCAAGATCATGCTTTGAAAAAACATCTGACATACTGTCGAGCATGATTGTTATACGTTGCTTCCATTCAGTTGAGAGCGGAGAGTCTCCAAAATTGTAGTTCAACTTAGTTGGATTTAGCTCTGAACTATGGGAAGGTTGATGCACACTCTGTTCTTTATAAAGTATGGTTTGGATTGTACTGACTTCAGCGATGGCGGCTCTAGCTGGAATCACAATGTCATGGTCAGATTCATTAGTGATCACCACTGGCAGAGAAGCAGGCTGTACAGGAGGTAGATCAAAAAGGCTTGATTTTACCATTAAACCACCAGGTAGAGAAAAGGAGGTTGGATGCTGAATAATTACTTCTTTTTCACCTTGCAGTAATGGGCATATAAGAAGAGCATCCAACACAGCAGTTCTCTGAGCAGGAACAACCTGGGGGATAGATGACTGCATTTTTAGAATGCCATGATAGTCATCAGTTGTTAATTTGTGCCTTATCTCCAAAATTTTATGCACTGCTCTATATCCAAAAGGCACAGGATGGAACTCAGACTGTGACTGACAGCACTGGTTATACACAACATCCAAAGTGTTGGTGCCAATCAGAACAGGGGGTTGGGATGATCGCAGGTCTGGAACAACCAAGGCCAAGGTGTTTATGTCCATCTCTTCTCCTGTGAACTCAGAGGAAATGTCAAACAGAGTTCCACATATCCAATATAAGGCACCCTCTGACCATTTGCACCTTCTACCTCCAAAAGATCATTTATGGGTTTTATTTTATGATCCGATAGATGGGTGTTATAGAAGGAATGTGAAATTGTGGTGACTTGGGAACCTGTGTCTAAGAGGCAATGAAAATTGATCCCTTTAATCTTCACCTCGCCAGTACTCCTTGTGCCCACTAACCCTTTAGGTAATGGAAAATAAGAAGATGAGTCTTGAATGGGGGGACATTCATTGGTTGCAGCTCCCACTTGTCCCTCAGTAAGAACTGCTTCTAGTTTGATGATTTACTTTTCTCCCAGGACTGCTGTTTGTGTTTAAGCTGGCGACGTTTTTCTTCAACCAAGCTGGAATTTGGCTGACTGGAACAGTTGGGAGCAATGTGACCATCCTGTCCACACTTAAAGCAGAACCAGGGCTTTGGCCTACTACTAGTTTGGCCAGATTTTAGTTTCTGTTTTTTCAGCTGATTTTCTGGTTTAACAGAATTAGAGTCCTTAGACAGCAAAGCTGACATTTGACTCTGCAGCTTCAGCATTTGCTTTCTCAAGTCTTCAATAGCACCCGAGTCTGATGGATGGCCACATGAACATGCACTAGTAGTGTGAGCTTGTACATTGACACGATGCTTGACTGATGGAATATGTTTTCTCATTAACATCTCTTTTGCCAACTGCCTATCTTCTTCTGTTCTAAGTGTTAATAAAAGCTCAGAGAAAGGAGGTGGTTGATCTTTTTTCTTTTCTAGTCGCAGTTTGTTTATCATACTATTATCCCAGCAACCTCTACAAAATTGTTTTAACAAATATTTGTCCATTTCAGTGGCTGGAATCCCACCACGCTTCACCACTGTGCTGAGAGCCAATTGGAGTCTCTGCAGATAAGAAGAAGGTCGTTCCCCATGGTCCTGAAGTGTGTTTAAAAATTTTGCAAACAATTCTTCTCCATCCTCAACAGTAGCATATGCAGAATCGAGTACCTGCAAAAATGTGGCAGGCAGGGCATCAGGCCCCAAACCCTTCACTAGGTCAGCAGCTGGAGGGAGTAAACCTTCCAAAATGCGCCTTGTAACATGTAAGGGTGCATGACTTGGATCTGCATTTAAAAGTTCTATTTGAGACCTCCAGGATTCATAATCTGCCTCATGCTGAGGTTTTGGAAGTCTTCCTGAAAAGGTACGTAGTCTGAATGAAGACAGAGGTTGAAGATTTACATCATCTCTGCGCACAATGTGTTCCACAACAACCCTTTGGACCCCAGAAGGATTCAGCTCATTCCCCGAAAGGAAAATTCTCGGCCCCACATTTGTAGTTGGATTTGGTTGAGTTTGTGGTCCTTGCTGGTAGGTGGTGGACTGATCTGATTGATTTGAGGGAAGAGTAGGTGGCGGAGTCTGACTAGACTCTCTTTCAGTGGTAAGTACTTTAACAATATCCTCCTCCTCATCATCCCCTTCATCATCTTTATCAGGCTTCCCTCCACTAGCTGCTATTCCTAAATGAGCACTTATTTGTTCAAAAACTCCTTTCAAAACATCATCAAATGATTGTCCACTCTGCTGGGAAATGCGTTTCAGTTCATGAAGGTAATCGGGAGGTAAGGTTGTGTCCACTGTGGCTGTGGCAGGGCACTCTCTTGAAAGTAATTTAACAACAAATATAACATCTTCTGTAACCTGAGATGGATAAACGTATGGCAAAAGCGATTTTAGATTTTCCAAATCTGCAGAATTACTGAATTCAATGGCCAGGTTTTTATAAAATGGATTCTCACGTGCAGTAACAGTGAAAACCTTAATTCCACCATAACCACGTAAATAATTGATGATCTCATCATCTGCTTGAGTGTTCGTTACACCACTAATGATGACAGAATTTGCAACATTGACACCAATTTGGTCAAAGAAATCCATATTTCAATACAAACCACAAAACACATCCACCAAAACATTCACAGTATCAGGCTCCTGGCTAGCTCGCCAACAATGTAACAGTTATGGGCTAGGCAGCTAACTGCGGCTACCAAAGCAGCATCAGAAGAGTGTTCTTTTAGGAGCCCGAGGTGTGGAGAAAACAGGAGGCAGTGTTTTTAGTTTTGGTGAATATATATTAAGTGATTTGAATAAAACAACAATTACAACAACACAATGAGACAAGACAATTGACCCAGAATAAATTAATTGCAAAATCATTAAATTCAGAGTTCTTTTCCTTAGCTCGCCATCTTCAAATCCTGATGAGGATCTGATCCAACCGGGGAAAAAAACCCGACCTTATCAAGAGAGTGGGCACGCCCAGCCACAATCAGCTGTGCCAGAACCCCGGCGACATCCAGGTAACACCGCCAATAATTCAGGCAATCAAATCAGTGGGCTTAAAGATTTTGATGACTCCGTGAAGAAGACGCCAACAACAAGCCACAGCCACAGTGGAAACAGGTGAGGATCTTTAAACTGCGCGCTGGAGGCGTGGCTTTAAATAAGCTAGCGGAGTTTGGGGCAAACAGGAAGTGGGCCCGCAAAAATAAAAGTCCATTACTAATTACAGGTTACACTTGGATTAGAAAGAATCACTTCAAAAATAAAGTTCCTGATTCCTGATCTCAAACAGTCTTATTTAAAATCAGCAGCTTAATTAAATTTCCAAACAGGAGTCCAGTTATTCTGTCACAATTACAAATTTTGCTGGACAACAAATTGTCCCAGTTATTACGATAAATGATGATATTGTTGTTCTGAGACCATTTTGCAAGAAGACATTCTCAAAGATCAAGAGGCTTTTAATTTCTAACAAATATTTGGACGACATTTTAAATATCCAAAGTAAGCGAACAAAATGATGACATCCTGTTTGCGCCCAGCGGCTCGCTGACTGTGACGTAGAGTCGGCTGATTTGCATGGAGCAGGTAATTCAGCACACATGTGGGGGAGAATCTGAAAGCCAGGTGTGAACACAAACCGACAGCTGCCCACGTGTGATGGCTGACCCAAACTGGAAACATTACACCAACACCTGATACGCTACAAAGCCACTGGACAAGGTGCATTCCCCTCTGTGTCTTCATGAATCCACTTTAAATTACACTTTTTTTTTCTTGTACATTTGATGCAACCAAAAGTGTGTTTGATCTGTCATCTGCTGCCTTTTCCTCACAAAATGCACAGAATTTAAAGATAAAAACAGGAAGTTGCTTTTTTAAGAAAATATAAAAGAGGATGATATACAAATGAACCATTAAAAGGAAAAGAAAAAGGAAGTGCATTTTTATACTTTTGTCACGGAAGCGTTTCACTGCCAGAGATTTGGCGTAAATTCAGGAGCCGTTTCTCATCCAAATGCGAAAACTTTCTCAATTAAACAAGAAAGTTTAACAGTAGCATTACCAGGGATTTCAACCTCCTCTGGGCTTCAATGGTAGAAATGTCAAATGACCCTTCTCTGGTAATTCTAGTGTTAATCACATGATAAATTAAAATAAGCTCTATAATCTCCATTTTAATTATTTATTTTTCCCTACAGGGGGTCTTTTTGTGGGCTCTAGTGTCCCTTATATGACAGCAGGCTGACAGGAAAGGGGGGAAGACATGCGGTAAATGTCGCCGGGTCCGGGAATCAAACCCACGACGGCCGCGTCGAGGACTCAAGGCCTCCAAATGTGGGTCACGCTATCCCCTACGCCACCACAGCACGCCCCCATAATCTCCATTTTAATTATTAATATTTTTATAATCCATTTTATTTGTGTTTTTTTAATTTCCATTTGTTGTTTTTGGTTGTGTTTTATTTTGGAGATTTAAAATGTTTACTGGTCTTAGAGAGCTTGCATTATTATACCATTATAAATATATTACTTGAAAATTGTCTCAAAACAACATTAATAATTTCTGGGACAATTTATTGCGCAGTAAAATTTGTTCCTGACAGGCCTAGTGGACTAGAAGAAACCAGATGAGAAGGAATCGTAGTGATCAGTCTTATTGATTTTTAATCTGTTAGCCTATTTCTATATTTTTATGAAGCGCTTCACAATCCAACATTCTGACTACACATTCAAACTAACTCCTCTACAGAAGCTGCAATCAATACTAAAGGCCGTTACTGTAAGTTTCCTTTTATTAGCTCTCCTTGTTTTGTTATGATGTTGAGACGATCCCTTTAAAACTAAACGCTGCGCTGCTGTGTGGCGTCTACGTTCTTCCCCTGTGGACGTGGGTCACTTTGGGGTTGTAAACCGTTCACACAGAAGTCTGACTGCGGTCCAGTTTAATTAGCAAGAACCACTGAAATACAGGAGGTTGCGTTCCAAAAAGAACCCGTGAAATGCAAAATCCATAAAGTAGGAACCTTTATTGAGGTAACATGTTGATGTTTGAAAAGAATTTTAGCTGTTGCTACAAATGTTCAAATATTCTGTTATTTTAGACAATAAAATGTTTATTTTCCCATTTAAAAAGGAACTGGATCATAATATGTACATATATTAAAATACTTATTTTAATATTGTAAAAAAAAATATTAAGTAGTTAAAAGAAAACTCTGCCAAATGTGTCAATTTTTATCTGATTAACCACCAGAATAATCGATTACTAAAATAATTGTTAGCTACTAATTTTTATTTTAATCCTCTCTTCTGGTTTTTTTCTGTTACTCATCTACTATCCAAGGTTCTTTAGGCCCCTACTTTTCCCCTCCTGGTTTTCCCCAAAATTGTTCCCAGAATTTCCGAATTTTCCCAAGTTTAATTTAACATCTACATCCCCATCAGTTAGCACACTGGCAGCCCTTTGTTGGGATTCGTCCATTCAAGGAAACAATTAATAAAATAACCAACGGATCTGATTGGGTCGTCAAAATGAAAGTGAAATTGTGTCTGGCACTACAGACAAATTTTTGCATTTTACCGGTAGGAGATACTCACAGAACAATTGGTGAGATGGTGAGGAACTTGCGTGAAGAAGTGAACTGGACGCCGTAGTCCATCTGTTCCCAGTGCGTGAGCAGGCGAGCTTTGCCCTGGTCTGGAGTTTCGAAGGGAGTGCCCTTCACTGTGTGCAGGAACAGGTACATCGCCTGGAGAGAGGAGCACAGGAGCCGTCTATCACCCATCACAAACAGTTTTACGTTGAACCAGAGGCTCAGTTTGACTCCTGAGGGGGAAAAAACTGCATTCGTTTAACTAAACACTGAAAAACTGAGAAAGTGAAACTGAGCTTAACTCACTCAGGAGCCAAAACTTTAAACATGCTGCAAATGCAATCGACTGTCCACCATCTTTACATGTAAATAACTCAATGCAATCTGCTGTTTCCTCTGATAAAAACCCTTTAGATACACTGTATTTAAAGGGTTTGCATAGACTGACATGACATAACGGTCAGGAACATGAAGGAGTCTTTATGGATGTTTACAACTGTTGTCATGAAGAATCACTCAGTAAATAATGACACTATTAATGCAACGTTGCATTCAAAGTCCATTATTTGGTCAATAATGACCCTTTTAATACAAAGTTGTACTAAAATTAGTATTAAAAGTCCATTAAAAGAGTCAACTTTGCATTAAAAGTGTCATTATTTACCGAATGACGTCATGACAAATCACTAAAGCTTTTTAATTAATTTGAATAATAAACTCAATTTGACTACATTGTTTGGTAGCTAGCATCAAATTGAAATATAGGTAACTGACTTGAAATTATAGTGATTACAATACAAAGTATGATTTTAAAAAACAAGCTACTTCTGTTATTTTTTTGGTCTTAAATTCATAGCACCAAAAACATAAATACCTTTCCAAAAAAACATTCCCATTTGACAAAAGTTGTGTGATTTATATCACTGAGCTGCACACAGTAATTGCATTTAATTGTTATTTTTTTTAGATTTACTGATATTGATGCCTTCATAAAACAGTGAAGAAAAAAGTAAAAAGAAGTTTTCCATTAATGCCGTCAGTTTTTGTTTTTTATTAACACTGATTGAAATTTATCAAGACGACGATGCCAAAAAAATTTTTATAATAAAAAATGTATATGGTACATTTCTGCCTCTACTGGGAAGCTGAGTTTTTTTAAATAAAGTGCCTCAAGATGACATTTTGCTGGACCATAAATTGTCCCAGAAATTATTGTAATAAACAATAATATTGTCTTGAGACCATTTTCAACTAATAAAATAATAATAATAATAATGGAAAATTAATGCAAGTACACTCATAAAGTACTTACTGTGCATAAACCAACATACTTTAATATCCATTAAATGTGCATAAACTGTCCTTGATCATCTACAAGCAAATTCTAAAAGCCAGAAAATTTGCAGAAAGTGAAAACTTTCTTTCAAATAAAATATTTCTCGTGTGAATTCTTTAATCTAAATGTAAAATTATTACAGGAAAGTTGCTCCATAGATCATGTTTGGGGGGAAAAAAACCCATCCAGGGCCAAATTCCAATAAAACTTGTCAGCAGTTGTAGTTCCAGTCATTGAGAATATTTATTTTTATTTGTGTTTGTAGCAGCGCGGGGGTTGCTGGTTCACCGCCACGTGCTGGTATCTGGTCTGAATGTGTGTGAAATAACAGAAGCGACAGGAAAACACCTGAAATAAAGGCTGGCTGGAAAAACAAAAGGTAACCGAGAAAATATAAACGTAAACAAATCCTACGGTAAATATAAGCTATATCTAGAAAAATGATTTGGTTTCATTTTTTGTCATGCAACAACCTAGAAGCAAACTGGAAGGAAAATAACTATATCAATATAAATATCAACATCTGGACAAATAAAAAACAGGGAAAAAAACATAGTAACTAGAGTTCACTTGTATTTATTTAATAAAATATCTGTGAAAGCTTCAAAAGGTTTGGTTGTGTATCAAAACCAATTTTTTGTGCTACATGCAAAACGGATGGCAGAAAACATTGAGCTTCACCTTAAATATACCACCAAAACTTGCAGGTAAAACTGCAAAATGTAAAAAGTTCAGCATAGCGGTAGCATGTTGTGAAAGAAGCTGAAGTAAGGAAGGGAATGATGATTTTCACACAATAATCTATCAACAGATCAAATCATTTCTATTCTGTGCTCAGGTGTCAGCAGCTTTCAGACTGACCAGATTGTGGATGACGTTGGTGAGGGTCCAGACGAGCGGCACCGAGAAGAAAGGGATGCTGAGCAGAACAATGTGCAGAACCACGGTCAGTAAAAGATAGGTGAGCCATATTCCCCTGCTGTTCATCACCCGTGTGTTGGGGTTCACCTCACTGTGAGCAACACCAACATTCATCTCTAATGGAAACAAAATGAAATTTAAAAAGCATGTAATAGTGTTTTTGATTTGAAGAACAGTTAGACTTTATGCTTTTTGTCTCTGCAGTCAGACTAATTATCAAGTGAAGTGGAATTGGCCATTGGAAATGTTTTTATAGCTTTTTAAAAAATTATTTAAGGTATGCACAACAATTGAATTAACTGCTACGAAAAGAAATCTCTTACTTACAAAACATTAATTTTATAATAAACTTTTAGGATTGTGCAACAGCCTAGCAAATATGCACGAAAATTGTCCAATTCAATTGAAGTTGACTTATATTTATGTACATGCATTTTATTTTTACAAAAGCCATCTTCACGTCGCAAAACAAACACAATTCATATTCAGTCCTATGCAATTCAGTCCATTCATGGCCTTCCCCTTATTAGAAAAGGCCTAAAACGATTAAATGTGATGAATCGATTATTTAAATATTTATGTGTAATACAACACAAAAGCCAATAAATGTATGTAGAGTATTAGCTTTAGGGTGTGTTTTTTACAGCGGGTACGACCCCGCCCGGTTAAATTGTTCTCGGTACTGAAAACACGCGCCTCCAAACAACCAAAGCTAACATACTTAGCCGCAGTTTCCATCCGCGAACCACTAACCAGGCAGGTACAAACTACTGTAAATGAATCCGTACATTCAAGTATTATAATTTCCTAACTATTCACACCGTAGCTGTACTTGTTAAACTTTGAACCGTTATGACATAAACGGAGACAACGTTCGTCAGATAACATCTACAGGTTTTTCCAGCTGTTCATCAAAACTTGTGTTAAGCGTAACGAGCTGCGGCCTACTTTATATTCACTCTGAGTAAGGTTACGCTGTGAGTTATTCTAATGATCCGGGCTGCATTTGGAGGGTTAAAACGTTACTTTTAACCGAAGCTAACTTTACCTTCCTGTGTTGTCGTAGGTCACCAGGAAACTTCTATTTTTTTTTTTTCTTCTTCTTCTTCTTTATTAACCCCGCCCTCGTCTGGTCAGGACTGGATCCTCTGGCTGCAGCGGTGAGAAGTGCTGCTCTGTCCAGCCTGCACGGTTTATGAAAGACGTCGGATCAGCAGCAGGTGAAGGAGAGAAACAAAGTAGAACTACATCGTTACAACTGATATGAATAATCCAGGACAAACCCCATTGGGAGCAAGAAATACTTTTACTTCATCGTAAATTGCCAAAGAGACACAAGGGATGCCTGGTGCTGCTTTCAGGCACCTCAAAATCGTAACACATTTTGTGTTCGTATTCCATCTGGAAATACATGAAATACATTAATCATAATAATTGTATACGTAAAGTAGTTTATTAAGGTTTCCTATTGGATTTAACAGTAAAACATACTTTTTCCGCAGCACTTTAAGGCGATTAAATCAAAATACAACAGTGCAGTGTCACAATAACCTTTTTTATTGCCTTGTGAAACGTATGTCCTTAAGATACACATTAAAATAACATATAGATTGGATTTTATTTGGATTTAATGTAGGGTCACGAAGTCCAGTCCTGAAAAGAATACAAAGAAATAGAAATTTATTTTATTGTCCCTCAAATGGAAAATTCAGGCAACAAGCAAGCCAAATCATTTACACAAAAATAAAAATATAAAAAAATAGACGAAGCCTGTCTTAATAAGCAATAAATTTATTAATCTCAGGATAAATTAAACAAGTTTGATCATTTCAATTTGCATGATTGTTTGGTTTTTCGTTTCTCTCTTCCAAAGACAGGATGGAAACTCCCCTCTTTTTAAATATGAATTGTATTTACAGAGACTTTAGTATCCATTTTATTTATTGTTTTGGTTGATCTGTATATTTATTTCTGGATATTTAAAATGTCTTCCAGTTCTGGTGTTAAATGTTTGTGAGAACTTAAAGTTTAAAGATCTTTGAGACGGTGTACTTGCATTATTATGCCAATAGTCTTAACACAACAACATTATTATTGTTATTGCAATAACTTCTGGGACAAAATTTGTTATCAGGCCTAAATAGAAGTAATAATATCTTATTGCACAGGAATTTAAAGAAAAAAATGTGCCGTTATTAAAAATATCACACTACAATTCAAAGAAATGTACAACTATGATCATTTAAAATGATGTGCATGCATATTTGTGCATAAAAAACAGCAACGTCCTACTTACAAGAAGTGGAAAAAGCTCTACAAACAACAAGGATGTTATTGGAAATCAGAAAAAGTGTACAAATAAACACTTGTTGAGTAATCGAAGGACAGTTCCAAGAATTAGCAGATGTGAAAAAAAATTATTTTTGTAATGCAATTCCCCAAAAAAGTGCAGATGTGAAACTAAAACAAAAACCTTCTTCAGTCATAATTTAACCAGCAGTCCTGCCACTAACTGCAGCAATGCTCTGTAATATAAAACTCTGTACAAATAATCAGAAAGTGAAAATTGTGAAGACTATAGTGGCTGTGTTTCTGCGTCCTGAAATCTGTAAAGCTGTTTTCACACTAACAGGAACACAATAAAGCATGAGCTCAGTCTACAGTTAACAATAAAGTTTCATGCAATGCCAGAATAATGCTGAGAAGACTATTTCACGAGGTCATCTCATACAACAGCTGATTTCCCCATCGATTCTATGAAAAGCAGAAATATTATTATATTTAGGAAACAAAGAAAACAACAATGCAGGAATTCGTTCCACAAAATGAAACAAAGACCACAAAGAAGTTTAAGGCAGTAATAAAGCAACAGCGTCTCATTCTCAGCAAAGGAAGAATCTACTTGAAACAAAAGAAAAACATACATTACCGGCAATATGAGGAAATTATTTCTCGTAACATGTAAAACAAATGATGTAATGTAAGAACTAACTGCAATGATCACTTGGTTACTGGTCTGCTGAGTCCTGCAGTTTTACAATTATTTAATTTGATGCAGCTGATTAACACAGCAACCATTGCCTCAATGCAATTTAAAAGAAAAACTAAACCAGTTCATTTCCAATTATATGCAAAACAAATTAAATTCGCACAAATCCACTCCAACCGTATAATGTATTGATACACAGTTCTACATAATCCTAAATATAAATGTAGTCTCTATCCAAAGTCATTCATTTTGCAGCTATTCCTCCATGTGGGGATTGTGGAGAGGAATGAATCCACTTAAAAAATAAGAAGAAACAGATATTTATGAGCAGTAATGAAATTGTTTCCCAGTAACGCATAACAATAAAACAAATACAGTTACTAGAAATTGTCATGAGGCATCAAATGATGTAATGTAGGAACTAATTGTTGTGATTTCTTGTTTACATTTGCAGGAATTAGAGAAACACAGGCTTGCTGACTCTTGCATTTTTAAATTTATTCAATTTAACAAAAGCTGTTTTTAATATAACCTCTAACTTTGTGTGAGCTGCTATCTGCCTTTACAGACCGGGGTTTTATTGAATAAACTGATGCATCTTCTTTTGCTTTTCAAATAGCACTTTATGCACTTAATGTATTGGATGAACACATTTTTTATTTTTCTCTCTATGTCTGTGAAACTTCATTGTGCAAGATCAGCTCTGGTTTTATCCATTTCAGTTCTCGTCTTCACATTTCAAATATCCATCCATTCCTTTCCTGTTTTTTTCAAACATATTCAGCATTTTGCAGCATGAGGACTAACATAACCTCTGTTGCACCTATTTGATAACAGCCTTCATGACCGTATTTTATCTTTTGACAAAACCCGACTTCCTTCTTCTCTGTCCTCATCTGACCAGAAATCATGTTTTGTTCTGTTTCTGTGCGATGAGCTCATTCAAAACAAGTGTCTGTTTCTTTGAACACAGCTGCATTTCTGTGCAGAATTAAAATATGACCTCCTCTTAGCGTAATGCAGTGCACGTTTTGGAGGCAGGCAGTGTTTAGTAACTGTTGTCATTACAGTAGGATAAACATTTCTAAATAATGGGTATATGACTGCTTCTCTTTCAACCAATGCTTGAGGTTTTTTTTTTTTATAAATTATAACTGGTTGTGTTTTCTTAATATCTTTGATTTGTATTTTAATTGTGCAAACTAAGTTAGCCAGGGTTTGCATATTAGCAGCTAGCTAGCGACTCGAGTTGAAGATGTCTGGGTGCAACGCAAACATCTACTGACAGAAAAGTCAGGCGAGAAACAAAACTACATAGAATATGATATTAACAAAATGTAAGACTTAAGCTCAACTTACATTTTTAAATATAAATGTAAAACATTTTAAGGATGTGTTGACACCCTTTTGTGTATATTTATCTTTTACAACATTTGTTCCTTCCACTCAGCTTTTTATTAATATACACTTTGCGACCAGCCAGGTTCTTTTGCAACAACCCACTGCTTCCCATCCTTGAGGAGGATAGTAACAACTATGTACATTTCTGAATAATATTAATTAGATAAATTGCATTAAAATATCTGGACTGTTGCTCAGTGGTCCAAAATCTTTTTTCAGATGAAAGAAAAGTTTGCGTCTTGTTTGAATATTAAGGTCCCAGACTCTGGAGGAAGAGTCAAGAAACACGGCGTCCATGATTGACGTTTCCACAGTGAGTGAGCCACCGACCAGGAAGTTCATGCTTCGCTCTGCTGACAAGCTTCATGGAGACGCTGACTTATTTATCAGCAGGACTTGGCACCTGCCCACTCTACCGAAGGTGTCAATACCTGCATTATATCAGTGGTTGAACGTCAAGCCAATAGAAACATTGGAGTATGGTCAAGAGGAAGAGGAGAGGCAGATGAGAAAAACGCTGCTATTAAAGCAATTTTGGCTTCGTTAACGCCTCAGGTTGATCACTTCCACATTCATGAATGTTAACCTTTTTACTTTCCATGATGGTGACTTATTATGCTTCTTTGAACAGGTTTACAAAACATATTCATCACATTTTGTGCTAAATCATTCTTATATGATGAGACTTCACTCTGCTCAGTTCTGCCTATTGTGAGCTCCTTCCAGAATCAGCCGTTTTAGGGCGCCTTGTCACTTTAAATCCAAATAAGCTGCTGCTGGCCACTAGCTGAAAATGGCTGTAAACAGATGCGCAACTATACAGTCGTGCATCTTTGAAAAGCAGAAGTGGATCCTCCTGCCCAACCAACAAGAGTGCAGCAAGTGGGCTGGATGGTAAGTCAACAACAAAATGCTTTTCCAGCAGCCATTGTACAGCACATACAACAGTAAAACCAGCTGACCAAATGTGCTGAAGCTCCACCTGGGTTGCTTGCAGAGCACTGCTTGGGTTGCTAGGTAACAGGCTGATTGGTGACGTTACGTTGCGGAGGCTTTTGAAACGGCTCATTTCCACGACAAAAAAAGCATTAACTTATTGCCAAAAAATGTCAGGGTGGGTGGGTTTGTTTTAAAACACTTGGGCCATTATACAGCGCATAACGCGGTAAAATCAGCTGACCAAATGTGCTGCAGATCTATGGGTTGCTAGGTAACAGGGATGGGCTTCTCTCAGGTTGCTAGGTAACCGCACAGTGTTTGTTGTGACTTAACAATGAGAAGGTTTTTGAAACGGCTCAGTTTCAAGACACCAAAAAGCACAGTTTTTTTTTCTTATTGTTAAAAAACATCTGGATGTGTTGTGTTTTTTTTAGTTGCTTTTTTAGAAACACTAGAAACCCAAATGGAAGCACAGAAACGTGCACGATGTGAATTGTGCACCATACATCCCCTTTAAATCAAACCCAAGCTTCTCACAACAGTTTACTGCACTTTCGGTCCAATCCTCTTGACAGAACTGTGTTTAAATCTTCATCAATTTGCAAAACCTGCATTTCAGTTGGTTTAACTTATACTGTTTATAAGCAACGTGTATTTTAAGGCACTGATTTTATTGTTATTAAAAAAACCAAACATTTATTTTCAAAGGCAGCATAGGTGAGGGAAAATATAACTTTAATTTGGTAACATCATATTCAAATTTCTAATTTGTCACTGTTTGAATTGGCAAAGACATATTCTAAATTACATTATGACCTCTGACTCTCTAATTTAATTATATTGCCCGTCCACAAGATGCATATAAAATTAGTTTATTACAGACACCTGGACTTTTATGCCTGTAAAATAAGCTTCTGTGACACTGCACTAATGTTTGCTCAGTCAGTGCAGGAATTAAATACTGAAATAAAACGTCGTTGCTTCCAGTACATCGTCCTTTTTCTTGTCAGTGACGATGACTGCCGGCGTTTCTCTGTGACGTCGTAAAAAACGATTTGTTTTACTGTGTGTTTGACAGAGTGAAACCCAAACCGTCGTCTTCAGATAACAGGAAGTTGGAGGATGATGAAGAACAACCTCAGAGCTGCAAAACCTCAAGTCGCTGGAAAATACTGAAACACCAATGAAGTTTAGCATATATAGATAAATAAACTTTATGGTCTGTCCCAAAGATTATAAAAAGGTTAACAGGGCTCCATGTTGGAAACACAAACATTCAAGACAACAAAAAACTACAATTAATAAGAAAATAACTAATTTAAGACAATCCTATCAGTTTAATGTAACTATGCAACTTTCAGGAAATAAATTAAAAAGACGCTACTAGTGGAAATATGCATTTTAGTAATATATAATATATATTCAGCTCTGGTAAAAACTAAGAGTCACTGCACTGAACCTCATTAAAACCTCCTGGTTTTTCCACCAAATATTGAACTCTGAACTCTTCCTGAGTTAAAATATTAGTATTGTTGTTTCTAAATGAATATAAACTTGTTTTCTTTGCTTTATTTGAGGTCTGAAATCTCTGCGTCTGTTTTGTTATTTTGTCCATTTCTCATTCTTTGCGAATAAATACTAAATCTTTGCTTGTAACTTTGGAGACAAGTTGTCAGCAGTTCAGAGAATAAAAGAACAAAGTTCATTTTACTCAAATATAAACCTATAAAACGTAAAATCAGAGAAACTGGTCATTTTAAATTGGCTCTTAATTTATTTTTTTCCAGAGCTGTATAGATGTACAGATAAGCAAATAATAAATGTATTTCTTTATTTATTATTTATTTCTTTATTTTATATGAAACTAACTCTGTTATTCATCATTTCAACAAAATGAACAGATTTCTGCTCACTGAATGTGTGGATTTATGACTTGAATGCATTATTTTATTCCTCTATTTCTATCAATTTGTTCTTCATTTTATTTTTATTTCATTCACTCTATGATAAATATGAATAGTTTATGTAACAGCAAAAAGAAATCATGAATGAAAAGGAGCAGAGAGAAGTATAAACCTACATATAAAAATGTAGCTGTTTAGCTCAGAAGACTACTGCAGATATAAAATAAACAACAATGCTATATTGTTTCAACTTTTTCACATTCCTTGTAAATGAAGAAAGACATTTAGATTGTTTTATGTCGCTGTCATGTGTGCATTTAAAGAGATTATTCTGAATTAAATGTATAATCAGAACTCTGAGGACCCTTCAGCAGTACCTCCTTGGCCCTCTTCTGGATCACGCCCCCCATGTTGAAGACCTCTGGGTTGGATCTGAATCATAAGAAATGAGTGAACTTTGCTCAAATGTTGATTCTGTTCCAGAAAACTGTGTTAAGAAGTATTTAATGGCAGCATATGTGAAAACAAATCCAGATTAAATTCAACTTTGTGCCATAAAATCTTGTTTCTGATTATCATTGAAGTGAAAGTGAAAAAAAACCCTGAATATTACACAAATAGGAGCTGAGGAGTTGTGAAATTTCTCCCTTAGTCTTGTTATTCTGGCTCGATCAAGTCATTTTCTTCCAGTGAGTCAGAGAAGAAAATATGAGTTTGTTGTCTGAAAAAGCAAACGTAGGAGTTTCATTTTATTTTATCTTTTTCAGTATCCTAAATTTCTGTGGGTGGAATATGAAGGTGGCATGAATTAATGAGTCTCCCAGGGAAGACACTTCCTTGTTGAGGCGTTTGGTGGCTCTGTGAGCTCACACTTCCTCTTCCCCTTTGAACGTGACATCTTCCTTTTTCTGGCTTTGACTTACAAATGTTTTAATATTGCATAAAGTCCAAACATGAGCACGTCTGCCTGAATCAGAGGAAATATGCAGGAAGTTGTGGATCTCCAAAGAGTAGGAAGAATGTTTTAGGAAAGCACAGCTTCCTTCTTGTGCTGGCATGTTGTTTAGACTCATTCATTAAATATTTTTATTAGTCATAAAAACGAAACATGCCAAATTGGGTTTCATAGATAAATAAATAAAAATAAATATAATGTGAATAAATACATCAGACAACACTTCCATAGGAAATACAATGTTCCATGCAGTCATGCAGGAACAGAAGTGAAAACACTGTTCTAGTCTGATTACCAGGGACAGAAAACCGCGTTGATCAGTGTGATCATACAATCGGCAGCTGCAAACACTGACATGCTCCAGTTTAGGAGCATCTGTGAGCGGATCCCTCTGAGTGCTGAGCCGGATCACCTGCAGCAAACACCCTGGCGGTCAGGATGGAGAAGGAGAACAGCCTCTCCAAGGTGTATTGGCACACATACGCCTCTTTCCAGTGCTCAACAGGATGATGCTCGGCTTTCCTCCCATGGTGCTCCTTTTGGAAACACAAAGCAATCAGAAATATGTAAATACGTATTGTGTGTGTCCCCCTGCACCCTTCACAGCATCACAGGTTGTAGATGAAGCTTACCTTCTCATGCTTCCCTCCCAGAGACCTCAAGCATTTCCCCATGTCTCTGTGCAGCTTCTTCAGCGCAGGCTTGACGGTGCTGGTGAACTCAGAGCAGCTTTCAAATGCAGAAATCCTCTCCACTGCAGAGGCGTAGCTGGTCAGGACTCCGAAGATCTTCTCAACGCATGCCTGAAGAGGAACAGCGCAAAAATGCATCCTATTATTATAACCTAATGGTTCCCATCACTGCTGGGTTGGGGTTTTTTTTCTCTTCGTTTAAATACTTCATTATTAATATTTAAATTACCGTTGGCGTTTGCTTGAGGCTCGCAGGGTCGCACATGTCATTCGACTCAAGCCAGGCGATGGAGTTGGAGTAACGTGCAAAGTCAGTTGAGCCGTTTCGTGCCTGCAGAAGAGACACGTAATTAGTGATGGCATAGTTACTTTGAAAAAGTAACTTTAATCGGACTACTGATTACTCCTTGAAAAAGTAACTTAGTTAGATTACTGACTACTTGATTTGGAAAGTAACTAAGTTACATTAAAAGTAACTTTTTAGTTACTTTCAGCAGCTGCTAACAACAACGCTCTGCCTACTGTGAAAATCACATTGATCTTTGCCAAAACTTAATTGTAAGCTATTTTATAATGTTAACATCAACAATGTGTCTCCATTGATAAGGTTGAATTGAAGAGGAGATTGTACAAAAAAAAAACAGTACAAAAAAAAAACGTGAATAATTTGTGTTGTCCACTGTTGTCTGGAAAACTCTAAGTAGGATTTTAAAGTCCCCCCCCCCCCAGCCTCCAGGTTCTGCGTTACGGCCCTGCGTTTGGTGTCAAAGCTCAGCGCACAGAGCTCCTCCTGCAGCTCCACAGCTCAGATGGCTGCACAGATTTGTGACACTTAACTTAATATTAATAATTATAGTGGCGTTAAGTTGCCATTATAATTATTGGCAACTACGGACACGTTCATTCGTGGCTGTTTTCACGTTTATTGCGCTGTTCAAATTGGTCTCGATGTTTGCCGTTTTCTGGAGCTCAACGCGAAACTCAACATCATTCAGAGGTAATATATTAACTTGACATTAACAAAGACACAGCGGGACGGATCATCCGGGAAATGATGGACAGAGAGAGACTGAGTAAAACTACCTTAATGACGGACAAATTCTGGGATTTATTATGAGTCTCTGCTTATTTCCAAACCCAAATGAGTAACTTCACGTTCAAAAACGAGCCAAAAAAGGCGCAACCCGCCACTCATTAAATTTGTAAGCGACTTTAAAAAAATGAAGAACAAAGCCGCTTGTAATAATCGGACTTGGCGACAGAAACTCAAAATATTTCCAGTTTTTCCTCCAACAAAATGCGCATCTCCCTCCATTGTTTACATTTCTGTCGCATAGAGACGTCGATCACTCGACAAGACGCGTCGAGGAAATACGATTAAATAACAAAAGAAGATAGTAACGCACAGTAACGCAAAAATGATTTTGATAAGTAACTGTAGTCTGACTACTGGATTTGAAGTAGCAACGCGTTAGATTACTAGTTTAAAAAAGTGGTCCGACGTCAGTAACGCGTTACAAATTAACGCGTTACTGCACGCAATTAATAAATAGTGCAACTAGAAGGAATAAAATCTAAAAAAAAAATAAAATCTAAGGGAAAATGTTCAAAACATTAAAAACAAATCCGTTTTAATTCGTTAAGTATTGGTTTTCTTAACCTACAGTTAAATTACAGTTATTTAAAGTAGCACTGACCTCTTTTGAAACGATTCTGGCATATTGGTTAAGATCCTGTGAGCTTCTCTGTATCTCAGAACAGTCGTCTTGATATCCAATAGGAGCTGCTGATGCTGCGATGAGAAACAAGAAAAGACCAGCGAAAAAGGAGAGGCAGAAAGACATGCTGAAGTTACAGTTTCCCTCTTGTAGCAGGTGGATTGTTTGTTTTGGTGTCTGCTGAATGTGTTTGAATTTTATGTTTAAGTTGGCCCGCTTATATCTGGCCACACACACACACACACACACACACACACACACCTCTGGAGGTGTGGCCACAGCTGGATTTTCCTCAAACCTTCAGGTGAGTTCATACCGACTGTGTCATTTAAATGAGGACACTGGCGGCTCTGTTAGTAATAAAACCGGGTCATTTACAAATAAAGGTGAAAAAAAAAAATCCCCTGACGTTTTAAAACTGAAGATGTGTCAGAGTCAATAAAATCATTCACCTTCACCTGAATTAAAATACAAGAAGAAGAAGCAGCAGCAGCAGCAGAAGAAGAAGAAGAAGAAGAAGAAGAAGAAGAAGAAGAAGAAGAAGAAGAAGAAGAAGATTACCTTTAAACAATTTTAAATACAAGCAGCGAATATCAATGTTATTAAATTAAAATACATAAAACAAAATCTATCTATCTATCTATCTATCTATCTATCTATCTATCTATCTATCTATCTATCTATCTATCTATCTATCTATCTATCTATCTATCTATCTATCTATCTATCTATCTATCTATCTATCTATCTATCTATCTATCTATCTATCTATCTATCTATCTATCTATCTATGAGTAATGCTACTTCAACATATTTTTACTCAAGTAAAAGTAAAAAGTAACTGAAAGTATTTGTTAAAAACGCTCCTCAAGTTCTGAGTAACTGATAAAAAGATTAATTTATCAATAGACGAGCCAAAAATGTAAGGAATTTCAGTATTTTAAAGATCAAAATGAAAATAATTCATGTAAACAAAAAAACTACAAAGTAACACGACCAGACAAAAGAAACATTTCTTTTCAAATCCTTCAACCGAAAATTTATGAACCTTTAACATAAACTGTAAGTCTGTGTTTGTTGAATTTATGGTTAAAAGAAGCTGAAGTTACTCACAGACGGTCGAGTTTCCAGAAATTTTACTCAAGTCAAAGAAGCGATACTTTTTTAGCGATAATTACTCAAGTAAAACTGAAAAAGTAAATTTTTTCCAAAAAAGTTACTGAAGTAAATGTAACTATCTATCTATGTATCACTAATGAACTTCATTGATAAAAGTAATTATCTCATCCTGTGCTGTACAGAGGAAGTGAGAATAACCGTTAGTTACCTTTTCAGATCATGATGAGCCGGTTTATCCACAACGAAACTTTCCAGCTCTGCCCTCTTCTCTACCAGAGAAAACACATTGTTTTCTTTCTGCTGAGAAAGTGGATGGTGAGGGAAGGAATCAGAAGACATCACACTTCCTTCATTTTTCCCATGTGTGTGTGCGATGATAATGACTGGTGATGATCTGATCTGACTAATTAAGTGGACAAGTTGAGCAATTGGCGATGACTAAGAGTGTTGTTCTGCATCGGGGAAGACCTTTTATGTCATCTGTTTGTTTGTTTGAAATCCTGTCACAGGTAAAGAGGTTTCAGTGGTTTCTAATTTATTTCAGGTCAGATTACCAAAGAATTATTCAATGAAGTTAAAAGAAAATTACAGTGCGGGTGGAATATACTGTTTTCCTGGGAAATATTTTAAATTCCTGTCCATTTTGTAAAGGGATGAAAATCTAGACCTTCAATTCATTCTACAGTCTGTATTTAAAACACCAGTAACAAAAATGTGTTCAATAATAAAATATTTATAGATCAAAATGATCTGATACATTTTTTGCATATCAAATATAGGATTATTTCATGTACTACTTTGTGCAGAGGTTTTATTTTATTGCCTCCTTTTAGATTGAATTATTTTTAACACAATATTTGTTCTTGTTCTTTTTATTTGCTTGTGTAATAAAACTAAACCAATGAGCAAATAAACAGGGAGCTCCGGTGTCTAAAATTAGCTGTAGATAACATGTGTAGCAATCAGTGGAGCACTGTTTGATTAATAATAGTCCTGACATCCAGGGAGGGCTAAAAGTACAGCCGCTGCACCTTCGCGTTGCCATGGAGATGGAAGTCTCCATGGCAATAATAACAATAATAATAAAAATAAATCTAATAATAAAAACTCACATAATTCATCTGATTAACATTTCAGAATTGAATAACATATAGCATGGAAAAGAAATATAAATAGCTGTAATTTAGTATAACATCAGTTCAGAATTTCCAACACGTTGCTATTTGAATCTTAAAGACAAAAACTTTTTTGGCGTTGTGACGTCATTGTTCTGACATAAAACCATAAATCACGTCATAAACCGCCACCGATTGTGTGAGATTAAATTTCCTCATCATATTACTTTTCCACAAAGATGCCTTAAGGTCAATGTATTACCAACACCTGCCTGGCACCCGGGGTTTTTATTCCACCTAAGTAAACAAACCCTTCTGATACGGCTATAATGATTGCTCAGAAATGATCTGTGCACGACTTGTAAAGAAAAAAATATATACGCAGGTGTGTGTTTTCTTTTGTGGCAGTGATAATTGTAGCTCTTACACACAGCCTACTCAGAGCTAAAATTGTAAAGGGGAAAAAAATGCAATTAAAAAAGTAACTTTTAATGAGCACTGCGATGAACAATACAAAGTTAAAAGTATAGAGGAGATTAATCTGTCACCAGTCTTCACTCTTCAAACTCTATTAAATGTTTTAAAACCAAACTAAAAGGTTTGGTTTAAATAGATTTTAACTCAATGTTAATCAGAGTTTAAAGTCATTTATGTTGTAATTTCTACTTGTTTTAGGCAGCTTTTAGTCAATTTTCTGGAATTAGTTTTTATCATTTTATTGATTGATGTATTTTTCTTTAAAAAAAATTCCATTATATTGTAAGAAAATATAATAGGATGAGTAATTGTTTTGTTAAAAACATTGATTTGTTCATTTAATATTAACAAATGTATTAATATATTTATTTTAAAAAGTGTTTGTTCCTTATATTTTCCTTTTCTATTTTTCTTTATGTCGTCCTTTCTTTCTCTATTATTATTATTATTATTATTATTATTATTATTATTATTATTATTATTATTATTATTATTATTATTATTATTATTATTATTATTATTATTATTATTATTATTATTATTGGTAGTAGTACATGTAATATTTCCTCCTTTCATCCCTAACGACTCTCCTTCCAGTCCAGTAGGTGGCGGTAATCCCGTTAACATCTCCCTGCCGTTCTGGAATAGGATACACCTGGAAGTTCTGCTGCTCTTGAACGCACCGCGGTTTGCTCCGGAATCGTTTCCGTGTTATTGTTGTTGTGAGCAGTTAGCATGGGCAGCTACATGTCAAAAAGTTTCAATAAAAGGTTCGTAAAGGCTTTGTATTTGCATTTTATGGATTTTATTTTAAAGATTCTTCCTAAGCATATTAGTAGTAAAGTTGTTTTTTGTGTAAATAATATCATTATGTGCAACTGAGTGCAAATCGATGCTAATTTTAGTCCAACTAGCTATCCGATAATTTTGCAGTTTTATTAAATAAGCGACTTTAGATTGGTGCATAATGTCTATTTGCTGTGGGCGGTTAAAGTCAAAGCCAAATCCCGTCTTTGAAAACACAATCTTCTCAAACTAGGGGGATTCTGATCATTTCTTTTCCAGATACTGGCGTATATACTAGTTAAACTCTAACCTGATGGTGCAAAACTGGGCACAAATTCCTTAAATTTCAGCTATTAGTGAGTAAAAATGTTGTTTGTGGGGCTGCACAGTGACACGTGCTAACACTGTTGTCTTTTTTAACCTTCTAAAACCTTAATATATCTATATAACAATAAAAGACTAGTAAACAGTTACCAACCAGTGCGCAAGTGTAATTTTAATATTGAAGAAAAAGAAATCTGCGGAATGTGCCAATGTTTGTATCCGATTAATCAACTAACCGTAAGAATAATCAATTAATCAATGACTAAAATAATTGTTAGTTGATTGATTTGTGAGTACATATTGACAAATGTGCTATGTGTTTAAATCAAGCTATGATTCTCCTTACAGGCTCCCGTAGTTCCTCCCATGATGAACTTTGAGGGTTTGGACCCTGGGATGGGTGAGTACCCAGCCGGCCTTCATGGGACTCTGGAGGCCCGGCTGGAGCCCGCCCTGGACCCGCACCTCAACCCGAGCTTGCTGCAGGGCGTGGAGCTGGACCCGGAGGGGCTGGCTGTGACGGTCCCCGAGCCGGTGCACCTGATGGAGGGCGTGTTCTCTGAGCTCCACAGCGTGGTCTCAGAAGTTGGCATCCCGGTCACCGCAACCCATTTTGATCTCCAAGAGGAGATGCTCTGGATGGGGAACCACAGAGTGAGATCCTGAAGTACCTGCTGCTTAATTTTATTACATTTATTATGTTTAATCGTCTTTCATAATTTCCTCTCCATAGGGCCATGTCACGTCGTATTTTGGGCCGACAATGGGCCGCCATTCTTCTTTCCAAGTCCACGCTTCAGATGACATCCGACACATTCAGAGCTTGGAGACAGGGGTGTTGTTCCTCTCTAAGAACAACCTCAAATGCTACACTAGAGGAGGCCTTGTTATGTTTGATTACCCGTAAGTGATGCTGATATTATTATACTGATAGTAATAGACTTACTACAAACAGCTTGAGCTTTTCCTGTGTTTTTCCATGCACCAACCACTCTTCAATGGTTTTTAGTGGGATTTTATTTGATAGATTGTTTTTTATTATTGTTTATTTCTTTATTTAAGGATTGTATTCAGTCTCTACTAAAGTAGAGACTATTCTTCCTGCAGTCCATACCACAAACATTACAATAAAATCACACTTTTACAAACATCACAAAAAAGAAATGCCTTAAAACACAAACAAAATAAACCACAAAATTCAAATCAACCCCCTCAATAACCTTAACGTTTTACAACCAGTGTAAAAGGAGATCATGAAATACTTTAGAACACACAAACAAAATTAAAACAACATTTCTAAGATAATTAAAAATAATTAACTTTGAGTATAAAGTTCACCCATTCCAGCAATTCAATGTTATTTCATTGTGTTTTAGATTTTTTAAGGTTAAAATGTACATAATTAGTAATTAATGTAGATACAGAAGGCAAGATGTTGTAGTAAGCAACGGCTCTATATAGTTACAAAACAGTAGAGGCTCATCTGGTTTTAAAAACAGCTCATGTGAAGACCAGATTTTGTGTAAAAAGAGAAAAAAGCTGCATGCTAGTCTGTCACAGACTTTCATCCATGATCGGCACTGATGAATGAAATCAACATTTGTTATAAAATGACATCCCAGTTCTAGCATTGCAGCTTTATTTTGAACTACCTGCTGTTTATCCAGATATTTTTTGAAGTTTTTTTGGTGTTTGTCCAGATGTTTTTTAGACCAGTGGTGTCCAAAGTCGGTCCTCGAGGGCCAACATCCTGCATGTTTTATTTCTCTCCCTGCTGGTAGTAACAACCTTTTCAGCATGTCAATGTTCTTCTTAGGCCTTTTAATGAGGCATCATTAAACCAGAGAGAGATCAAAATCATGCAGGACCAGAAACTGCTCTAGACCAAACAGCTTAACAACGTGATGCAAAGTAAAAGTGAGAAATTAAATTAAAATATTGCATCTGAGTAATTAGGATTGCAGCTGAATTTGCCACCAAGTGGTGATTAAACACAACATGTTTCAGTGAAGTTTTCAAAATGAGCTGACATGTTTTTCAGGATGGAGGAAGGAGCTGATATGCATAGTCTCCTGATGACGGATAACAACACTCTGCTCATGGGGGGATTACAGAACTACGTTGTAGAAGTTGATCTGAACACAGTTCAAGAAACTCACAAGGTTGAAGCTTTTTATGGGATTCATAATTAACTATAAGAGAAGTTTGAACTCATTTCATCGTCTTTATTCTGTTTGTGTGTTTATTAGTTTACGGTTGAGATACCTGGAGTCGCAATAATGCGTCAAACGAGTCGTTTCTTCTTCTGTGGCCACACATCCGGCAAGGTGAGGAGTCCTCCAGGGTGCCAGTTTTAAAAAACATTAGAGCTGCAACTAACATTTATTTTATTAAATGATTATTTTATTGACTATTCTAATGATTAAACAATTAATCGGATAAGTAAATTGACACATCCTGACAACTTTTTTATTAAGCCTTTTTATTCAATATTAGAAATACATTAAATATGCAAGTAAACAAAAAAAATTTAATAAATTTTTAAGTAAGAAAATATTCATTGCCTAAAATGCAATAACAGCATTACTGTAGTGAACAACGCTTGACCAAATGCAACGAAGTTAAAAATATACTTCCAACTTTAACATGTGGAAGTATTGTATTTGACTTAACATCAATACAGTGCATGGCTGATCTGTTGATTATCTTTTGGAATAACTGATAAATAATTAGATATCAAAAGATGCTTAATTGGAGATTTTTTGCAGAATTTGAACCAGGCGAAACTAAAATGGTGCCACTTGAGGAATTATGGGTAAAAATATTCACAAACTAAAGTTTGTTTTTTTTATCTTGAATGTAAAATATATGTATGTAAATTTTTTTTTTTTTTTACGTTTTGGCTACATTTCTGTTCTAAGTGTGTTCTGTACATGCCAGCTAATGATTAATTGATTACTGAATTAGTTGACTATTATTTAAATAATTTGATTAATCGTTTCAGCCCTAAAAAGAAAGCTTTGGTCCATTTTGGTTTCTCACATTTGCAAACCTCTTGCAACAGGTGACCCTTCGCGATCTTCGCACCTTTAAGACGGAGAATGAGTTTGACGCGTTTTCCGGCAGCCTGTCGGACTTCGACGTTCACGGAAACCTCCTGGCTGCGTGCGGCTTCTCCAGTCGAGGCCTGAACGGGTTGGCCTGCGACCGTTTCTTGATGGTCTACGACCTCCGCATGATGCGAGCTGTTACTCCGCTTCAGGTCCACGTGGATCCGCTCTTCCTGCGCTTCATTCCCACCTACACGTCCCGCCTGGTCATCATCTCACAGACAGGTAATCCACCCACAAACTGAAGCTGTTGTTGAACTCCTTCGTCCTCCTTCCAGGGTTTGTACAGGTCCTTGAAATCCTTGAAGGTTGTTGAATTCCAATTAGGTATTTTCAATGTTTGGATTGTGCTTGATTTCTGCAGAAAGTCCTTAAAAGTGCTTGATATTCAAACTACACAGTTTTATAATTTTAGGCTTGATTAAAAGAATAAAACTAGAAAATGTCATTTATTTTCATAAAGACACATTTTTATCTTTATATTTGAATTTAAATTAGAGTAAATTTTTCTTGTTTTAGGTCAGTTAAAAAGACCAAAATTATTTCTATTAAATAGTAACACTTATTATAATTAGAATGAATTGTAATAATTATTAATTATAATTAATATATAAAATTAGAACTTATTATTATGATGATGATGATTAGTAGTAGTAATAATAATTAAATAGAAATTATTTACAATTTATTTAGAAATTCTAACAATTAAATAGAAATTACTATATGCCTCAAAACACAGTAAGGACATTTTAAAGACTTTCTTTATGTATTTAATTTGTTTGGATTGTTTCAATGTAACCAGTATTCCTAATTTCTTAATGACTTAATAATATGTGCAATTTAAATAAAAGTTGTCTTATATGATACATTATTGAAATGACTTGATTGTTTTTTGTAAAATTAGTTATTTTCTTTAGGAGCAGTCAGTGAGTGTGAGAGACATTTCAAAACAACATTTTTTTTTTGTTTTGTTTATCTTGCACCTCCTGTAGAATGTAAAAAACTCCCACAAAACAGAATTTAAATGTTAGATGAAACTCTGATTTTTTTTATTAATTTGAATTGTTTTAATCTCCAAAGTTTGGTGCTGGAGAAGTTTGAAACTCACCTTAAAAATTCTTGAATTTTTTAAACTGCGTCAAAAGTTTACGAATGCCGAGTTTCCTTTTAAACATTCAGTCATCTTTTTGAGCGTTCAAGCTGTCCACTTCCTGGTTCCCTCTCCAGGTCAGTGCCAGTTCTGTGAGCCCACTGGTCTTGCCAACGTGGCGGACATTTTCCACGTCAACACTGTCGGTCAGCTGCTCATGAGCTTCGACGTTTCGTCGAGCAAACAAGCCTTGGCCTTTGGGGACTCGAGTGGGTGTGTGCACCTGTGGTCTGACGTCCCAGAGGTCTCCTTCAATGACTACTCCCGGGAAACAGACTTTCCTCTGCCCTGTCTGGTGGACACGTTGCCTCAGCTGGACTGGAATCACGACCTCCTGCCCCTTTCTCTCATCCCTGTGCCGCTAACCAGCACCGAACCGCTGCTGTCAGACTGGCCCACTCCTCTGTCTACACCGAGTCCCAGGTAAGATCTGATCACAGGCAACAGCTGCTGGCGCATTTCTGCTAAGATCTGAGATTTAAGGTTTGCAGATGAAATCCACTGAAATGTGTGTCTCACTGCAAAAATATTAAATCTTACCAAGTATGTTTGTTCTAGTTTCCAGTACGCTTGAAATAAAACTTAAAAGTAACTTTTCAGCCATATTGATAAAAAGTACTAGTTCCAGTGGCAGATTATTTCATCTATGAGATGGGAAAAGTGTCATGTTGTCTTTACCAGTATGAATAGTACATGTGTATTAGGATCACAACATTCTGCTGCATCAGACTGAGATATCACCATTTTGTTCACATTTATTTAAGATTCAACTCACCATACTGGAATGAAATATTACATTTATTAGCAATAACCAAATTACTTCAAGCTAACAGTTTTAGTTTCAGTTTCAAGCATCTATCATCCCGATGTGAGTGGATCTTCAGAGCGTTTGCATAACGTTGCATCGGTGGCATTGCTGCTGTTATGATTAAATAGCATTTATGGTTGCAGATGCACAGAATACATGGCCTATAACAGCTGTGACAACATACTTTTTTAAATTGTCCAATAAATTTTGTGACACCATTTTTCAGCTGTTGATCATAATAGCGTTGGAAATATTCTGAGTCACTGTCAATCTAAAGCTGTCATTTTTTGTTATTTTTATTAAGGTTATCTTACAATTACAAACTACAAGAGATTTCTGAGTGATTTTGTTTATAATTTACTGTAAAAGTTTTGGCTCCTTTTGACCGTTTTCACATTTTGTCACAATACACCCACAAAATTCAATGTACTTTGGATTTTATGTGTCAAACACAAAATAATATCCAACTGTGGAAAATGATACATAGTTTTGAACTTTTATTTTATTTTATTTTTTTACAAATCATAAAATCACTCCATAATATTCATCTCCTCTGACTCATTTCTCAGATTTCTGCAGATGTTTTGCAGTACGTCTCTTAATATTTTTACCCAGTTTTCTCAGGTAGATATTCATATCAAAATAACTGTGTCCCTGATTCCTTTTGCTGGGCAAACAAGCGCATAGAGGAGGGCACCTAAAAAAGACCCTGGTTCCTGAAAAAACACAATTAAAAGGTTAAAAATGCTCCACAAGGCTCAAAGATGCTTCCTGACAAATAGGATGTGGCTAAAATGTGACGTTTCCCATCATGTTTTAGGAAGGAGTTCAGACTTTGGTGTGAATAAAACTCAACCTTCACGACTTTTTTCTCAAGATGTGCAACAGGAAGCAGTGAACCTGGGGCATTGTGCCACAGAAACCAAAGGGAAGTGGGAAAGAACTAGCAGAAATCACAAGAAGATTGTGTTTTTTTAATTGTTTATTGGTCAACTGAATATTAAGAAAAATGTAACATATTCAGTCTCAGTTTTACATGTTTGTGAAATCATACAAAAGAACCAAAACGAAAACTGTAACTGGATCCTGGCTTCATAATATTACGTAAATGTGGAACTGATGCTTTAGTTTTATTGTTATGTTGCAAGTGGCATTGTTTACAGTTTCTATTTTACATACTCAACAAAAAAGAGGAACAACACAGATTTGGGGAAGAAATGGCTGAGATTTATCAGCGGTGTGCAGAAAGCAGACGTCAGAGTGGTGGTTTTAGTCGTGGTAAAACATCTGAAAACACGTTTCTCTCCACAGACGAGCTCCGCCGGTCGACCCAGAAATCCTGCGCACCATGAAAACCGTCGGTTTCATCGGTTATGCACCAAATCCTCGAACTCGCCCTCGAAACCAGGCAGGAAAAAACTGCTTTAAATTCTCCTCTTGAGTTCAGAATAATCCCTGTTTTATTAGGATTTTGTTTGATGGAATCAGCAGTGCCACAAATATTAACAACTCTAAGAAATCCCTATTAAATCAGTAAAATAATAAAATGTATACTGTACTTTTTAAAATTAATCGGCACATTTAGAAACTTCTAATTAGTAGTCCACAACTTAAATTTAGTATAAAAACAAATATGAAAATATTTATGCTTTTTAAAAGCACAGTCTATTTTTTGGCCCTGTAACCTATATTTATCTTTTCCCCCTGAAGATATTGATTAAAATATTAAGGTAGTAAGAGACATCAGTGTTTATCAAGGCTTTCTATGCTAGTGCATAAAACAATATAATTTATTTAAAGGAATTTCAATTCGTTTACCAGGATTAAAGATTATTAGGCGTGCCAACAAGTGTAAATAAATAAATTAGGACTGCAGGTAACCATTATTTTAGTAATCAGTTATGCTATCAATTAATTAATTAGTTGATAACTCCAGACTGAAAACGTATTTTTGTTCCCTGGCCTTCACCACCATTTAAAATAAAGGAAAAAATAGTATTTAATTGCTGTTAATTTTGGGGAAATTGCTGCAACTGAAATTAAGTATGTTTTTGTTTTTATTTAATTTTATTTCTTATTTTATCATTTATCTACCTATAAAGTTGCATTTATTGTGAAGCACTTTGGTCATCTGAGGTTGTTGTATTTATGTAACAGTAATCAATGTTTATATGGTATTTTTATATAGCCCTTTTAAAAATTAATGTGCTACATAAATAAACTTTGACTTGACTAATTGGACAAAAAATTGGCACATTTTGCAGATTTTACATTTAACCTCTTAAATCTTGTTTAGTACCATGTTATAAATACATTAAAAGATACAAATGAACAAAATAAATTTCCTTTTAAAGGAAAAAATAAACATTTTGTTGCCTAAAATGCAATAAAATCTAAATCTTTTAGTGAACAAAAGATGAATCTGCAGCTAAAAAATACAATTTACATCAACATGAACATCATCAGTTCTGCCTCAGAGGAGATTTGAGTCAAAATTTATAGACAAAGAAAGTTTTTTATCTTAAATGCAGCAGCTTTGATTTAATTACCGCTCTGACTGTGGTTCTCTTATTTAATTACCTTTTTTTGTTTTGTCTGTGTGCTCCAGTTAACAATCAATTTCTAAATTAGTTGACAGTTACTTCAATAATTTCAGGTCATACATAAACATTTGGCTGTTGTTTTAATGCAACATGTTGATTCCAGGTTCCTTATAAGATTAAAGACGTGGAGCTCGATTACGATAACTACAACCAGGTTCCAGAGTCGCCCATCGGACGTGACGAAGAGCCGCACCTCTGCATGGTGCCCAAGAAGTACCGGAAGGTGGGAAGCTAAACGTCGCTCTGTTGGTTTGGAGAAAACTTCTTCTAAACGTGTTTCTTCTGTTCCAGGTGACCATTAAATACTCCAAACTTGGACTGGAGGACTTTGACTTCAAGCATTACAACAGAACTTTGTTTGCGGGTCTCGAGCCTCACATCCCCAACGCCTACTGTAACTGTATGATCCAGGTAACGGACCCGGACGTTCCGGTCCAGGTTTTGTGTGGAGTCGTGTTTTTAACGCTGCTGCTGTTGGTTTTGGTGTTTCAGGTGTTGTATTTCCTGGAGCCGATCAGGTGTCTGGTGCAGAACCATTTGTGTCAGAAGGAGTTCTGTTTGGCCTGTGAGCTGGGTTTCCTCTTCCACATGCTGGATTTGTCACGAGGAGATCCGTGTCAGGTTCGTTTTCATTCAGGCCCCAAAATGTAGGAAATGTCAGGCGGGAAAAGTTCCTTCGTTTTTGTTTCCTTATTGCCAGCCCATCCATCTTTTCTTCCTTTGATTGCTTTTTTGCTTCCTTATCATCCTTCATTACTTATTTCCTCTTCCGTCCATCCATCGATTCATTCTTCCTTCCTTTTATTTTTGCTTCCTTATCATCCTTCCTTCCTCATTTTCTTTCTCCTCCCATACATCCATCCTTCCCTGTTTTGTTTCCTTCCTTGTCAACCTTCCTTTCTCACTTCCTTTCCCCTTCCATCCATCCTTCGTTCCTTTTTTGTTTCCTTATCATGCTTCCTTCTTCACTTTTTTCCACTTCCATCAATCCATCCCTCCTTTGTTTCCTACCGTTTTTGTTTCCTCATCCTCCATTTATTCATCTTTCCTTCCTCTGTTTCTTTATCATGCTTATTCCTTTTTTGGTTTCCTATCATACTTCCTTCCTCTCTTCCTTTACCCTTCCATCCATCCTTCCTTTGTTTCCTACCCTTTTTTTTGTTTCCTTATGATTTTTCCTCTAGTGTTTGTTTGTTTTTTAATCTCTGCCCACTGTAGGAGTATCTGCTCTAAATTCATTGTTCTATTTTACATTAAATGGACTAAAATGTTTAACTTCAGTCTGGAAAACTTGTAAAATGTGTTGAAACTCGTCAATCTTTCCAACATTTACTAAAATAATCTCACCCTGCAGCCGTAGCTTTCTTAACCCTCCAGCTCCTCGTTTTTAGGCCAGTAACTTCCTGCGAGCGTTTCGTACCATCCCAGAAGCCTCGGCTCTCGGTCTCATCCTCGCCGACTCTGATGAGCAAACTGGGAAAGCCAAACTGGGACGCCTGATCCAGAGCTGGAATCGCTTCATCCTCACCCAGCTTCACCAGGAGACTCAGGAGCAGGAAGGCCCGCAGGCCTACAGGGGGGCCAGCAGCAGGTCAGAGGTCAACTTCTCCCTCAACGGTGGTTCTGCTCTGGTCCAAACAGAAAAAGATTAAATGTTTTCTTTAACTGGTGTCAGCTCTCTGGGCTCCTCTGCTGAGTCGGCCATCGGGAAGCTGTTTGGCTGTGAGGTGGAGAACAGCAGCCTGTGCCGCTGTGGGAAGGAAACGGTGCGATCGTCGCTCACCTTGCTCTTCACCATGCATTACCCAGAGCAGAACTCCCAGGGTGAGTTTCCCACATCCATCAGTATCAGCTGGGGATGCAAGTTATTGATTAACGAGTTCATTGATCGTATCGGTCATCTAACAATTAATTGATGAGCGGCCATTTCCTCTTGTATGAAGAGGGCTAAATTTCTTATAATACACTGAATTAGACAAAAATACAATTAAATTTTAGCATTAATTTGTGTCTGCTCTATTAAATACTGGCTGAATAAACAGAAAATTCTGTTTTTCTTACATTATTAAATTTAGACATTTTTATAAAACACAACAAAACAGCAGCCTCTGAAGTTGCTGGAGTGAAAAATAAAAGAACAAGATTTGTGAAACACTGAATTCTACGGAAGAGGATTAGTGCCACCCAAAAAAATAAAAAATTCTGACTTTAAAATCAGAATTCTGAGATTAAAGTCAGAAAGTCAGAGTTCTGACTTTAAAGTAAAAAAAAGTCAGAAAAAAAAAGAATTCTGACTTTGAAGTCAGAATTCTGGCCCTAATCCTCTTCCGTATAATTCTCCATGAACAGAGATGTTCTTAAAGAAATACAGTCTGTGGCTCTTTAAGGAATGTTATAACTCAGAAGTGCATTTACTGTGTCTAAAGTTGGGTGGTAACTATTTGCATTTATTAATGTTTAGGATCACTATTACAACGTTGTACTTTTTACTTTCATTATGAAGTTTCACTATTAATACTTGGATAAAATTTCTGGATTCTCTACACACTGAGTAACTTTACTTTGTTCTAACCAACAATTCTCGAGACACACCTGCAGTTTTTGTTGAAGCTTTATTGCATTGAAAGAAATTAATTTGGAAAATTTTTTTTTTACTTGATAGTGTTATTTTGCAATTGTTATATAAATTATTTGATTTTTTAAAATGCCTAGATTCTCTAATAAATTTATATTTGAGTCCTTCTGATGATGTCATTTTTAATTATTAAATGATTGTTTTGATCACTTAGTAGTTGAATTGCCTTTTGCCCGATACTTTTTTACTCGTACTTGAGTGATTTCTTGGACGGCTGTTCTCACTTTACTATTTTTGACCAGTCTTCCCACCTCTCCTTACGGAAGCCCTCGAAATCAGCAAAAAGCAAATTATCAAACTAGTAATCATTTTTCTGCGTTGCATCATCCGCTTATATTTTATCTCGCCTTCGTATCACTAGCAGATAAATCATTTTGTTATAGATGAGTCCGTCATGGAGTTCGGATGTTTAAGAGCTATTAAGTTGATAATTTAAGGAGTTTGTGTGTTTATATTTCACAACAGAATGACATAAAGTGCATTTTGCGCATCGATCTCCGTTTGGACCGTTGTATTTTCCTGCTGCCAGCGCCATCTTTGTTTCTGCCTCCGCTTAAAATGACCCGCGGCGGCCTCTGGTGGATGGCGGCGGAACTACAACACTTAAAGAAGGTCTAAAGCAGCGGACGTTATTAGTTAATAGATTGGAACTAATCGATTAATTTTGTGATATAATAATGTAATCAGCTATTAATCGACAATTAAACGTAAGTTGATGATTTTTTTGCATCCCTAGTGTCAAAATCTTTTCTTATGTAGCGAGAGTGGGCAAGGAGTATTAATTTCATTGTGATTTTGTAGATAAAACAATAAAGGAGTATGACTTTGCTGAAATTCTGAAGAGAAGCATCTGTTTGGAGCAAAACACACAAGCCTGGTGTGAAAACTGTGAGAAGTACCAGCCTACAGTGAGTTAAATCTCAGCACATTAAATTAACTTACATCTATAGTCGACTCTGTGGCGTTACGATGTTTTTGTTCTCCATTGCAGGTTCAAACACGCAACATAAGGTGTCTGCCGGATGTCCTGGTCATAAACTGCGAAGTAAACAGCGCTAAAGAGGCCGAGTTCTGGAAAGTTCAGGCAGAGGTGAACAAATCTTAGTTTGTTTTCCTTTGTGATTCATCAGGGAGTTTTATTAGCACTTCGATAATGGGGATTTTTTTTGTTTATCTTTACAGTGTGCTTACAGTAAGGCCATGCAGAAAGAGGCCATGGAGCCTGCGAAGCGAACTGAGCCGCCACCCATGCCTACAGAGTGGTGCTTAGAGTATGACACCTCATTTTGTTTTTCTTTTACAAAAATATGCAATAACCTACTGGAGGGAATTTTCTGCTCTTTGACTTTATAACAGCAAAAACAAAACAAAAAAAAAGAATAAAATCATTCTTTAGCAAGTCTAATTATAAACCTAGTTGAGCTGTTGCACCTGGAAACAAGATGCCAGTTTGATTTAATTTCCCTTTGGGATTAATAAGCTTAGCTGAAACAAGGTAAGTTAAAATAATGGTACATGAAGTGTTGGAAAAAAAAGTTTAAAATGAAAACATCAACGTATCAGGGTTGGAAACACAAATCAGTTTGGTTTTGAAAATCTAAGAAACACAACAAAAGAAACAGACTGAAACAGAAGTCGATGTTTGTAGCCAAACTGCAAGAAATCAAATGCAATTCAGATCAAAAATACTAGAACCAGAACCACCATTATCACCAACACCAGAGGTCTGTGATCCTAAAAGCCACATTTACCGTTAGTCCAGCTAAATAAGACTGTTTAGAGCCCCAAATGTTAGATCAACTAAAAAACTTTACATTTTTGATAAATATCTACTTCTAGAAATTTGTTGTAATTTTTACAGAACCCCAATTTATTTTTACTTTTAGGTTTTAAAATACAGGTAAACATGAAACTTTTGCAGAAAAGAAGATGGGATGTGGGATGTTGAAATTTATGGCAAATGAAAAGTTTGTTACTTTGACTTTATTAAACATAGTGTAATAAAAAAATAAACAAAGATGCATACAAACAAAATAAATTTAAAAGAAAAGCAAACAAAAGAAGAGCAGTTGTAAAGTATATTTACTCGTTCAAAGGAGTAAATAACGTAATTCCAACAAAAAATAGATCTACAACAATATCGCTTTATTTTTATTGCTATTTGTTGTAAAAAAAATATTTATTACATAAAAATAAAACTGCTTAAACCAATGTTTGTTATAAAGTTATTTAAAACATTGTGGTTTATATTTTTGGCAAAATTGCAAAACAGCCGACTGAACACCCTCCCAGAGTGATCATTTTGTTAAAGGTTAAGGGTCATTTTCAGCAATTTCTCATCATAAAGACGAAGAAATTGGAAGAATTTTACATATTTATGAATGTAATTTATGAACTGTAGTTGCTGCCTGGCGGCTCGCCGGCAGACTCAACTCTGTTTGGATCAGTGAGTCCGATTTAACTCATTCTGGATTCCCGTGTTTCCGCAGCGGGGAGGAGATCTGCAACACGGAGGGTTTCACCTTTGACACCCGGGCCGAGGATCTGCGGCACGTCTGGATCCCCGCCACCCTCAAGATGTCCATCAGCAAAAGCCAGGGGCTGGAGATCGTCAGCTGGTCCGAAGGAGACGAAGTGAGGGTAGAAACTATTACCGTCACGGCGCTCAGATTTCTGCGGCGGCTCAAACTCTTTATGACGTCTGTGGGTAGATCAGCGATGCTGAGGAGGCGGACGGGGTTTCCCTGTACGACCTCGTGGTCACCGTGCCGCACATCCAGGACGCGCGCACCGGCGGAAACCTGGTCGCACACATCAAAGTGGGCGAGACGTACCATCAAAGAAAAGAGGTAAGATAAAACATCAGTTACACGGTGCCTTTCAAAGGTAAGCACACATATTTCATCAGAATATAACCAAAAACATATATGGAGTTTTATTTGATTGTTATGTGGCAACTAACAATTATTTTAGTGACCAGTTATTCTGACAATTAATCAATAAATCAAATAAGAAAACTAGCATAGTCTGCTGATTGATTATTTAACCACTTAAGCTTATTCCATACAATATTAGAAATGCACTTAAACATACAAATAAACAATTAAATCAAGGATTTAAGACTTTTTAAGACCATTATGAATGACATTCAAGACCTGCATCACGAGAAGAAAAGTACATACAAGATTAGACACGTCAAAACAAAATTTTTAAGACTAACATATTTTCTAAAGAATATAAGACATTTTAAGGCCTTAATTTTAGATATATGAATTTAAGACTTTGTAAGGACGTTTAAATTTCTTTTTTAAATTTTGCAAATTTTATTGCCTAAAATAAAATGTTAGACAACAAACAGAATCATGGAGACCAAAGAACAAAACGAAAGAAAATAAGAAAAAAATAAAACTTGCTGTTTTTAAATGTTTGTGTTTCAGGGAGTCACACACCAGCAGTGGTACCTCTTTAATGATTTTCTAATCGAACCCATTGATAAGGTAGGATCTTTACCACTTGTTTAGTTTGTTATGCATCTTGTTTGCTGTCAGAGTAAATGTTCTGCTTTGCTGTGGACTGAAGACTGAAGCTGCTCAGTTTGACGTCAGCTGGAAGGTTCCAGCCATCCTCTACTACGCCAAGAGGAACTACCACTCCAGATACGACCTCCGCAGTAAGTTAACCCTCTGGAGGATTTGTGTTTGACTTTAAAGGAGTTCGGATCCGATCGCCATTTGGTTTTCAGTCAAAAATCCCATCGATGCCAGCGTTCTGCTGACGGAGGCGTCTCTGGCTCGGAAACAGAGGAAGAGTCACGCCACCTTCATCCCCCTCATGGTCAGCGAGATGCCGCAGGCGGGCGACCTGGTGGGGCTGGACGCCGAGTTCGTTACGCTCAACCAGGTGGGACGGACGGACGGACGGACGGACGGATGGATGGATGGATGGATGGATGGAGAAATAAATGGATGGATGGAAGGATGGTCAAATAACCGGATGGATGGAAGGATGGAGAAATAAATGGATGGATGGAAGGATGGTCAAATAACCGGATGGATGGAAGGATGGAGAAATAAATGGATGAACAGATGGTCAAATAAATGGATGGATGGATGGATGGTCAAATAAACGGATGGATGGCTGGATGGATGGATGGATGGATGGATCGATGGATGGTCAAATAAACGGATGGATGGATGGATGGATGGATGGATCGATGGATGGTCAAATAACCGGATGGATGGATGGAGGGACGATGGAGAAATGGATGGATGGATGGACGGTCAAATAAACAGATGGATGGGTGGAAAAATGGATGAGAGATGGATGGTTTTACAAATTAATGGCTGGACGATGTAGAAATGGATGGAAGGATGGATGGATGGATGGATGGATGGATGGAAGGATGGATGGATGGATGGTCAAATAACTGGATGGATGGACGGATGGACAAATTGTCAGACAGATGGATATCCTGGTAGTTTTATATTGACTATTATATTGTATTTGTATGTTTAGTTTGTATATTATATTATTACTACTCACTAATAGTAATTAAGTAGCTAAACACTTTATTCTTATCACTATTATATTAAACAACATCAAAATGATTATGATCATTTTTACCACAATCGGACTGAAAGACAAAACATGAAGCTTTCTGTTCAAATACCTGGGACTGTTTTGTGTCCGATTCTGTCCGACACTCCCAGTAACTTTACTTTTTTAACAGTAAACTTTATCCTCTAATATTTTCTTCTTTAGAGAGAAATACTAGAATATACCATCATAAAATGAACTGAACGCTCTGACTTTGTCTGCAGGAAGAGGCAGAGCTGCGGAGTGACGGCACCAAGTCCACCATCAAACCCAGTCAGATGTCCGTAGCCAGGATCACCTGTGTGAGGGGCCAGGGGCCCAATGAGGGGGTCCCCTTCATCGACGATTACATCTCCACTCAGGAGCAGGTGAACAACACCTTGATTCCTTCGTCTGCATTTATATGTTTCCTATTAGTGCGGCAGACAACTGAATATTTCAACAAAATGTTTTACAAGAACCTAACTTGGTACAGATGTTCCCAGTTCCTTGCTATGTGGAAAAAAGAAAGTATTAGTCAATGACAAATTCAAGATGGCCGCCGCCATTGTCTTCAAGGAAAATTTATTTTAAATGTGCCAATATTTATCACTGTGTTGTCAAAACATACAGAACTGACCCCATATAAATTATATTTACTTTTTATTTTTCAAGATGGCCTCCACAGTTATCATGGAAAACACCTTGTTAGATTGTGTTTGGTGTTAAATAATAGCCTGCATATTTCAAAACATTGAAATCGTATATATTTTTTTATCTTGTGCTTCCTTTTTCTGGTGGATATTTTTCAAAATGGCCACCATGGTTGTAATGCAGAATATATGTTAGCACTAAAATCGACGGTAGCTATTTTGTGCACAGCTAACCAAAATAATTAGGTTCACCAACCATTAATCAGCTAATTATGAATCTTAGCTTTGCTAATGCTAAACTGATCAACACAAAGACATTAGTTAAACCTAAAGCCAAACCGCTAAACATAAAAATCTTAGCAGAAGCTAATGCTAATCCACTGAACACATAATAATATTAGCAGAAGCTAAAGCTAACCATTAAGACGACAGTCTCACACATCTTAATCTACTTCCAGTTGAAGTCTGGTGTAAAACTTGCAATCAACAATGTCCTCAGTTTTGGCATCCATCTTGAAAAATGGCCGTCATCCTGAAATTCAAGTGGCTAATGGGAAATATAAAAATCATAAATTTATGGCTTGAGGAGTGAACATTTTTATTTGAATGCTTGTGTCTGCACTCTAAATGTTTTTCCAGTAATGTGCTGCACTATGTTGCTTTGGTCTGGTCCATCACTGAAATAAAATATTAATATTCCTTGTCAATTACATGCATCAAAACTGAAAATTCCCATATTATTTGGTCTGTAAATGCATCAACTAACTGCATTAAGCTGCTGAGTTCAAAACTACTTCCTGCATTAAGTAAACTGTAGCACATTTTTTGTTTTCTGTGCTCATTACATGCAATTTTTGAACAGAAAACATGGAGAAGCTAGTTTTAAGTTTTAGTTGTTTTTTTTTTTAGGTGGTCGACTATTTGACGCAGTACTCCGGCATCAAACCAGGAGATCTGGATGCTAAGATTTCCTCCAAACATTTGACCACACTGAAGTCCACGTACCTAAAGCTTCGCTTCCTCATCGACACCGGCGTTCGCTTCGTCGGCCACGGTTTGCAGAAAGACTTTCGGGTCATTAATCTCCTGGTAGGTTGAGGAATTTAGTTATTCAGTAATGTAATGTTAAAACCTTTTATCATGTAAACTCTGAATATTTGGTGTCTTTAAGGTCCCCAAGGATCAAGTCATCGACACGGTCTACCTTTTCCATTTGCCCCGGAAGAGAATGATTTCTTTAAGATTCCTCGCTTGGTATTATTTAGGTGAGATAATCCAGCATTTATAAACGCCACAGAGCCGAAGTGACAGACATAAATCTTAACATCCATATATAATCTGATACTAAATTATCCGACTGCCATGTTGAAAACTGCCTGGAGAAAATGGTTTCATGTTGGAGGAAAACATAAAGATCTGCATGGTTTTATATTTAATGCTGAGATTATTTTTATGTACTAACAAGATTGTTGAATGTTTGGATATTTATTTCGATTTACACGGAATTAAAATTCATCTTAAAGTCAAAATCTGAGAAAAAATGTCAGAATTCTGAGATTAAAGTCAAAAACGTGAAATTAAATTCAAAATTCTTAGATTAAAAAGTCAAAATCTGAAAAGAGGAAACTGAGACTAAAGTAAAACAATTCTGAGATTAAGTCAATATTCCAATATAAGAGTCAGAATTGTGAGAAGAAAAACAGAATTATTTTCTTCATTGGGCCTTTTCCTCTTCTGCAGATAAGTGCCCTATATAATAGACCAAAAACAGATTCTAATTTTTCCAGTGAGTTGCACCTCCTCCTTCATCTCGCGCTCCTGCATTTCTGGAATATCCAAACTGGAAATGACTAATGGGGAAAAAATCTGGAATGCGGAAGTGGGAATTGTGAAAACCGGTCATTCCAGATTGTTGTCTCTGTTGTGCCGTTAGATCTCAACATCCAGGGGGAAACCCACGACAGCATAGAGGACGCACGCACCGCCCTGCAGCTCTACAGGAAGTACCTGGAGCTCAGCCGCGGCGGTGGGAGCGACGAAGTACGGAAGGTCCTGAAGGGGCTCTACGAAAAAGGCCGCCAGCTGGACTGGAAAGTCCCAGATCCGGCTACTGGAGACGGTCAAGGTAGAACAAAACGCCAGCAGAGAGAGATGAGCAGTTTATGAGAAACCTCTCTGAACTGAGTGTCTGCTACCTTCAACAGGCGCTGCTGTGTTTCCCTCAGTGATGGGGCTGTGATCTGACCTCTGACCTTACAGCCACACTGGACCCGCTGTCACCAATCCACTCGTTTTATACTTATTTCTTTTTGCATTATGTTGAGCAATATTGAATGTTTGTACAGTTCATTTCAACTGGAGAAGCTTCATTATTGAATCAGAGACCAAACAGTTTCACTCTTTTATGTTTTGTATTTCAAAATAAAAGTGATAAGTTAAATAAATTGAATTCCTAGTAGTATTTTTTTACCATGTTTTTTGTCTAGATTTTAGTGCAAACATCACTAGAAATAAGACAAAACTGACTTATATAACTTTTCAGCAAGATATAGGCACTTAGGTCAATAATTCCTCAATATTGATTTTAAAAAGCACTAGATTATTTCACCTATAACAAGGTGAACGTTTCTCCCATGAGCTACTTTTTTTCACATTTTCTAAAACTATAATTTCATGACATTTACAGTTTTAACAAATATGTAAAAATAAAAAATAGAAGTTATATACTGCAACTTTAAAGACCAAATTATCAAAGAAAACGAGGCAAAATAAACTCTGAATAAAGATCTGTTTAGGCCTATAAAGGGGATTTCAGGCGCTACTATAATTAAAAAATATTTTTTCCCAACCAACTTCAATTACTCAGTGGAGACGCGCGACAGTCCGATTAGTTTGGCTTTCTCTTCCGCACTGTCCGTCCCTGTTTTAGGTCCGTGTGGAACCTAAAACTGGTTTTCTATCGATCTATCTATAGAACTATATCCATCTATATATAAATAAAGTTCTATAGATAGATAGATATAACTTCTGTCCCTTTACATTTCTGGAATAGATTCAATCTCAATGTTTCATAACATTTCCAGATTATACTTAGAAGTGAAGTCTGTTGAAGAAAATCCAGTTTGTGTAAATCAGGGGTGTCCAAAGGGTGGCCCAGGGGCCGCTTGTGGCCCGTCGACTGATTTATTTGTGGCCCCAAACTGCAGCTCAGGAATGAGCTGCAGTTAAAAAAAACTTTTTATTTTAAAATTTCTCACAATAAAAAATGTTAAAAAATTATAGAAAGTATTCATCTTTTTAAAATTTGAGAATAAAAACCACATTTATTTAATTTTTTTATTTAATCCTACCAAGCATTTGGAGGGAAAGTGACTCAAAATAGAGAATAAATTTGTTCAACTAATCCTAAAATCATTTGAAAAACAGGTAATTTAATAAAGAAAATATGCAAAATTATTTTGGATCTAAATTTAAAAAAAAAATAAAAAAAAATCTAAAACAAAAGGCAACTTCATTTGCTTGATTTTACTTTTTTATTTATTATTTTTTGACTTGTTGATTTTATCCCACACGACAAAACGTTTGGACACCCCTGCTGATCTCAACAAATATTTTCCACATGCACCCTCCGCCGATATTTCAAATTATTTAAAACATTTGACACGGATAAATCACAATGCAGCCATTTATTGTGTTAAATAAATTATCTGAATCACCACACACACACATACGAACAAAGTCACTGACAAACACGGCAACATTTAGTGATAAACGACCTGCTTGTTTCATGCACATGGTCTCAAAGGCAAACAGGCGACTGACAGCAAACGACACTTGATTACGCTGCTTGGATAACAGTTACATAAATAGTGAGGGCGCTACGCCGGAGGGAACTTCAGTGATATAAAGTGTTGCTTTTTCCAGTAAGATTACGCCGCCTCCTCTTCACGCTGGCTGGAGGCGAGCCATGACGCATGCATGGTGGTGAAGTCGGGTCCAGCTGCAGGAGGACGGACTCTTCCCTCCCACTATTTGATTGCACTTTAGTTTCACTACTTTAGATGTTTGATACATTCCAGTGAAGATCTACACGGTGGGATTGGACGGCAAAGAGCAGCAGGCCGGTTTTTATTCATACATGTTCATATGTAGTGGATGGAAGCTTGTTCGGGTTTTCATTTCTGCTCCCTCCTCCAGACGATGACCATCCCGGTGGAGTCGGCGGACGCCAGCAGACTCTCGTCGCAGTTGAAGCTCACGTCCAGCACCGGGCCGCCGTGACCCTGCAGCTTGTTGACGATGGCCTTGGTGTTGCGCTCGACGTCGAAGAAGTAGACGCAACCGTCCTCGCTGCCGGTCACTGAGACGCAGAGAGTAAAAGACAGAAGAAGAAGGTTAACATTGGGATGACGGTACAGATCATGCTAGTTAGCCCCGATGACGGTAAATAAACGGTTTTAATAAATAAAGTTGTTTCTCCGCCATTAGCTCATTTAGCAGCGAGTACATGAGGTTGAGAGACAGCGAGGCGTGTCATAGTAACAAATTTTGCTGGGTGATAAATTGTCCCAGAAATTATCGTGATAAACAATAATATTGTTGTTTTGAGACAATTTTCAAGTAATAAAATTTTGCAATAATGCAAGAACATGTTCTGAAAGACTAATAAACTTTATATTTTCACAAACATTTAACACTGGAGCTGGAAAATAAACAAAAAAAATCAGCAAATAAAATGAATTATAAAGTCTCTAAACTAGTTGAGACCAAAACACCAAACTAAAGACTTCTGTCGACCAGTTTTTGGTAGAAAGGGAGACAGAAAAGAGAAAAATAATAAATTATGCAAGTGGAAATTATTGAATTTGTTTTAATTTATCATGATTAATTGATTTATTGGTTATTGCAACAGGCTGGCTCTGATTGGTTGTTTTTGACCGGGAGCTGTGCATTTCTTCTGACGGCAGTAAATTATCTGTCTCATATTAAACTGTCACGACATGTTCAACAAATATTTTATAAACTGTTTTTTATATAAAAGTTACTGCAGCTTTGATGAATATAGAAAACAATGAATTGGCCACATTCAGTACAAGAAAGTATACAACAGTATGTTTTCTTCTCCTTGTAGTGAAAACGACAGAAAGTTAAACATCTGTTTAAATCTAGATGTTTTTAGCAAGTAGAGATTTTGTTTTTGTCTCATTTTTGTTTTGTCTTTTTCTTGCTGGAAAGTCCTGATCTCAACAATACCAAACATTTCTGAAAAAGAGAAATTGTGCCAAGAAATTCACCTACAATTATCCCCGAAGTTTTTTTACGGCTCCACAGAGCATCACGGTGCAACTTGCAAGGAGAAATCTCACTAAATATTTTTTAGATTTTTTATTGGATTTGACTAAATATTATCAGAGATGGGTGGAGATTTATTGAAGTCTGTCTGCGAAGTTCTTGGATTATTGAACTTTTCAACAAGCAACATTCAAATTAAAATTTGTGGCATTCATCTGAGAACTGAATTTAAATTTCTCAACAGAATTAAAACTATTTATTTCACACTTTAAAAAGCAATAGCTGCCATCCTTTATTTAGTAAAGGATATAAAACATTCAAATGAGTGTAGAAAGCAGCAGGTACTCACTCAGACCATCGTCTCTGACAGAAACCAAAATCTTTCTCTATTTAAGCTCAGATATTTGTAACTTTTCTGATAATTGGTAAACCCAAGTGTGATCCAGACACCAGCGCGGCTTGTTGTGAAATAAAAATAGGAGCTAATAGGAGACATGTTTGCAACGTGCTGCAGAAAAACAGGCCGCCTTGTTGCTGTAATTTTGTAATTCCAGATATTTCCTTTCAATCCGAAAGCAGCCTGGTGCTGTTCTTGATTTCATGTCTGTGTCTTTTTTCCTTCTCTGCACTGCATGGCCTGCAGCTCGCCGTGCAGTTTGGTCCCGTTTTTGATTCAGATACTGCAGCAGGTTCGCTAAGAGACCCCAGCAGGAGCACAAAGCCCACCAGAGTGGGAGCTGCAGGACTCCTTACCCACACAGGCCCCTTGTCTGAAAGACATGAGGGGGCAGAAAATGCTGTGGACGTGCTGCGATCCGTGCTGGATGGGGAAGCTTCTCTTCAGCTGCAGCGTTCCTTCGTTGTCCACAACCCTGAAATTAGGAAACGGTTTCAATAAATGAGATACGGCTGTATATTTATAGCTCTGAAAAGCGTTTTCACAGAAAAATCTGGCATTTTTTCAAGGAAAGTTTTCAAACTTTTCCAGGACCAGACTTTAGAAATAAAAACAATACTATAGAGTTCACTATTATTAATAATATTTGGTGATATTACAAGAGAAACAACTAAAAAATTTGTGCTGAAGCAATTAATCGCATTAAACACGATTAATCAGTTACTGAAATAATCGGCAATTAATTTAGTAATTTGCTAAAAATAGATTCTTAGAGCAGTAAATAAGACAAAAATATTTACAGACGTGCTGAATTTAAGATTAAAAACATATCTGTCAGTAAATATGTTTTACACAGAACTATTTAAGTGGCAGTTTTAGCCTCAGCTGGTTCAAATTCTGTAAAAAAAGATATATTTTGGTGTCTAGTTGCTGAATTTTACTGGAGTAAAATTCAAGCACTTTCAAGAAAAGTTTTCAAACCAGACTTTGGAAATAAAAACAATACTTAATAAATATTAAACCTCCCAAAACCAAACATTATAATGCACTTTATGACCAAATAAAGAAAATGTTTCATTTCTTTTCACAGAAATGAAACATTTTCCAAAACTCTGAAGAAACCTACTTGAAGTTGATGCATTTTCAAACATCTGACTCGCCGTCCGAACCCCGTTTAGAGTTTACAGGAACAGCGGTGAGGAAACCAGCTGCTAATAAATGAAGCTCACCTGTAGAGCAGCAGCTTGTTGACGCAGGCGTTGATCAGCAGGGACGGGTCTCTGGCCTCGCGGCTGATCCAGGAGCGAGCGGAGATGCTGCAGATGGAGCTGCCCTCGCTCACCACCAGCCGCTTGGCTTTGGTCAGCTTCCCTGGGGGGACAGAGGAGGGAGACGGACAGACACACACCAGGAGCTTCTGCTCATTATTCTGGGAAAAGCTGATTAGAATTTGTAATGCTGACGCTCGGGCCTCAGTCAGGTGGAAATGCTGCGCCGGTACCTGTTGCCATGTCGAAGAGGAAGGAGAAGATGCTGCCGCGGTCGTCGCCAGCCCACAGGATCCTCCCCGGAGCATCAAAGGAGAGAGACAGCACGCGGCCTGTCAGCTTACTGGAGCCGCCCTTCACCTTCTTCCCAGTGGAGATGTTCACCACCTGCAGGTGGTGCTTGCTGTTTCCCACCTGGAACACGACACCGAGCGAGAACACCGTCATGAGGACGGCGGGGAGCGCAGACACCGACACGCAGAACGGATCTACACGAGATCTACTGCGACTAGAAACATAGAAATATTTCAGCCAGTGTTTAATCAGATTAATCAAGCAGCGCTGCGATTAATCAGGATTAAAGCTAAAGTTCCTAAAATAAATAATAAAAAATATGACTTTACATATTTGTTGAAACTGTCACTGTGTTTTGATTGGTATGAAACAGAAAGATAAAAAAATGTTTTTAGATCATGACGTGGTCATGATCACAAAATCTGACCAAGTGTTTTGGTTTCTAGTGCAAATAATTAGTAAATTAAAGTTGAAACCTAACCAACAACACAAACTATTCATCTTTTATCAATCACAACTTTGCTTTAATTTTAACTTGATAGTAGCAAAAACATCCAGTAACTTTTGCTCGTTTGCCTAATTAAGGATGCTATAAAAAGAAAAAGACGGGCTTCTTGCAGCTTCCAGATCAATTGATGACGCAAATAATTTTCAAAGTTTAAAGAAATTCTCAAACAGCAAGATCATTTCAGCAGTAAATATGATGAACCTCAGGATCTAAATCACACATTAATTCACCGGTTTGCTCCAAACTGCAGATGAATAATCTCTAACCAGGAAAACACAAATTAAAAGATGGATTTCCAAACATTTTCAGTTCATGATTGTACAACTGAAATGAATTATGAAGTTATTTTAAGGCTTCTTAGACGTCGTGACCAGAAATCCCAACAACTGTTGAGATCCTCGAACATTTAGATCATGATTGTTAACTTCTCTAATGACTGTAGTTTTCTTAATTTTCCTCTAACTTGAATATTATTACTCCATCTTTCACTGGAGTAGAGTAGTGGATAATGTGAACTCTCATTTCTCATTTACAACCATATTTTTACATTATTTTTTATCTGTCTACCTTTTAAAACAAAACTTGCAATATTTAGAAAAAATAAAGTAAAAAATTATGAAACTGTTCTGAAATACTGTAAGAAATCAGATTTTTGGGGTTGATACTCGACGACAAATTGCTTTAGAAGGCTCATAATGTAAAGCTAAGATTTCACAAACTATTGAAATGTTGAATAAAATAAAAATATGATCAAAGTTTTGGCGCTCATCCAGTGACCCGCCGTGTTTTTGAGTTAAAATCTTTTAAATATCACTTGATAATTATGTGTTACTGGAAGATTAAACTATAAAGTCTTAAAAAATGCAGACATTTAAAAAAAACTTAAATAAATAAGCAATGTTAAGCCACAACAAAGCCTGGAGGCCCGCCAGGCTTATAACACACTGGGGGGAAACCCTGTGTGATGCAAATTAAATTTAAGACATTTTGAAACCTAATAAAAGACCATCATTATTAACATTTAAACACAAAAGATCACTAATTAACTTCTTAAATAAAAATAACTTAAACAACAAAGTTACATTTGTGTAAAATTAAGTTATGATTTTATGAATTCAGTGTTTTTGTCACCAAACTTTGCCTTCTTACGGTAAACATCACTTATGATGTGTTTAATGAGCCAAACCTCATTAAAAATCTCTTTTGAGTAAGTAGGAATATTTTTATGCGTAATTTCCTAACATTAAATCTGTTTAAGCAGTAAAGTGGCTTTTGAAAGTAAAATCAATAAATCAACAAAGACAAATTTATGACGTGATTTCAGGAGGAGGAACTCACCACAGTGAGGTTGTTGTTCATCGGCTGGAAGGTGCAGCAGAGCAACTCGCTCGACTCCGGGTCTCTGACCTCCCGAATGCACCGACCGTCCTCCGTGTTCCAGATCCGCAGCGTCCCGTCCAGCGACGTCGACACGATGATGTCGTTGCTTAGAGACCAGGCGAAGTCCGTGACGGGGCCGCCGTGACCCTTCAGGGTCAGCTTCACGCTCGGAGGAGGCGGCGACAGCGCCATGATGGACAGGGTGCCGTCCAACGAGCAGCAGGCCAGGAGCTGCTTGTCGTCATTCGCAAACTGCAACCGTGGGACTTCGATAAAGCAGGAAAAAAATAAAAAAAACCCAAGTGAAAATGATGTTTGTATGAACGATTTAGCATGTTTAGAGGTTGATTTACGCACCAGCAGAGTCAACGTGTTGGTCAAATATGTGGTGCATCCCAGCAAAGGCGTAGTTTTCACTCAGGGTTGTGTCACCTGCCATGGCACGGCTTGCCTCTGCCACCGAGGTGGGCACCAAGCTGCCCGGGGGCCTGGGGCAAAACCGTGTAAAACATTAAAAATGGTGTATAAACGGTATTATCGACATTATATCTGGAAAAAAATAAAAAGAGTTCATTTCTGCCGATAAAATCTCAAAATTTTCCTATAAAAATAGTTTGAGAAGTCAAAAACTTGCTAGAAGAATTTCAGAAAATTTTAAATTAATCCCAGAAATTTCTGAGAATCTTGTACAATTTTAAATTTTTGGAAATTTCCAAGTTTGGAAAGTCAAAAATGTTCGACTTTTTGGTGGAAATGTAATCCTTTTTTCCCCCGTGAACAATTTTCTACTTTTCTAACTTGGAAATTTCCAAGACATTTTTCTCAAAAGCTTCTGAGATAAATCTCAAAATTTCTTAGTTTTTTTCTGTTTTTTGTTGCAAATTGTAAACTTTTCAAACTCAGAAATTTTCTCTTTTTTTTTTCCAAAAAAAGAACAAGAAATTCTAAAATTAATCTCAAACTTTCTGGGTTTTGGGTAGGAATTTACTCAGACAGATTAGACTAATTCTATTTGTTATGAACAAGTTATTGAAATAATCAACAAATTTAGTAATTGATTCCTTGAAGGAAAGGCCATTTGCCGAAAAAAAAAAAAAATCCAGCCATATCCAAAGCAATAATTAACCCAAAAAATATATGAACATTTCATATTTAATATAAAAGCATCTTTATCTGTAAATATGTTTTACCCAAAACTTCTCAAGTGGGATTTTTATACGTTTCTCAGACCCAAATTCTCCAGAGGACTGCAACATTGTGACATTTTGGAAAATAAAACGTTTCTTTTGTTATTCAAAAATAAAATGATTTCTTAATGTATTTGTAATATTGTAAAGAAAAGGCTCAAGTAGTTAATGGAAAATCTGCAGAATGTGACGGTTTAATTGTTAGAATAATCAATGGATAATCGCTCGTTGCATCCCAGCACCGGCACCAGGAACAGGTAGTGGCTGTTCTTCTTGCCTCTCGTCGTAGACGGCTCTGTTCATCTGGGCCTGCAGCTGGTAGGAGCCTCGGCTGACGGACCGGCGGTGACCACGGGCCCCCTGAGCGCGGGGGTCCTCCTCAAAGTCCTGCAGACCAAACAGAACAGCAGCAGAGAGAGAATCTCAAAGGGATGAGTTAACCTGAAGACTGGAAAAAGTTCTTCAAATAACCATAAATCAGCTGTTAATAAATCACATATTTACAAATAGACAAATATATTTAATATATGGCAGGGCAATAAATCAAGTTTATCTTTACAAGAGTTAACTTGTGGAAAATATTGTTTTTCTTTCACTAAAGTACTCCTTGGTTGTGATGTCAGCACGCCCACGGCGGCCATCTTGTTTTACAAGCGTTCATCACAGATTCTATTAATTTGGACTTTAATTTAGGTCAATTTTATAGTGAAATATTAAGGCCAGGCAATATGTGTTAATTTTAATTATAAGAATAAAGTCATAATATTCAAGGTTTCCCAAAGAAACCTGCTAAGTCCGTTTCTCGGGGTACTTGGGGGTCATCCAGCTGCCCGCCATGTTTTTGAGGTAAAACATGTTTATAGTTGGCAGCAAATTTGAAAATATCACTTGATAGTTACACATTTTTGGAAGACGGGAAGATTAATACCTAAAAACCAACTATAAAGTCTTTAAAAAAGACAATCATTAAAAAAATTAAATCAAATTAAATAAATAATGGTAAGTCTGGTGGGGCCACAAGTAAAGCTTGGTGACCTGCCAGGCTTATGATACACTGAGGGAAACTTTGATATTACAAGAAAAACATCATAGAAATACAAGAATAAAGTCCTAATATTAGGAGAATAAAGTAGAAACTTTATGAGAACTACAACACAAAAACTAACAAAAAACTGAAAGAGGAACTCTGAGCATCTTCTGAAGTTATACTTTGGTTGACAGAAAAGGAAATGCTTCATCTTGTAACACATTAAATTATTATCAGTAATAAGGTCTGAAACAATTGTGCAAACAACTGAGTTTATTTTAAACTCCTCATGGACTGAAGTGGCCACATCAGATCGTGTTAACTACAGAAATTTAAGACGTTCTTCTGGTAAAATTATGTCTTAATTCTGCTAATATTATGATTATATTCTTGTAAATATACCAAAATATTTGTAGCCTGGCCCTCATATTCCATTGTACAACTTACAGAAGGAATAACAGAAACAAAAAAGTCACTTTTTGAAAATACTTTCTGTCATTTGCAATTTATTTTTTAAAAGTGAAAATCAGATCTGGTGAGAAAAAACAAATAAAAAGTTGATTTTATTTCTAAGGCATATCACCCAGCCCTAAAGTATGATCAAAATAAAACTACATCTTCTTATTAGCACCAGCCATTTCAACCAAGCTGCTCAGCTTAATGCACAGCAACCAATTTGCTGCATGGCTTTGACTTGTGTGTTTTAAATCCCATCTCCAACCACATTTCTCCCTATTCTCTCTTCCCTCCTGTCCCGTTTCATTGAGTCTGACCTCCATGCGGTCCAGCGTGGTACGGGAGCTACGCACGCTGCTGGCCCTGAAGCTGCTCTGCTCAGACAGCGGCCCGTAGCGCAGGGCCAACAGCTGACTGCGCAGCTTCAGGTACTGCCTGCGCAGCCCTGGCTCAAAGCCACACTTGGCGTTCTCTCTGAGCAGCTGGCTGCGTCGGCGGATGTACTGAGTTCGGAACTGTGGGAAGGTAGGCGTGCGGTAAGCATTATACCTGCAGAGGGAAAAGAGGCGACACGGGCGCAGATAATCGTAACTAAAAAAAATGACTCATTCACTTCCTGGTCGTCAGATGCGCGGCTGTGTCTTACCTTGCGTCCACTGCCAAAACCTGCTGCCAAACTGCTGCCATTCCACAATCAGTCCGGGTAGAGAGGAAGCCGCTGCTGGGGCAGAGTCCTGGGAACAAAAGCTCACATTTCAGGGCTAAAGCCAGTTATCGTTTTAATAATTTATTGACGACTAAATGCATTAAAAAAAATTTGCACATTCTACAAATTTTTTATTTCACCACTGACTCTTAATCTATAGAAATATTAGAAATACATTTATTTCAAATATATTTCTAATGTTTTATTTTTTAAAATAACAGCATAAGCTTTTTATTGCCTGAAGAGCAATAATTTAGCATTAATTTGGCAAACACTTGATTATTTGTAGCACAAGATGCATCATAAAAATACTTGCACATCAATACAGCGTAGGGCTGATCCATTAATTATTTTTATCAATAATAGGACAGCAAAAGTTTGTTTTTTGTTTTTTTACGTTTGTTCATTTAATTTGTAAAAAGCACTTTGAATTATCTTCTCCAAGGTAATGAAGTTATGTAAATTAACCTGCTTTGCTTCAAAAACAGATTTATATGATATTATGCGTAAAAATACCAAGAATTTCTGTTGATACAATAGATAAACAAACTCAGGATACAATATTTTTTTCATCATTGACGTAGATGGAACAGTGTTGGTAAAACAAAACCGTATCTGATTTACTAGATAAAGAATAAACTTTAAAATATTAAGCAGATTTACTTTAACTATCTGTTTACCAAATGTCAATTAATTTTGATATCTCAGGATATGTTTTTCTATCAGAAAGAATTTAAACATTAATTTTAGAATTTAAATATAATGTTTAATTTGAAAAATAATTTAAGATTGGTATCTTTATTCCAAGGCAGAACCTTTGTAGCTGTTTTTGACATCAACTTCTTGAATGAATAAAAACATTTTCATGTTAGGCAACTTACATTTACTGTAACTACTAAAATATTTTTAATTAATTAAGTATTTTTTGTGAGCTCCATCTTCTCACAGGTTGCAATGTAAATTGAGGTGCATAAAATAGATTCAAAAACAAAAAGGTGAATTAAAGGTGAATAAAATAAACTGTCACCTGTAAAAATGCTAATTATTTAATTAGTTATTTAACTAACTAATTATTTTTTACATAAAACTCTTCAGATAAAAAATAACACAGCAACTGTCAGTTGAATCAGGTGATAATGCAGAAGCAAAGGAAATACGATGCTATCACTATTTCAGTATCTCCCTTTGACAAGCGAATATAACAAGAAAAGCGTCATTTAAAATGCCAGATAAAGTCAGAAAAAGCGTCTTTATTGCATATTTTTCCAGCAATAGCCACAACAGAAGAGCATTTTGGCAGCAGCAAAGCTAACTAGCATCAGTTAGCAACTAGCAAGGAAGCTAGTACAACTTTACCACTGCTCTGGCAGAAAAATAAAGATTTATTTTTAACTATCTGACGCCAATCTGAAGACTGTATCACGTAAAAATGGTACACAACAGATAAATGTCATACCGTAGAGATATTCCAAAGACAGATGGTGAAATATGTTTAGAAACGGCTCACCTTCCTTAGCTTTTCTCCATCGCTTGTTCCTGTCAAGTCACGTGACCTGCGTGACCAACCCACTCTGGCTGATGTGGAATCTCCTGAATCCGACGAGATTAATATAAATTATTCTTTCCGCCGAGATTCACTGACACAGTTTAATTTGGGTATGGGAAAATGAGGTTTTTGCAACGGTACTTTAAACAATATGGCTTAAATTATTTACTGCAAATGTAGGCCTGTCACAATTAAAAATCTGTGCTGGACGATATATTGTCGCAGTAATTATTGAGACCAACGATAATACTGTTGTTTTGAGACGATTTTTTAGTAATACATTGCATCACCTTCTTTCACCCTTTCAGAAACCAATAACTTTAATTTTGTAAAGACAACTAATTAATTAATTATCCAAAATGAACAGCCCAAAACATAAATAAAATTTCAATAAATGCCACACACAACCACAAAACCATAAATAAAGTGGATTATGATGTCTCTGTAAACAAAATTTCCCTTCAAAAACTGCTGATCATAGAAATCATTGAGCTCATTTTAATTTATTATGCGATTAATTGATTTTTGTGTCAAACTCAAAGCCCTCCAATCCAGTCAAGTTTTTATGTGGCCTGTTATTTCCTTATTTCATCAATCAAATCAAACCACTTTTGTCCTGCAAATAGCTAAATTATATCAATGTGCTTTTTTGTTTTTCCTGATGTTTTATTTTGTAATTATGTTATTTAATAATTACAAAATCATCATTATTGTTTTGTTAAGTTATTTATATAACTTATGTTCATTTTGATATTTTAAATACCAAACGTTTCCACATAAGTTTGTATTTTGGAGTGTCTGATTATGTAATTTTTGGCGCTTTCATCAGTACAGCTTGAAAGACAAGTATTTTACCAAATATTTTTTACTCTTAATGTTTTGGACAGCTACTTTTTACTTTTTCTTGAGTAAAATATGTTAAAGTAGTGCTAATCTTTCAATTTTTGGATACTCTAGTCTACGCCAACAAAACTTCATATACAGTACAATCCAGTACAATTCTGATAGCATTAGAAGTACTTTTATATGTCAGACCGCACTTGATTCAGTTCGGTGGAATAAAATATAATTTACCACAATGGGAATCCTTACTTGCCTCAAACAAAGGGTGAGCGCCCAGTTCCAGTAAGTTCACAATGGCGATTTTAGGAGGTTTCGCCTGGCTCAGCAAAGACCCGCAGAGCCGGGGGACACGCTGCTCAGCTGACCGCGCTCTTTGCTTGTTCTCGCTGCTCTTTCTCGAAGGGGCCCCAGTGACGGAGCCATTCACAAGCACGGCCCATAAATGGCCGACTCGGGCAGCACATTAAGCAGTGCGTTTCCCCTCCAAATAAAAAACACAAAAGAGCAAAGACTCTGGAGAACAGCCAACATGCCAGGAACGAAAGGTGAGCAATACGGACCGCGATAATTTTGGAAAATAGTTTATTATTATTGTTGTTATTATTATTATTTGAACACTAAATCAAAGCTAAAATTAAATAAACTTTAGCTGTATTGTACATTTTGTTAATCACATCTTGTAATTTAACCACATCCAGGTAATAAGTCGGACAAGAAGTCAGCTACCAAGGTAAATACTCACTTTTATATTTCAATTAATCAGTTTTACTGTATAGACACAGGGGTGGGCGATATGAACTTAAAGACTTATTGTGATATTTTGCAGTACTTTTGTGATAACGATAAAAGTGACAATTAAAACTATTTATTAAATATTCTTCAGGGAACTGCATGTGTCACAGCAATTATAGCCCCACAAACACAAACAATGCTCTTGAAAAAACATTCCCATTCATAACTTCCTCCTTTATTACACTAGTCACATAAAGAAGTGTTCATTTTATTACTAACCTGCACATAGTTAGTAATATTTTCGAATTTATTGGCATTTATTGAGGCTTTTATTGAACAAACAGTGGAGAAAATGGTGAAATTATCAATCCTGACAAAACAGAGTGTTTTAGGGTTTTTCAAACAGAGGGCCACTAAAAAAGCTGCTTAGGGCCCCAAAAAGGCTCTGACCGGCCCTGCGCAACATTCAAAATGAAAATATTTAACATTTTTTATGATTTTTACTTGAGTTTTAATTTTACAGCAACCTCAGAGTCCTAAAGAACAGCCGAAAAAAGGTGATCAGAAAGGAGATGATAACAAGAAGCAAGGAGGTAAGCATTTACCAAAATCCAGACGATGACGTAAACGACTTTGTAGTACAGGAAGTAGTAAAGCCCGCTGTGTTCCCAGTGAAGGTATCTGTCTCCGTTTTGTCCCCTCGCAGGACAGCCGAAGGGAGAGAAGCAATAACTTCCAGGCGTTTGTGAAGATGGCTTTGGAGACGCTGCTGGGGTCCTGTCGTCGTAAACATGGGGGTCCTCAGGGGAGACGGGGCTGAGCCAACCTTCCCTTCTCAAGCCGCTGTGCAGCCCTGCAATACAACATCTGCTTTCCCCCACAGAGAGGCACAAGGCAGACCTGATTTCCATCCATCACCATCTGCTCCTCTCAGCCTGTCTAACCCAAACTCTTCCTCACTGGATGTGAAGAAACAGACTGGATCAGACTAATTCCTCCTTTATGCAAATAGTTCATCCATTCTTTTTGTAAATACTATTTCAAATAAAGAATATTTATTACACCCGGCTGATATAGTGATTTAACATCTTAGTAAATGACTCCTTTATTGTATGGTTGAGACAATTAATCAAATTAATCGATTGTTGAAATAATCATCAGGTAATTTAATAAACGATTAATCGCTACTTCAAGTAACAGACTTAAAATTAACATTATAAGAGCAGTAATTATGTTACTGTATGCGTTTTAGATATTTAGGGACAAAACACAATTACAGTTTTAATTAAGTCAAAACTGCATATATAGTTTGAATAAATTGATTTGAATAAATTATTATTATTATTATTTGTTACTCCTGTAAGGTTAAAATTAATAGCCATGATAGACCTAGTATAATGTACTAGTTACATACATTAGCATACATTATACATTTTTATTGAAAAAATATAGATTTAAATTGAGTTTGTAAACTTTTCCCACAGTAAATTTTAAGCACTTTCAATGTACGTTTTCAAACTTTTCCAGCACACACACTGGAAGCAAAAACAATACGAGTAAAGAAGACTGTTCCAATTCACTATTATATGTTGTAATTTATTACTGTTATTAATATCTGGTCTTAGCATTCTACATTGTACAGCAGGGACAAGGTAAACTAAAACTCGAGCAGAAATGATTAATTGGATTAATCGTGACAAATCAAATCATTAATCATTGGCTAATTTTGTAATCGATTAATTATTAACTGAGGTATTCAAACTCAAAAATTATTACAATAGCAGTAATACAGAGTCAGACGAAACTGCATATATGATTTCAATAAATAAACTATATCTCGAAAAAGATTTCTACATTTAAACTGGGTTTGTAAACTTTTCCCAAGGTAAAAATCAAGCACTTTTCAAGCATTTTCAAGGTAAGTTTTAAACTTTTCCAGCAATGTAAATAAAAACAATACAAGTGAACTAAATAAGACAGTTTTAATTTAATACTATTGCTCTATTTTATTTATTCCTCTTAATAATATCTGGTCAAACCAACTTTATCGTAAGTGTTCCGAAAATCTGACCAATCACTTTAACGTTTTCGCCATTTTTTCCTTTTCTGACCAATCACTGCGACTCGGCCGAATGTTGACCAATCCCCTTGGCTCGTTTTTATTTAACTTCCTGTTTTACGACTTACGGTTGTTCGCAAGGTTACTAATGTTGTTACCAATTTTACTGTATATCCCTTGTTAGCTGATGCCCGGAATAATAATGATAAAGTTAATTATTTTTTTGTAAGCTTTACTTTTACAATTGCAAAAGTAAAGCTTAAAAATCGCTGTTGTTTGAAAAAGATGCTGCTTAATCAGTCGTTTTAAGCCGCAACAATCAAGCAAACATCGGTAAATTGCTGCTCCGTGGTTAAAAATCCTCTTTTCAGATCAATTTAAAGAAATCTTTAAATAATTTTAAAATGTCCGACAGGGAGGACATTTCTGAATTAAATTAATAAAGTAATGAGATATTTCTAACAGTGTTGTTTCTGTAGGTAAACATTTGTGGTGCCATCATGTCACCTGCTGGTTTTGCTTTTTTCATATCAAGACCAAAATCAGAGCAGATATAACAATGAGATGTTTTTTTTTCTCTGCTGAGAAGCTTCATCGATATGCTGACTTAATTTTCCAGCTGGATCAATGTCCACATCAGTGTTATAAAATTTGCCTTTAGTCTTATCTTACACTTTTGGAAAATACATTTTCAGAAGAATCCAAATTAAATATATAGTTTGTATTTTAACAATCTGTGTTTGAATCCATTTTGAATTGTAGTATCAAAATTAAATAAATTTTCAGTGAGATTCTACTTTATTGAGATTCACTAAATCAAAACAAGGACTGCATCTTGACGTTTCATGTAAAATTTTATAAAAATATCACAGGTATGCCGTTGGGTTTTACATATTTTGGGACAAAACACAAATATAAAGCAAATATAAGGTATTTACAGTGGTTATTATACTGAGTGGCACTACAGCAGAAACTTGGCACGTCAACAAAAGGTCATATCTAACACCAAATCTTCATTTTCTGATGCACACACTCATACTCTTTCATCAGGTGGTAAATCATTACAAGCACCTATTAAGTAAAAATTGGTGTAGAATAATGAATAATTTTATTTTAGTTTACACAAAGCTGAAAGAGAATTTTTGTTAATACATCTCAAATACCCTGATTCTTAAGTTATAATATATAGAAGGAAGAGGAGAAAAAAAAAAATCAAAATCACATTTTTAAGGACATAATTCAAGTCAGACCAAAAAAAAAAAAAAAAAGAAAGAAAAAAAACACCATCAGGATACTACACTGGTAAAAAAAAATCTGATTGAATCATCTAAAACCGTTAATATATCTAAAAATCACAAAATTAGTTAGTGGTAAAAATGCAGTCTAGTAATTATATGTGCTTGTTGAATTCAGTAAATAAAGTCTTTGTTGGTTCCTAGGAGGAGAAAGAGACGTGCGCTGCTTTTCCTGTGTTCTTGTAGTTTAAATTGGAAGCAGCTCCACACAATTGACTGGTTACAGCTGCCAGAGTGTCTGGCTGTCTCCTTTAGCCATGATCCACCTGCCCACCAGGGTTCATAAAAAATTCAATTCTGTGGGTTTTGATTTGTCTTCCTGACAGAACCGCAAACAAGCAGCCACAACGCAGGCTGGCTGGGAGAAATTTAAAAAATATATCACAGAGAGACAGGAAACTGCATTATTGATTCTGGACATTTAATTAGATTTGTTGAGGACAGAAGACTAGGGAATGTCTTGAAACGTCTCACATTTGTCACATTGCAAATGTGACAAATGTGAGACTTCATTCTAATTATGAAGTGGAAGGAAAATATTTAACAAAGACCCAAAAACAAGTTTATTTTATTCTGTTTTGTGTCGTTTCTGTGAATAATTTAGGCGTTTGTTACAAAACATTAATGAATAATCAGCATTATGAAACATGGTGGTGGTGGCAGCAGCATGCTGGGGGGATGCATCGGTCAGAATTAATGGGAAAAAATATGTAGAGCAAATCCTTTTCAATGATTTTCCAGGTAAGTTTTTAAACTTTCCCAGCACCAAACGTTGGATATAAAAACACCACAAATGAACAAAATGAATTTCAATTTATTATTATATAATCTATCCCTACTTCACTTTATTACAATAAACAATATAAACTAAAATATAACTATATTTTATGTTTTGAAGTGTCTCCCTCAGCTTCAGCTCTTACACCTGGCAGGTCTAAGACTAAAACACTAATTTAACAAAAAATTAAATAAAATTAAGTCCACAAATTTCAAGAATTTTATTTAATATTTAAAATATGAGCCAGCTTTTATTTTTAGACATGGAGCAATTGGTAATAAAAAAAATCTTCATTACATTGGAACAATTCAAACAAACAAATCATGTTATGGTAAATTTCCTGCTCAAACTAAATGCTTAAAACACCATATATAAAGAAAATTTAAAAAATAAAATCTCTAAAAATGTTCTTGCTAAGCTTTCTGCTACTCAGCAACTAGAAATAATTTGGGTAATTCTCTAAACGAGATACGTTTATTCTGATTTCACTTACCTCAGTCTGAAAAAACACGTCTTTTTGTTAGGTATATAAAATATCTAGTTTTAGCTGTTAATAATGGTTAAACTTGCCAAATTTAGGCTTTTAATCAAACATTAGATTTTACTTTATTAGAAAACTGTGCAGTTTGCATATCTAACATTTTCCAAACCATAACTAAAATGTAAGAATTTTCTAGGATATTAAACGACTGGGTGAACCCTTGGATCAAATCATACAAATATTCTAGAATGTCCTAGTTAAAGTCCAAATTTAAAGCTGTTCTCTGATTTAGATCGAGCTATTTTGCAAATAAGAACGAACAAAAACTTAATTTGATGCAAACCAAATTGACTTGCAGCTGAAATTACATCCCAAATTTTTCTTTCACTTCATAATTCTGCCCTTCTTTATCTTGGGATAAGACGTAAAATCCCACTAAATGTGAAAAGTTTTACGAGGCTTTGCGTGACCAGGAAACAGTTGACATGGTGGGCTGTGGCCACCAGGGGACGTCTGCCTCACGCGCACCGTCACGTGTCCGCCATGCTGATAGTTATTGATTGTGAGTCACAGTGAGACAGAGGTAAACGCTGCCACAACAGGAGGCCATGATGACTGAGCCTCAGATAAAAAAAAAAAAAGAATGTGAAACAGACAAAAGGGAGAGAAAAAAAGGCGCTGCGGTCTGTCTTTTTCTTTTCACGGTTATCAAAACCAGTCCCCAGAAGGTTAGAATATCATTCCCCGACCCAAATACAGCACAACCTGAAAACTGCAAGTCTGATGCAGGATGAAGTCACAGTACAGAAAAGTGGAAAAACCTGCTTCTCGTTATTGCTTCTCTCTTCTTCTAGTTGCTTCACTAGTTGTTAGAGAATGAGGCGGTATAGAATCCAGCACCCGAACGTGGCCCAGTGGCTCGCCCAGCTCAGTTCAGACCACTTCTGGATGGTGTGGTGGGTGATCTCGTCCTGCAGGAGGCGATGACATAAATCACGCGTCATAGACTACGTTCACACTGCAGCCTGACGTGACCCAATTCCGATTTTTTTGTCAAATCGGATTGTTTTTGGCGTGCTCGTTCACACTTCCGACTTGTATGTTATCTCCAGCGTGTACTGTAAACAACCTGAAAGTGTCCCGCATGCGCAGTAGAGGGCGCAATAACGTCACACATAGAGCGTGCTCAGTGTTTTGCCAACCGCCATAAAGAAGAAGACGAAGAAAAGTGCTCAGAGTTTGCGGAAGTAAAATTGGATGCTAACAATGGAGCATAGCTTACTATTTTAAAGTTATTGTCCGACCGGAAACAGCATATTAACAACTTAATCCTCACTATCGTCCGCCATGCTTGTTTTTCTTCCCGCTTGCGAGCATCAGGGCGCAGAATAGTGACGTTTGTCGAGTATCAATGACGTTCCGTTCGGCCGGAGGCGACCAGACCGTTAAGATTCTGGTTACATTTGAAAGATCTGATATTTATCGGATATCCAAGTAGCCCGGGTCCAATTCGAAAAAGACTGTCATGAAAAAAAATCGGAATTGGGTCAATTAAGGCTGCAGTGTAAACGCAGCTTAAAGCTACGTAGCATTCCTCTATAAATATTTTACAAATGTAAAGTATTTACATTTGTAAAGTATTTATTTACAGAGCTGTATAAATAGAGCCACCGAAGATCTTTAAAAAGATGCGCGCGCCGACTCAAACATGTCACCGTCCTTCTCTAAAAGGAGAAGCGAAAGATTTTCACTGATGTTGGTGTGAGATTTCCGCAAAAATCAAATTAAAGTTAGGCTAATGCCGTTTCATACACAGGTCCACTACAAATGTAGGCGTGTGGACCCGGACCCTTTCTGCATTTGGCTGGTTTTATTCAAAATTAGGCTGTGACGAATGGATGGTTTCTCATTTTATTCTGACAAGAACAAAAAGAAAACAACTATGACATGGGCGGCCGCTCCAAGTCCTATACAAAGCTAAAGTTAATTCCTGCTACTTTACAATTGTTAGTTAACTTAGACATTCACTTAAAGGAATGGATTTAAATATTACAATTGTAAGAATGAAAATTGGAGTTATGAAAACGTAAAATGTTTTATTTTGAAAGGCTCCCCGGATGGGGGAGAAGAGCGAACGTTCGGTAACAGCGGATTGAGTAGCGGAAAAGAAATTAAATGTTCGACACTGAGAAAGAGCTCCATTGTTTCTTTGGATTATTCTACAAAGGAGAATCACAGTATCTGGACACCCACGAGTGTCCAAAACCAACCTAATAAATATAAACTGGATGTATTTAGATAAAAAAATTATAAACGACACCCACCTCTCTCCAGCAGGACAAAATAAAAGAGGTGCAAACAATTTAACAATACCACAGAAGAAGAAATAAAGCTAATGTGCTCCCGATCTTAAAGTCAAAGTGCGTTTTACTTTTATTAGAGTAATTTTATTATGAAGTATCACTACTTTCTTGAGAACCATTTCTGGATTTTCTACCCACTGAATGAAAAATAAACAAAATTCACCAGGTGCAGACACACCTGCAGTTTATATTGAAAGATTTATTATTATTTTTGCCTGATTTTATTATTTATTGTCATTTTTATAAATTATTGTCATTTTTGTCCTTAAAATACCAAAAATTTCAACTCGACTTTACATTCTGCTCCAAGTGATGATGTAATTTCTAAATATTAAATGATTAATTTGATCGGTTGCTCAGTACTCGAGTAGACTTTTTATTAAATACTTTTTTACTCTTTCTTGAGCCATTTCCTGAATGTCATCTTTTTACTTTTACTTGAGTAAAAATATGTTGAAGTAGTGCTACTCTTACTTGAGTACAATTTCTGGGTGCTCTGCCCACTTCTGACAGTTTTAGAGGAAAACACAAAAAAGGTTAAATCACAGATTCACATCACCTGCAGCGCAGCAGTGTCTGTTTAGCTGTTTATTAAACTAAATTTTCTCTGTTTCTTTCACTTCAGATGCTGTTTTACTGCAGCAAAATGTGCATTTCCTCAGTGGAGCAGCAGTCTCTCATCTCACCTCATTCTCCTCCATGTAGTCCACGCTGGAGTTGAACACAGAGCCCAGATATGTCAAGTGAAGCATTGCCAAAGCAGAAAATGCTATGTTAATCATATACACCCACAGCTTCTGCAAACAGAGAAAGCATTATGGTAGGCAACTCTGGATCTCATGCAGCCTTGACTGGATGTGTTATTTTAAAGTATGTGATCCATAATAACATAACTTAGTCTGCATAAGCTAACGAATGTAATTACAGAAAGAAATGCAGCATATATATGGCAGCATCTTGAAATAAATATTTATTTCCAAACTAAAGTATGTTATCTTTAAGAATGTTTTTGCTGGGAAACATTTCAGTAAATTACTGAAATAATCAAGAACAGCAACAAATTACTGTATTTTCACTCCAGCACTCCATGTAGGCATTACAATATGACATTCATGCTTGTTTAGTCACACATCAAGAGTAAGATCTCATGTTTCCAAATGTGATAGTCTGGTATTGTTAAGTGTTGCTCGACAATCAATGCAGCAACAACAAACGAGCGATTTCATTGTTATATTTCTGAATACAGTGAAGGGAAAAGCAGATCTAAAAAAACGACAACAAATTAATTTGATGTTCGGTTAAAACAAAAACCTGACGATTGAAACTTGTGCTCTTCTTTGGTTCAGCATAACTGTGGTTTAAACAGGCATTGAAAAAGTAGCTAAAACAGACAATTTAACAAGTAAAATTTAAAGCTTCAGAAAATTAAATGAACTTTACGAGGATCTACACAGAAGTTTTACAAAAAACTCTGAGGTTTTACCCAACTGATGGTGCCTGTTACGAAGATGTTTTGCTTCGATGATGAATATGGGTATCTGAGGTTTTGGTTTTTTTTGGTTGACTTTGGGGAGCTGAGATGTGAGTTTGTTTTCTAGTTATATTTTTAATTAATTTATTTTCTTCTAGTTGAAGAGCAACAAAAAATATGAACACATAACGCCGCATTGCAAACGATTTACCTTTTTGTTTTGGTGACTGCAGTTTGGCTGACATTTCCTAGAAAGCACGCACGCGTTAAATATGGCGGCAAGCCTCTTCCGAAAAACTGAAATAAAACAGAGTCAATGCCTCAGAAAAAATAAACAAATGACAGACTCTCTTCAGACATGCATTGAACGGAAGCAGTTCAATACTTCCTGTAAATGGAAATGTTTTCACGTGGAGAAGACGAACCATTAGTTCGGCTCTTACCGTGCTCCACGTACGTAATGAACCCCAGAGATATCAGAACTGCACCCAGATGGAAGCTTAGACCCTGAAATATACAAAGACTTCAACAATCTTGTTGACACAAAGACGTTTAAAATAAGATAAAGTTATATAAACTCACATGTAAGAGGGCACTGGCGATGTACGTCACCATGACGGCAGTGAACGTCCCGAATTTAACGGCACTCTTGAAAACATCTGAGAGAAGAATACAAGACACCCGACCCAAATATCCAGAGGTTAAGTTTATGTGGTCCAACATTAAATACAAACATCTAAAAAAACATTATGGAGGCAGGATCTGAATATGAAGCCTGAAAATAAAATAAAAAACATACTCTATAAGAAAGAAGAGAGAAAAAAGGAGAAAAGAAGGAAAGGATGAAAGTAAGAACAGATGAACAAACAAAAGATAGCAAGGCAGAAAGAAAGGAAGGATGAAAGAAAGAAAAAGTACGGTAAAGAAAGGAAGAAAAAGAGAGAAAGAACTAAAATATAGAAGAACAAACAAGAGAAATGACAAAAGAAAAAATGACAAAAATGACTAAAGGTTAAAGAATTAACTAAAAAGACAACAGAATTGAAAAAAGAAAGAAAAGACACAAAAAGAAGCAAGGAAAAAAGAAAGCAAGGAAGAATAAAGAACAAAAAGAAAAAAAGAAGAGAAAGAATGAAATAAAGAGCTAAGAAACAAACAACAGAAGCAATAAAAGAAAAAGGATAAGACAGAAAGGAAAAAAGAAAGAACAAACTAGAGAAGGGACAAAAGAAAGAAAACAAAATATAGATATGAGTGAAATTCCTATATTCATTTCTATTTCCATAATTATTGAGACCTTTAAAACTGAACATTTCCTGACTGCATAGGTGACCTCATATTAACATGAATCAGTCCAGCTGACAGCCACTCACATGTGTACAGAAAGCGGGACATGGGCACGTTCCACCACGTCGCCACCTCCACCATGGAGCGGGGAAACTCCACATGGAGCGGCTGGGACACGCTCAGATCCCTGCAACGCAAAACGGAAACCCGCTGGAGTTTGACAGGAATTAAGTAAAACAGATGGATGCTTTTTTTCTTGTCTTAAATGGAAACAATTAGGGTAAATTCACATTTTGCACATTTTCTATCCTTTTCGGTCCATTTGGTTTTCTACTGCTTTTAAAAACAACCCAACTGCTCGACATTTCTTGGCAATAAGTTGATGTTTTTTGGTTTCTGAAAAATTAATCGCTTCAAAATCCTCAAGTCACAATCTTTGGGCAGTGCCCCGTTACCTAGCAACCCCAGCCAAGCTCAGATCTGTTACCTAGCAACTCAAGTGGCGTTCCAGCACATTTGACCAGCTGGTTTTACCTCTGTATGTGCTGTACAATGGCTGCCGGAAAAGACAAATGTTTTGTTGGTTGTCCAGGAGGCTCTATTAATGCTTTTCAAAGACGTACGGTTGAATAATTGCACATCTGTCTTCAGTCATTTTCTCATGCGAGTGTAAACGTAGAGTAGGGGGGTCGTGGCCAGAAGCAAGTTGTATGGATTTAAAGTGACTAGATGCCCTAAAACAGCTCAAAATAGGCAGAACTGAGCAGACTAAAATCTTTTTACCCAATAATGATTTTGTGGAACAAATGTAATGAACATGTACTGTAAGGCCCTAACCTAACCTGTTCAAGCACAAATAACAGGTCAAATTTAAAGGAGGTGAATGATTTCTCACCATTTGAGGTTCTCTTTCTCCTCCGTAAAACCTGCCCCGGCGAGAGTCGCAGTAGTTTCGCTCAGGTAGCCGACAAAGTAATTGCTGAAGTGGAAAGACATTGTGTTCTCATATGCCAGCAGCCACCTAACGCAAACCAGGAACATATAGATGGTTGTTATGATCCAATTACAGCTAAAGTCCAACTTTACTGACTATGCAACAGGAATAAACAACATACTTTGCCAGTGAGCCTCTGGGAGAGCATGAGGAAACAGAAAACAAGATTACATTGTCTTTTCGTGCGATGATTCTAGGTGATGAAATGGAAAATAGGAAACCCTGGTGCACATGAAGGACGGTAACAACCGGTTAACAGAACCACCATGCAACTAAATCATCTACAATGATGAGACTGACCAGGAGAGCTTTGGACCATTACTCACCTGATCTTCCTCCTCTTTTTGCTGTAAACACAACAGGCGACACTAGCATTAACTCATAGAAAACTTAGGCTATAACTCATTTAAACGTAGCTCTGTGTGTCACTCGCCTTCGTAGGAGCTTGTCTCCATAGATGGGGATAAAGTAGGGAAAGAGGTAGGGAGCCACGCAGTTGGAAACGACAAGGCAGATCTGGCTCTTCACCCAGCTAAGAGACACTTTTAAAATCCATCCTAAACTCTGTGAAGAAGAAACCAGTTAAAGCTGACTTTAACTTGGTACGTTTTGTCCAGGCTAAAAAAATAATAATGCACCAATTCACTCTTTTCTATTGAAGATTTTTTTTTTTGCCATTAGACCAACAGAAAGTGTCTTTTAATTTTGAAATTTGGTAGAGTATTTCTAACAAAACATCTTAATATATTCTACCTGAAATAAAATCATTAGTCTCTTAACAGACTTATTGTTGTTCATCCTAATAAAAAGAGAGTTGCTGTTTTGGTAAAAGTGACTGACAAAACCAACAATAAGTCAACGCAACAACATTTTGAGTTATTTAGATTCAAAAAGTCTGGACTGTAATCTTTGTTTTCTTTCAGCCCAACGTAAATAATTATTTTATGTGTTGCAGATGCAGTTAGTCAGCATGGGGCGCAGTGCAGCCACAGGTCAGAACAACCCAGATCTGTGTGCTGGTGCCATGCTATGTGTTGTCAGAGTCGTCACATGTAACTAGTTACATTTACTTGAGTAACTATTTTGAAAAACATTTACTTTTATTAGTATTTTACTACGCTATACTTTTTACTTTTGCTTGGGTAATTTTATTATGAAGTATTTCTACTCTTACTTGAGTAAAAATTCTGGATTTTCAACCCACTGAATGAAAAACCAACATGCTTTAATCAAAACTTCACCAGACAGACTTGTGGTTTTTGTTGAAGTTTTCTAAGTTTTTTTTATTGAAAGCAGCAGATTTGAAAAAAAGTATTTTGTTTGATTTAGTTATTTTTTTTTTTTATAAATTATTGTCATTTTTGTCCTTAAAATACCAAATTTCCACTTAAATTTATATTTTGATCCATCTGGTGATGTAGTTTTTAAACATAAAATGATCGATAAGTTGATCAGTTACTCAGTACCTCAGCAGACTTTTTACTAAATACTTTTTACTCTACCTTGAATAATTTCTCGGACGGTTACTTTTAACTTTTACTTGAATAAAAATACATTGAAGTAGTGCTACTCTTACTTGAGTACCATTTATTGAGCACTCTACCCACCATAATAGTGTCTAAAAACAAAATTTCAGAAACTCACACCTATAAGCTAACTGTGTGTGAAAATCTCTAAATATTTTCCAACACTTAAGGCTTACTGCCTCAAACTTACCAACTTACGTCCTTCTAGAGCTTCTTTGTAGCTGTTGAAGCTGATCCAGGGCCCAAAGATGACGGTGCCCACAAAGTAAATGTAGCCCATGAACTCGATGGGTGAGGGAACATTGGTCACAACTCCTCTGTCCAGATCAAAAGCCAAGGAGATAGCTTTCATGGCCACCACCATCTGTGAACCTACACAGATTACAAATTACAACTGTAACATTTTCGCTCGTTAGCAAGATAAACAGACTCTGCATTACCTCTCATTTTGTGCCAGTTGGTGGTATCCATCATGTGCAGCTCCCTGATCAAGGTAGATAAAAATACTAACATTTTAATGTTTGTCCACATTGTGAAAACACAAAATCTTACCACATACTAAGTATTTTTGGTCTCATTTCTAGTGCAAATATCTTAGTTCACTTGAAATAAGACAAAAGTAACTTATAAGTGACATTTCACAAAGACATAGGTGCTTGTTTTAAATCAATAATTCTTAAATACTCATCCATCCATCCATTTTCTTCTGCTTATCCAGGGTCCAGCTTCAGAAGGGAGGCCCAGACTTCCCTCTCCCCAGCCACTTTTTCCAGCTCCTCTGGAGGTTCCAAGGCCAGCCGAGAGACATCGTCCCTCCAGCATGTCCTGGGTCTTCCCCCGGGCCTCCTCCCGGTGGGACCTGAACGTCTCACCAGGGAGGCGTCCAGGAGGCATCCTGACCAGATGCCCGAGCCTCAACTGGCCCCTCTCGACGTGAAGGAGCAGCAGCTCTACTCTGAGTCTTAAATATTCATGAAAAAGTAATAGTTCCATTGGCAGATTATTCCACTTATAACATGGGAAAAATGTCTTCTTATAAGTGAAATTATCTACCAATAGAACTAGTACTTTTTATCAATATTACAGAGTTATTTGCTTAAAACATGCTCCTATATCTTACTGAAAAGTTAGATTGTTTTGTCTTATTTCAAGTTTACTAAGATATTTGTTTGTGCGGCGGTGTAACTTCTGTTAAGTCCCATCAAACGCCACTTTATGTGAAAAACAAATATTTCAGGCATCCGAAAACGACATTTTTACCCAAGAAGCAGGTAGATGAGAACCGTTATAGACAGAAAGGTTCCTCGGATGGTCGAATGGCGGCACAGGAAGAGAAAGAGGTAGCAAAGCAGGCTGAGAAGGACGACCCAGATCATGTGGAGCTCAAAGAACAGGTACAGCGTGTAGAAACCTCCCGCCACCGTGCACAGGTGCTTCACGAAGGAAGGGAGACCTGATAAAGTAAGTTTTAAAACCGATTTACAAGATAGCAACTTAAAAGGGTAAACAGCACCAAAACGACTGACGTTCACATTGTAGCCTGAAGTGACCCTATTACGATTTTCTTTGTCAAATCGGATTTTTTTTGCGTGTGAACTGCAAACGACCTGAAAGTGACCTGCATGCGCAGTAGAGGACGCAATAACGTCACACATACAGAGCGTGCTCGGTGTTTTGCCAGCCGCCATAAAGAAGAAGACGAAGAAGAAGAAGGAGTGCTCAGTGTGTGAAATGAAGAAAACATAGTGGATATTTACAGATTAAGGAAAGCATTATTTATTTATCTTTAGAATACAACATAAAAAAATGTAATGTAATGGATGTAAAGTAGTGTTGCTACACACTCGTGTACAGTAGGTGGCGGTATGCACCTTAAAGTTGCTTGCGATCTGCCATAATAGAAAAGAAGAAGTGCTCAGTGTTTGCGGAAGTAAAGATGGATGCTAACGATTTTGAAGTTGTTGTCCAACCAGAGCCAGCATATTAACAATTTAATCCTCATTATCGTCCGCCATGGTTGTTGTTTTAACTCCCGGTTCTGCGTATCGGGGCGCAGAGTAGTGACGTTGGTCGAGTATCAGTGACGACGTTCAGGTCGGCCGAACGCGACCTCACCGAGGTGATTCACCTGAGTGAAGTTGGCCCCCCCCACCACCTTCTTCAAATCAGACGAAATTTGTCTCAAAAGTTTGTGCTACTATCATTTTAAAGATATAAAGAAATTATTCTAGAGGTCCTCAAAGGTCAACCAGCCCCCCCACCTTCTTCAAATCAGACAAAATGGGTGTCAATTAACTCGACTACGTTTGTGCAGCAAAGATTTTCGTTTGTGCTGCTTCGGCTTTGAAGATATTGATGAAAGGTTAAAGGTCAAAAGGTCAGCCAACCCCCCCACATTTATGAAATCAAACAAAATATGTGTCAAAAGTTTGTGCAGCAAAGATTTTTATTTGTGCAGCTATCATTTTAAAGATATTAAGAAAAAAGTTCTAGGGGTCATCAGATGTCAACCAACCTGTTCAATTGAAATAAAACCAAGTTTGAATTGAATTTCTTCCAGGTTAAAATTAAAGTATTCATATTCATAGGTTAGCAACTTACAAAATGACAGCAGTACAAATGACAATTTTTGCTATACAAAAACATACAATTTTAATATATATATTTTAAATATAAAATATTTAATATATTTATATATTAAGTACCTCTGGAAAACATTTTTCTTTATATCTTTAGAATGATAGCGGAACAAACAAAAGTTTTTGCTGCACAAACGTTTGACACCAATTTCGTCTGTTTTGAAGAAGGTGGAGGGCAAACTTCACTCAGGTTTAGGATTCCTGAATCTAAGACCAGAATCAGGTCACATTTGAAAGGATTGGATATTGGTTGCCGTTCGCCAATAAAACACAAAAGAAGAAGAAGGAAAGATCGAATACGTATCGGATATCCAAGCAGACTGGGTGGCATTCGAAAAAGACCGTCATGAAAAGATCAGGTACAGGTCGCATTCAGGCACATAAATAAATAAATCAATCAATATATAAATAAAAATCGGAGTTGGGTCACTTCGAGCTGCAGTGTGGACGTAGCCAAAGCGCTCACCTAACATCCAGAGCAGGCGACACAGCAGGCAGATAACCAGCAGCTGCCATACTTGCTCCAGGCCTTGCTGAGCTGTAGGCAGCAGGCAGCCATGAGTGAGCTCCTGGAAAAACTTCTGCCGGCTGAACACTCCCATCTCTGGACTGGGGATGCAGATGGAAGCCAAACAACCTTGGTTTATGGAGCAGCTTGAAGAGTTATGCTGTAAAAGTTAAACCGTTTATTTGTTGTGTTTTCTTACTGAGACTATATAGTCATCATGCAGTATCATCATACTCATTACTGTCTCTTAAAAGTAACATGGTCACCTCTGTGTGTGCGCCATGCACACAGCAAACTAATTTACAAGAAACTTTTCAGCAAGAAAGATAACTTTATCCTTTTAAGTCAATCATTTATTAATATAGATATTTGAAACAAGACATTTTTCCCGTTTTGTAAGTTAAATTGGAAAAATGTCCACTGGCAGATTATTTCACTTAAAGCTTGTACTTTACATCAATATTTAGAATTATTGACTTAAACCAAGCTCCTACATTGTGCTGAAAAGTTACTTGTAAGTTAGTTTTGTCTTAATTTAAGTGTTCCAAGGTAATTATTTCACAAGAAACTAAACCAAAAATACTTAGTAAACTGTCAAATACAGAAAATGCCGACAATTAATAATTATTCCTTCATAATTTTGGCGCCCTCTCTAGCATGGCGCCCCTATGTCACACATTGTATTTCAGTTCCTCATCTTCTAAAATACTTTGATTTGTCTAAATATTGTTAATTCATTCATGTATTCAAGTACTTCTCTCTTTAATGACTGTTTTCCAATCTGTGCAAACAACTTTGCGTCACACTGGTTTGTTTGAAAAGTGCTCTACAATTAAAGTTTGATTAACCGATTATTGCGAACTGTGTGCATCCGAGTCACGCTGTATCTGCTTGTTGTGCTCAGTGTCAACACGTCCCACTCAAATCAAACCAAACGTGTGATAATCCATGCAGCAGCTCCAGAAAAATCTGGAATAGATGAAATTTCAGGTGCAACTGTTTTTGCTCGTTCTCATCTGATTATCAAAGTATGAAAAACACGTGAAAACTGCAAACCGATGAGGTGAAATCGGGTCTTGAGATCAGTGTGTTAACCGAATATGAATGATCATTAGGCGATATTCTGCAAGGCTTGCTCTCCGCAATGCAGTCCAGCAAAGGGATGCGTTGACTCACAGCTGCATTAATAAACAGCGCGGCTGATTCAATGTGCTGTGTTCGGCGTGCCATGCAGAAAATACGCCTTAAACGCCATGAAGCTGCTGCAGCCAGCAGGATTTCCAGCCTATCGTACCTGAGACTCGCTCCCCAGCCCCCAGCCCCAAACACAGCTTACTGGACGGCTCGGGAATGCCAGCTTGGTTTCCGGGGTAAGACTCACCCTCTCCGGGCAGAACCAGGAGGTTCCTCCTTGTGTCTTTATCGGGATGTTTTCTCTGCTGTCCGTCAAGCCTGCATGCAGCCGCTGCCGGATCCTTACTTCAGATGGTGCATATCTCCCATTGTCACAGCATCAGCACCACTGGTTTATCATGTATGAAGGCACGCGAGAACATGAGCCAACCAATCAGAGCTCTGAGTGCGTGGAACTGACGCGTAAAGCATCCAGTCGGAGGCGTCGGCCATTGTGACCGGCGCATCCGAACCAATGGGACGTGTACAGCGTGCAGATGGACTCAGGTGCACCTCTGGCTGATGGACACAGAAAGGCCCTCTGGGTTTTTAAGGTAGTTAATGAATGCGTTTGTTTCTTTAAATGTATTTGGGCCACTGTAGACAGAACAACAAATGAGGAGGAGTAAATTTTTGCCAAAAGAAATCAGAAAATTTGAGAACGATTTCAGAATTTTTTGACAAAAAAATTAAATTTCTGACCTCCAAAGGGCAAAAATTTGTTATAACAAAGCCAGAATTTTTAAAGATTAAGCTTATAAATTTTCTAGAAAAAAAACTTGGAAATATCAGAATTTCAAAAGTTGAAAATTTGCTGAAAGAAAAATACTCCAGAACTTTGGGATTACCCTGGGAAATTTTTGAGGAAAAAATAATTCCCAAATTTATAATATTAATATTAATCTGTAAAATGATTAACATGAATCATTTTACAGAAAAACACTTAGATATTTCTGAGTTTCAAAAATTTAAAATTTGCTAAAATAATACTCAGAAATTGTTAGATTAACCTCAAAAACTTTCAAGGAAAAAACATTTCTGACCTAAAAAAGTAAAAACTCAGAAGGTTTTCAAAGAAAAATCTTGAGATTTTTGAGAAAAAACTCGGAAAGCTCTGAATTTCAAAAGTTGTAAATTTCCTAGAACAAACTTAGAAATTTTCAAGAAAAAAACTGGGAAATTTCTGACCTCCCAAATATAAAATAGCTAAACATTGAAGCTGTAATGTAATAGAAATTATGAAAAGTTCTAAATAAATTTTCAAGGTAGTGTAAATTATTTACACTACTTAGATCTCCTTTACATTTAAATTTATAACCAAAAGATTGCAAATAAAGAAAAACACAGCGTGAAATTCATATTTTGGAGCATCTCTTCTTCAGCTAGTTAATAAATGCTTCATTTTCAGTGATATGTAAAAAAACCCGTCATCACAATAAAGTTTTTACCACAGTAAAAAATCAAAAGTGTCACTATAAAGGTGATCAAATTCTAGTTTGCCTCAAAGAACTGCATTTATCAACATAATCACTATTATAATATTTATTAACCTCATAATTTTAAACTATTCATGCAGTAGAAAAGCAGAACTCAAAGCCAAGAATATCAACGTACAAACTATGTTTTAACAGAAACATGTCTGGCGTTTTGTGTCCAAGTAAAAAGAAAAAACAAAAATCCGACAGCAACTTTCCACAATTTTAGCTTCTCTCAAGTCTAGAAAAATGAAATCAGGAATGGAAAACAAAAAACTTACGGGTCATTTACAAAAACCTGTATTTGTTTCACAGCTTAAAAATATCTGGGGACGTTTTGGAAAACATTAATGCCAAGAAAACGACCTGAGGTGAAAGTAAAATCTACACAGTGCAAAACTAGTAAGACACAACAAATGTGACACAAACTTTTGTTTATTCAGTAAGCAAAGCCGGTCCAAAACTATTTCATATCTTACAATCTGACAGGCATTTTCTGGAAAGAAAAACAGGAATCAGTCTTGCCACTTTTCTTTAGTTTGCACACAGCAATACAACAAAAATCTAATACTTTTATATCAGAAATACTAGAGTATTTAAACATACATACATTGTGTCCAAAAGCAGCATTGATCTGTAATACAAAATACATTTTATTTGCTTTTACAGCTGGCTGAGGTAGATAAGAGAAGAAACTGAAATGAAAAGAAAAATAATGCGGAATGTGAAACACTGCTAATGTTAGTTCTGTGCAAAAAATTGATTGAATACGACTCAAAAAAACAAAAAATATAAAATAAGATCTAGCCTGAATGGCGACTGGCGTAGCTTAACATGTAAAGGTGTCATTTAAAATCCAACAGCAGTGATGTAACGTCACATAAATCAAGAGTAGCTCAAAACTTTAGTTGATTACTCCAACAAATTATAAAAAACATGAAAAATGTAAACCAGAAAGCAGCAGTCCTCTAATTATTAATAATGAAAATTGATTGCAGTTTTACACTTTAGCTACAGGAGACAAATCAATCATGATTTCCTGGGAGTGATCAGGTTTTCCCTCATATTTTTCTAACACACTTATATCTAAAATAAAAACATGATTTGGTAATGACATGTAGATTTCCACTGCATTATTTCACAAAAATACTGTTTTAGAAAGCAAACAGAAGGAAACGATACCTCATAATTCTGCTGTGCTTGTCTTGATGACATCATGAGAGGCACAGAAATCTGTTTGATCAGCTGAAATCAATAAGATTTAATCTGGATGAGTGACTTTGACAAGCTTTTGACTTGCGTTTAAATTGAAAGTGGGTTAAGTTTATGATTTAGGAGAAAAATCCCATGATTCCAGATTATGAAAAGTAAAAAAGCTCTTCATGAAAGCTTTGCATCAACGTTTCCTCCATTTCTGAGACATACTGCCACATCAATTTGACTGAAAATATCTGAATATTTAGGATGTTTACTCTGATTGGTTACCTTATGTGATGTCACCAATGGCCTGGGGTTAGGGTTAGCGTGGGAGCCATGTTTGAGAAGAGAAGATAATGTCTTACGTAGAGATTTACAATAAAATCTGGATTAAACCATTGCACACTGTTCTATAGGCAACACATTTTATCTGAAGTGAGTCTGACTGAAGTCAGGTTAGCAGCTTTAAGTCAAATTACCATCTCCAGGTCATAAGCGATTTTCTCCAACTTGACCTGCTTTACTGGCTCCTTGACTGGACAAATTTGAACCGGCTCCTCTGGTTCCTCCTTGATTTTCACCTCGACTTTTTTAGGCTTGCTTAAAATGTATTCGTAGTTTCTCTGAACATCGAGCAAGGCTGAGGTGAGGTGCTGAGTGGAAAAGATCTTCAGGGAAGGAGGGAGTTGGGGTTGTTGAGGAAGATTTGGTTGTATCAAAGCGGGAGAGATGTCCGGCAGGAGCGGTTTAATCTGAAACACGGTTCCTGGGTTGCTGGGGAACCTGCTGATCGGAGAGGGTGGAGAGGGAACAGCAGCAGGTTTCACCGACACCAGGAGAGGTTTCCCGACATCCGTCAGGCTGGAAGTCTTCAGTAACGGTGAGTTACTGAGAGCAGGACTGTCTGCAGGTGCATCAGTCTCAACGCTCAAAGCGTTGTCAGCCTTTTCTGTTACTTTGCTTGCTTTCTCCTGCTCTGCGTCCAGAGGTTCGTCCTCGCTGCTGGAGGAACTCTCCTCAGACTCAGTTAGAGGCTCGGCCCGCGTCTGGAACAAAACGTGGTTGTGGCGGCGGCAGAAGAGCGCGCCACACCTGAGGCACTTCCTCACGTCTCGAACGTGAAGCAGTTTGTGCCGCTTCAGATAGTGGCTTGTAGTGAAGGTTCGATCGCACAGGTTACAAGGAAAGGAGGGCTGATCCCTGTTGCCGCTCGACTCCGTTAATCCTCCCCGACTCGTGTCTTCACGCTGCTCTTTGGACGACACCGCGGTGGAGGCGCTCAGGTCAACGTGATAAGCACCTTGTGGAAAAACTAAAGGCTTTAGGAGCACAACAGGATTCATTCTATCTGTTTTTTTTCCTGGTGTTTTCTGTGGTGATGGACTTGGACTGGATTTGTTTTCTGTCTCCATCGTTTCAGGTTCAGCTTCACATTCGGTCACTTCTGGGTCTTTATCATGGATCTTCTCATCTTCTGTTTCTTCCTCCTATTTGGCAAAAAATCCAGAATATATTACTTGTATACTAAAGAAGACAAACCGTATTAAAAAAAATAAAGCAAAGTTACAAGTCTACAGGTGTATGAAAGTATAACAAAGAGTTGGTGACTGCTACCTTTGACACGAGCAAAGTTTGCATTTCTGGTAAAAATTCATCTGTAGTTTCAATTAAAGCAGAGGACTGGTGGTCCATTGAAGACTCAGATGCAGGTTGGGTTGGTGATTTTTCTGTCTCTTCATCATCTCTCAGTGTAGTTATGTCTTCATTTTCTGTCAAAGTAGTCGTGTCTTTAGAATCTTCATCGTCTCTCACAGTAGTCATGTCTTCAGTCTCTTCATCGTCTCTCACAGTAGTCGTGTCTTCAGTCTCTTTATCGTCTCCTCTTGCTGTTATGACTTTGGTCTCCACATTCGCTTTCTGTCTTTGACTTCTTCGACAGGCAGAAGAAGTCCTTTGAGAAAGAATAATCAACAAAAAAAGATCTAATAATGTGGCATAGTATGACATTCAATGCTTTTAAATCTTGTAATTTTAGATTAGTGTTATAAGCCTGGCGGGCCACCAGGCTGTATTTGCGTCCCCCCTAGGCTATGAATTGTTAATTCATTCTACGTTTTTAACACACCAGTAACAGTGATAGCAAAGACAGATTAAAGAATCTCTTTGGCGAAACAGTTTGTGTCACAATGGTAACGTAGTGTGTGAATACATAGGGAGGCTAACAAGTCACAGATAAAGGATAAAAACATTTTGTACACTTTAATGAGGACACTTAAAGAGGACTAATCAAGTGCACATGGTAAATGAGCTTAGACTAGACTCTGCTAGTATCTCCAGAAACACAATTCCTCTGGGCTGTTTCTATCGATGGTTGTCAAAGGAACAAATTGCACTGAACTGAAAGAGGCTCATCAGCAGAGAAGTGGAACTGATGCCCACTGAAAGCTCGGCTAGTTCTGACAGAAAGCTGTCAGACTGCACAGGGCATCACAGTCTGCTGCACACAGAGCTGCATGGCTGGAAACCAGCAAAGTGTCTCTGCTGGTCATAATTATACGCATCATCTGCACAAAACATGATTAGACTTGCATTTATAAACCATTTATTTGCTCTTCTAACAGTTTAAATCTCAAATCAATACCACACACACTGTGGTATTGATTTTGAAAGGCAAGAATGCTGAGGAAAAACACACATTTTTTATTAACAGTATACACAACGTGTAACCCCGTTTGGTAGATCATTTAATGAGAAGTGCTCATTAAATGTATCCAAATTGGAAAACGCCATCATATTCAACATCAAAACATGACAATAAATGGCATACTGCAGTGTTTAAGCACTTTATATAGATCTTTAGGATTAGTATTTTGTCTAAATTTAGGTCCCAGCCAAAATGTAGCAATGCATTTAGTATTTAGACTAGATACTTAAATCTATTTAAAAATAATAGTCAAGATATGTTACCATTTTGCCCTTCTAGTTGAACCCTGGCGTAGTTTGCTGCATGTAAACAACGTGGGGACAAAATTAGGCCTGTCTGGGTCCGTGGAAGCCTCTCCTGTGAACAAAACGAAGTTCAAGAAGAGAATATTGAGCAAACTCATATTATTAAATATTTTTTGTTCACTGCTAACCAGCTCCTTACGCTACCTGAGATGAAATGAACGCCACAAATGCGAGCGTCTGCACGGATTTCACTGCTGCTCCCGTTGGCTTGTTGGATCGCCTCCATCCATAAACGCCTCCTCTGGACCTGGAACTGCCGGTTCCCGCTGGGGACTCTGTAGAACCTTATGGTGGAACCGGGGTAATAGCGGTTATGACAACCGGCCACGCAACAATTCGGCATTATTGCGCTAGAAAGTAAGCAGCAGCCAGGGTTAGCATGGAGGCGTGTTGGGGAAGTTAACGGCAGAAGCCAAATACACAACTTCCGTTGCTAAGAAGCGCGCGCATCCCTCTGATGACGTCACACAAAGCGGTTGGATAGAGATCCAGTGGTTCAATGCTGCGTTTAGTTACCTCGGAAGTTGGAACTCGGAGCTGGGTTTAACGTCCGGACGTTGGTGACAGCGTTCTAGTTTTTAAGAAGTCTGGATTTCAACATGGCGTCGCCAAACATAATTTTAAGCTATATCTTCCATAAGCAAACCCCACTTATAATTTGTTAGTTTAGTGTTTCAGGCGCTATATAACAAACATTGATATTTGACGCACTTTAACATGTGTCTTCTAAAATAAACATATTCCGACCACATTTTATTAATATTAATGTGAGTAGCCGTATACATCGTAACTGGAGATTGTCGAAGTTGCTCCCACTTTCCCAGTGGGAAGTAAAAGGGCCTACCAGTTTATTTTTCAGATCGAGAAATCAGAATTTCCCAGTTCCGGATACAACTGGAACGCAGCATTACGACCAAACAGATCGACTGTTCTTTGATCTTTTATACCATGTTTAATATATTTTTGTCCACTTCTTGAAATAGGAAGATTTTTACTATCTAAAGTGCATTGAATTTTTCCTTCTAAAAGTTACATGTACTTGACCATTCTTTATGGTGAGAGCCAAGTTGAAATGAATGGTAAACATAACTTTATTTCTTTTTTTTCACTCATTTGTGAAATGTTGACGTTGAAGCGGAAAAAACGGAATTTTAGATCACCAAAACGTTCAGTATGAGTAAACAAAATGGAAGTTCATGTTTTACTATTATACAATAAATATCTTGTTTTATTGTTCCACGTTTAATCATTCATTGGAGGAGAATTTTGTTTGCTGTACTAATTTGTACAGTATTAAATCATATTAATAATATTAAAACATAGCTCAACGAGGCCCCCTGCTGGTTGTGGTTACAGATTTAACCAAAACATTTTCAATTTCTTCACAAAATTTATGCTCCAGTTTTTTTTTACTTTTTAAATTGAATAACTGGATTTTTTTCTTGTTTTGTGGCTTGCAGGAACAAATACTTTTTGTTTTTGCTTAGTATAAAATTATTACAATGGAAATGGCAAATATGATGTAAAGTCTTAACATTTTTTCTACTTTCTTTCTATCCATCCATCCATTTTCTGTTCACCCTTGTCCCTAATGTGGTCGGGAGTGTTGCTGGTGCCGATCTCCAGCTACGTTCCGGGCAAGAGGCGGGTTCACCCTGGACAGGTCTACTTTCTTTTTAAATTTACATTAAATTTGGAAGTGAATTTGTTTTCAGTTAATGTATTACATTGGGCCAAATACTGCAAAAGAAACAGTAACCCGAATCCTACTCCGTTTGCTGAGGATGTATATATATATATTCTTCATTAATTTGAGTTCAAGAAAATTTGCGATTTGAGTGCTTTTCTATTGAGGCATACTTGCAAAATTCTTTTTTACATTTTTGATCTACAAATTACACATTCTCGTCCTACAAATAGCCTGACTACTTTATTTGTTTAATTTACTTTAGTCTTATGCACAAACTGTTGATTTATGTCAGACTAAATGCCTCACTTTTCCTTTACGTCATCCTCACACATTCAGCCTGACTTTACAACTGTTAAGAATTACCATTCAAAATCATTGTGCATTTCCATTTTCTTCTAATTTATTATGTTTTAAAAGGTGTGCATTGAGATTTTATTATTTTTGAAACATGTTGCAAAGCCTTTTTGACAAAATGTCAGTAAGTTAAAGAGGTTACTACCATCCTGAGCAAGCCTCCAGGTCCAGCTCCAGGTTTCCTCAGATTGAAGAACCAGCCGTGGTTTGAAGCATTAAAGCTTCTTGTTTTATTATGTGTGCACAGACATGTAGTCATTCATTGGTATGATTTCCTGCTTTGTCCTCTGCAGGCTCACTTTCTTCATTAAAAATTCTTTTAATAGGACAGAGTGTGAAGAATAAAATTAATGATGCTCTCAGGGGTACGCTAACAGAACTGAGGGATTGTTTCTCTTAATTAGACAAGTTCAGGCTAGTTTTACAGAAATAATTAAAATGGGCACAAGGTTATGCAGTTACAAGAAGGGTCATCTTTATTCATGCTTTTATGAATTAAGGTTAGGGCGAACCGTGGCCGGAGAATCACGAGTCTGGTGTTGCATATCTCTACAACAACTATTTATTTATTTAACAAAATGAATGAAGAATCCACCTTTGAACTCGGGATATTAGAGAAATATTTAACCTTTAAAGTTTTGATACAATATTAAGTTTTCGTGTCATTAATGAGTAATAATACTTTCACATTTACTGCCCAACAGAATGTTTCTTCTTTTAACAATATGGAAAATAAAATGAAGAATTTAACAGGTTTACTTTAAATCAGTGGCTGTATTTCACCAGCAGATGTCACTGTGGTTAAATATTGGAAGCAATGTCCAAATCAATTTTATGGATTTTAAACCAAGATAAAAAATTAAAAAAGAATCTTTAACTTTTTTTTTATTTTAAACAAATTTAGATTTTTCCTTCAAACAAACATTATCCCCCATGTCACAGCACCTTGTAAAAATGTTCATATATCAACATTTTCAGCATTTGAGAGATTAAAACAAATATTTTCACAGTTGTATTGGGATTTTATGCTACAGAAAGTAGTGCATAATTTGGAAGTGGAAATAAAATTATAGTTGTCAACATTTATAGAGATGAAATTACATTTAAATCTGGTTTCTTTTTCTTTAATGCTCTTTAAAAAATCCAACCCAGCATTAGCATAAAGATAGTTTAAAATCTGTTTAATTTGTTCAATCAATCATGTTTTTTATATAGAAAATTTCAGCAGCGCAACAGTTCAAAGTGCTTTACATCATAAAAACATACAAACAACAAACAGTCATTAATTGTGAAATCAGTAAGAAACTTTACATTTTGTCAAATGTAATCATCAAAATCATCAATCCATCAAACATATTGATTAATGTTCCATTTATTATGTGTCAAAGTCAATGCTAAACATGAGGGTTTTTAGCTTTGATTTAAAGTAACTCAGTGTTTCAGCTGTTTTGTAGTTTTCTGGAAGTTCGTTCCAGATTTGCGGTGCATAGAAGCTGAAAGCTGCTTCTCTATTTGTTATGAAACACGACATATCATGAAGCATAAATCTGTGACAAAGGGGCAAATAATACAGTCAATCTGATTTAATTTCCAGTTGTACTGGAAGAAAACAAATGTCTTCATGCTCAAATTTAAAAACATTTATGGTCTATGTTTAACCATAACTGGAAGCAGCAGGTGTTGTTCTTTCCATTTCTTTTCCTTTTTGGTTTATTTCTTTCATAATACCACTTCATCCCATGAAATTTTGCCACAAACTAACTTTTTTTCCATTTAAAAATTCTGATCAGTTAGAGTGTTGCTCAGTATATCTGCAGGATCATGACCTGAAAACTAATATATTGGCGTTACGTGCCGTTCCTCCGCCTTCCCCTCTTCTGCCTCAAGGTGACTCCTCCATCTGCACCTCCCTGGTGTTGCCAACGCCTCTCTATGCAGCAAGCATGGCACCGTAGCTAAAACCTGGTTCCCTTCTTGTTTCTGGAGACCTGCTGCAGCCTCACATGTTTCATTCCTCCTCTTGAGTCTCAGAGATGCACCAATCAGGAGGTGATTGAGAAAGTAGTCTGAATTTAACAGCAGTCCTCATGCATTGTTTTTATTTCACTCACGTTTCTTTTTTCTGTTCCCGTTGTGGCTGAGGTGCGTCTCTGAACTGGTTTCAAATCACTGCACAGCATCTGTGTTTTAATCACTTCCTCCTTCAGTCCTCCCCTCTTTGAAGAGAGAGACAGAGGAATCTGAAGTAAACATTTACATTTATATCTAAATAGGTGGGGAGGGTTGTGAACGGATGAATATAGAGGAAAGAAAATGGAAAAGATGCAGAGATTAAGATGCAAGACTTCATAGTGCTTCAACAAATTGTTTTTGGAGACACAATTCAATTAATAGATAACGATGAAATTCATTTTTATAACTTCAAATAGATTAAAAAAGCAACAGATGAAGATGAATAAATCTATCTCAAATAATTTAAATGTGTCAATCATAAATATTTGAATGCTTAATATTGATATCTTTCTTTATTATGCTTTCAGGTCAATCATTTCAGTATTTTTTTGCTGTAGCACAACAAAGGAAACTGTAAAGTTGAAACAGCCAATCAATTTAGGTGAATTTGATGAATCATAGTGAGAATTTAGGTTATTTCTGGATAGATGCAAAAGAACAGGAAGGACAAGTAATTCAAGTTATTCTCAGATGTCAGGAGGAAGATTATTTTGGTGGTAGTTGGTCATTTTGAGAAAAGTTTGGTTATGGAAAAAGAAGAGACTAAAGGTTAGAGAAACTGCCTGGACAGTCAACAACTGGACCAGAATTTCATGGATACAGTAAAAACGGATCTGTGAATGATGTTGGCATAGATTGCAAATCTCTGGGATTATTGATCAATTTCTTGGTAAATGTGTTACTTTTAGTCAGCTGTGATTTTGGCCTTGAAACTCTCTTCGATGTCATTTTTACACAACGTCTTCCTTATTACTGAATCACGAACTCGGACTTTAACTGAAGCAAGAGAAGCCTGAAGGTTTTTAGATGTTTTTGGCTCCTCTGGGTGAGTTTGTGAAGCATTTTTGGAGTAATTTTGGAAGATCACCCCCTGAAAGGTTCACCAGTATGAACTAATTGAAACTCCTTAAAAATATCTTCGTTACTCTTTCCAGGCTGCAAAACGTTGTTAGATGTCTTTATATTGTGGCATATTGTTATTTCCTGAAGCCTTTCAGATTACCTCACGTTGTCAGTAAGTACTTTCTTGATTCGTAACGCTGACATAGTACTGCAGCTTCAAACGCAGCAGCACATCCTCGGACAAGAAGGCGCTCCAGAGGGTTGTCAGGGCAGCAGAGAGAACCACAGGCTGCCCTCTCCCCACCATGGAACAGATTTACACTTCCAGGCTCTGCAAGAAAGTTATGGACATTTTAAATGACTCTTCACACCCTGGCCATGGTCTCTTCCAGCTGCTGCCATCAGGCAAGAGATACAGAGCAATAAAAACCAGGACAAATTGCCTAAAAAACTGTTTCCACCCGATGGCAATCATGGCACTAAATTTAAAGGCATAAAAACTTCTGCTGTTGACACAACTCTGTTAAAAATGTAAACTCTGTTTACTCTGCCACACCTCCAGGCGCTGCAACCATCTTCTGATGTCTATTTATTTCTCGTTTTCTGCTGTTTGTTTCTTCATCTTTTTATGTATGTATATTTATATTGTGTGTTGTGTATGTGTATGTAACCTGCACTTTAACTCGAGTCGAGCACGGCCTCAATCTCGTTTTAATCTGTTGATGACAATGGCAAATAAATCTTATCTTATCTTATGAAACAAAATTACACGACAGCTTTAAACGTGAGATAAACATAAATATTTTGAGAGACTAGCTCAATGCTTTGATGTGAGAGTTACATGATACTAAATATTAAATATTAATTGGTCAACTACAGGGAGCAGAAGAAGTGTTAGGGGTTGTGAAAGCTCTATTTATGCTTCCTAAATGGCACTCACTGCAAAAACACAAAATCTTACCAAGTATTTTTGGTCTAGTTTCTAGTGCAAATATCTTAGTAAACTTGAAATGGGATGAAATAACTTTCAGATAAATTTTTTTAGCATGAAATAGGAGTCTTGTTTTAAGTAAATAACTCCTTAATATTGATGAAAAAGAACTAGTTTATTTCACTGATAAGACATTTTTTCCATGTTATCAGTTAATTTATCTGCCAACAGAACAAGTTCTTTTTTATCAATATGAAGGAATTATTTACTTAAAACAAAACTCCTTGAAATGTAGTTTCAAGTTAATTTGTCTTATTTCAAGTGCACTAATATATTTGATCTAGAAACTGGACCAAAAATACTTGGTAGGATTCTGTGTTTTTAGCATTTAATGAATGCAAATTTTAATTAATGATTTCCACATTTATCATTTTGTTTCAAATTGGAGGCAATCATTGAGCCTTTTATGGAAATAATTGCATTCATTTCCAGTTTTATTGACATTAACGCATGCATATGTATTCTTGAATTCTTTATTTACTGGCTTATGCTTCCTTCAGCCCTCCATTACTAAAACATTCAATATTATTGTAGCTGGCCTGGGGCCGGCCTGTCTCGCCGATGCTCATTAACTCGTTTGACTGCTCCCGGTGAGTGATGTCGCTACCTGGCCGTGTGGACGCCTTTACAGCCTCTCTGTTTACCCAACAGCCCCAAGAAGCTGCCACTGCGACCAGGAAGTAATGGGGCTGTCGTTCCTGCCACCACTCACTCCTTCAGGGATCCAGCCACTACAACAATCATTTCACTCTCACATCTCGCCCTCAACCGCCTCCCCCTCCTTCATACTTCTGGCTCAAATCCCTCTCTTACACCTTTAACCCCCTTCTATCATCCTTATCCCTCTTTCCTCGCTCTCCCTTCCACATCAGCATTGCACAGAAGCACACAATAGGCCAGAAGCCAGGCTGGAGAGTGAAAAAGAGGGGGTCGGCGGACGATGAGAGGAGCAGTGAAGGGAGGGGAAAAGCAGCGTGAAATAGTGTGAACTGCGATGTAGAATGGAGTAAGAGTGGAGAGGGATGTAGACCACGGGGTGAGCAGAGAGACTGGCTAATGACGTATTGATTCGGCTGTGCCTGCAGCGAAACAGTGGGAGTGTGTGGGAGGAGAGGAGTCACAGCTCGCAGATGTCTGAAAACACCTGGGTGGGAAAGATGTTGTTTATTATGCGCCTGTGCTGACAGGAGAAGAAGAAGAAGCAGCACGGTTTGTGAAAACCTTCATGTGTGCACGCAGAAACTCTGCTCACACTCCCTGCAGCTCCTGCAATTTCAAGAAGAAACTACATTTATTTTTATTAATATGGTAAATAAAAGCTCAGCTCTTTTATTTAAAAAAATGCCCCAGCTTGTGGCTGTAAAAGCCCACATTTAGAGGTAGATGGGCATTGGGGATCACATTAGGTGAGACCCTCTGGGGATGGAGGCTTGCTAAGGGGGAGAGATGGAGGGATAAAGTGGAATTAATTGGATTTTGTGTGTTTTCTCTTAATAATGCATCATGGACTGAATGTGTCCATACTCCAGTGTCCCCACGGACAAACAGGTGAGGGATGTGGGCTGTTGAATACATTTCTGGGTGAATCATACAATCTTTATTGACTGGGTGAATTAATGATGCTAAAGGAGGGCGGGGGAGTGGAACAATAGAAAATGCTCCAGCTACGGTTTATT